>NW_026068016.1:3962137-4161970 GCF_014885135.2 Alexandromys fortis
TAGTACTCTAATATGTATATATTCCATACTTTCTTCATCCATTCTTCAATTGAAGGGCATCTAGGTTGTTTCCAGGTTCTGGCTATTACAAACAATGCTGCTATGAACATAGTAGAGCATATACTTTTGTTGTATGATAAGGCCTCTCTTGGGTATATTCCCAAGAGTGGTATTGCTGGGTCCATGGGTAGGTTGATCCCGAATTTGTTTGTTTGTTTTTTGAAGATAGGGTTTCTCCATGTAGCACTGGCTGTCCTGGAACTAGCTCTGCGACCAGGCTGCCCTCAAACTCACAGACCTCTGACCCACGTGCAGCCTGAGTGCTGGGATTAAAGGCGTGAGCTGCCACTGACTAGTCAGATATTTTCCCTCGTTACTAGTGATCATGTATCTACTTAGAAAACAGCAATCAAGATTCACATTATATCTGTCTCAAGAATGTTGTATTACTCCTCAAATGATGGAATTTGATAACTATATGTAGCTGTTTTTAACATTTTAAATTCCCTGTCTTGAAAAAAAGAAAAACAACAAGCAAACAAAAGAGATATTTTCTGGGCAGTGGTGGTGCACGCCTTTAATCCCAGCACTCAGGAGGCAGAGGCAGGCGGATCTCTGTGAGTTCGAGGCCAGCCTGGTCTACAGAGTAAATTTCAGGACAGCTAGGACTGTTACATTACACATAGAAACTCTGTCTTGAAAAACAAAAAACAAAAAAAAAAACAAAACAACAACAACAACAAAAACAAACAAACAAAACCAAACCAACCAACAAGAAACACCCCAAACACCTTTAAATCAAACCTTTTTCCTTTTGATAGGTTGTGTCTGTCCTTGGGAGATATTCAGTGAGCTTCCCTTATTTGAGCCCTACCTTCAGCTGAGACACCCTCACAGCACAGAGCACTTATTTTATAAACAAATTACTGCATCTTATCTGAGTTTAATGTCATTGTCTCTTGCTTGTGACCACTCTTGTCCATGATACTATTACTTAATGGATAAAGGTATTTGGAAAGAGATTTCACGCTACTCTGAGGAAATGCCAGCGTTGAGAAAATGAGCCTGAACTAAAGACAACAATAGGCTTAAAGGTTTGGCCATCCTATCGCGGTAAGAGCCATACTTACTGGTTCTTCAGAACTCGGAAATGGGGCCCAGGAAACTAAGCCGCCTTCTTGGCTCTCAAGGGTGGTGTGAGGATTAGGGAGATAAGAATTAGTCCTCAGAGCTTCCCAGCAAGCAGACTGGAGTTTCTTTCCTGGACAGTACAGAACATTTTAGTAAACCAAATGCTTCCTATCAGACATGGAGATTCCATCACCTGATAGAGGCCAGAGGCCACAAGTTAGAGCAGCGTCCTCATGGTGGACCTGCATCAATTGGATGAGTTTTACACTGTTTCCATGCACAAATGAAGAGAAATGCTGAATATCCTCCTGTTAAATGAATCCATTTACAGGGATCCATTTAGAGAGAGTAAGAATAAAAAACACAAGAGAAAAATAGGGAGAAAACCAAAGAATAAAAATAATTTTACCGAGGCCAGGTATGGTGGTGCACACCTTTAATCCCAGCATTGCTGAGGCTAAGGAAGGTGGATCTCTGAGTTTAATGCCAGCCTGGTCTACATAGTGAGTTCCTTGACAGTCAGAAACACACACACACACACACACACACACACGCAAACACATACACTTATGACTCTGTCTTAAAAAATGTGTCTACCTTATATCATTAAACTCAATGTACTACACTCAAAACATAAAAAATAATTCCACTGGGGAATAAAGAATGAGAGAGAATAGAGAAACCAGAAAAAGAAAGATGGAAAAGTGTGTGTGTGTGTGTGTGTGTGAGAGAGAGAGAGAGAGAGACAGAGAGAGAGAGGCAGACAGAGACAGAGACACTGAGAGAGATAGAGACAGAGAGAGACAAAGAGAGAGAGGCAGACAGAGACAGAGACACTGAGAGAGAGAGAGACAGAGAGAGACAAAGAGAGAGAGGCAGACAGAGACAGAGACACTGAGAGAGATAGAGAGACACAGAGAGAGACATGCAGAGAGAGAGAGAGAGAGGCCGTAGTGTTTTATGAGCTGCTTTCCTTATTGCTGTGATCAAATATCTGCCTAGAAGCAGCCTGAGGGAAGGTTTACTCTGCCGCTCAGTTAGAAAGGATACAGTCCATCATGACAGAGAAGGCAGCAGCTGACATGGATGGTCACAGTGTCTGCTGTCAGGACACAAAGAGAGGACTGGAAATGGGACTGAACTATAAAGCCTCAAGTCCTTCCCCGGGTAACTCACTTTCTTTAGGGAGGCCCCATCTCCTTCAGATTCCGCAACCTTCTAAATGAATTCCACTTGAGCCTCTGCGGGATAGCGCACATTCAAACAACATCGGGAGGTGCAGAGATGTGTCTTTGTTGATTTTCCATTGCTGTGGTAAACATCATGATTAAAAGCAACTGGAGAGGAAAGGGTTGCCCCTTTCTTACAGCTTACAGCCCACCATGGAAGAATTCAGGTCAGCGTTCAACCTCGAACTCAAGCAGAGGCCATGGAGGAGTGCCTCTTACTGGCTTGTTCATCGCTGCTTGCTCAGCCTGCTTTCCCATACAACTCAGGACCCCCAACCCAGGGCAGGTGTCTCCCACAATGGGATGGACCCTCCCACATCAATCATTTGTCAAGAAAACACTCAATAGAGATTTGCCTCCAGGCTAAAATGATGGATACAGTTTTTCAATAGAGGTTCCTCTTCCCAGATGATCCTAGCTTATGTCAAGTTGACAAACATTTAACCAGTACAAGAGTTGAAAAATGGACAAAATGAGGAAAAATGGAAACACAGAAGATCCAGCGGATGCTAGCAGACTTTACTTGCAAAGGCTTCTGGGTAAAGTCATTTTGCGTGATTTCATCATATGTGAAAGAAGAGCGCTACATTGATCGTGGAAGATCGAACATTTACAAGAGCACATGTTATAAGTTGATCTCACCACTCCATAGTGGTAGAAAGTTCTAGAGCACGATTCTTCAAGTACAGATTTAACACACTGACTCCTATAACTCTTTGCCCCAAGTAGAAGAAATCAGGACTAATTTCTTAGATGCTGTGGGTTTGTTGGATGAATAATAAAACCCAGAAACAGATATTGGGGTTCAACCTGAAGATCATAAAAACAAACCAGCCAACCGCTAGAGAGACCTTTTAACTCTACCAAATCTTCAGACCGAAAGGGCAAGATCCTGTCTCCACAAATCCTCAGACTCCACAGCCACTGAGTTCCTGTCTCTTCCCGTTTATATTCCTCTCTCCACCCAGCCATATTGCTCCTGTCTCCACCCCTCTAGTGCTGGGGTTAAAGGTGTGTGACTCACAAACACTGGGATTAAAGGTGTGACCTACCACCAACTGGATCTGTTTCTGGATTGATTTTATGTAGCCCAGGGTGGCCTTGAATTTACAGAGATCAGTTTGCCCTGCTTCTTGTCCTGGGATTAAAGGTGTGTGCCACCACTGCCTGGCCTGTATGGCTGACTAGTGTGACTGCTTTGTCTCTTTGATCTCTAGGCAAGCTTTACTTATTATACCACTATATGGGTCCCCTCACCCCCAGTTACTATTTGTCTTGGGAGAGATGGAAGACATCACACTCCTCTTCTAGTGTGATTGAGGGGTCTACCCCTGAACACACAGGCTTGACAGGCTGACACTGACTGGACCCTGTGTATCAGCATCTGCTCTCTGCTTCTTCTTTCCAATAGGGTCCAGTTTCTTTCGGTGGAAACTGTACAATTTTGTGGAAGTTCACCCCACTGAGTCTTATTCTAGGATACAATAGATGATGTAGCCCAAGGCCTAGCCCCAAATCATTATATTCTATTCTCTTGTTGGTAGGGACAGAACTAACAGTAACTAGGATACTGGAACATGCTCAAATATCCAAAGGGAAATGCAGGGCTCCAGAA
Source organism: Alexandromys fortis (assembly GCF_014885135.2). Lineage (NCBI taxonomy): Eukaryota > Metazoa > Chordata > Mammalia > Rodentia > Cricetidae > Alexandromys > Alexandromys fortis. The sequence goes on from NW_026068016.1 coordinate 3,966,113, forward strand.
GCTGCCATCCGCCATCCTGGAAGCAGGGATAGAGCCAGCTTTAGGGAGACAGTGGTTAGACAGGTGGAAAGAATATTGTCTTTAGAAGTCACTGAGACATTAGACAACTTTCAAGTCAGACACCCCTATCTTTAGATTTGCTTGTTTTGTGAGCTGAGTACTTTTCTTACAGAATCCTCTGGAACTGTGTCACGAGCCATTTCCCCCCTAAAAATCATTACAGGAACCATCACCCTGGGGAGTCTGCAGAGAACCCCACACCCATAATTATGTTCTATTGAGAACCTGCCTCACACCCAATTAACTGCTAATCTGTTTGTGGAACCCGCCTCACATTCCAGCTATCCAGGGAACTAGGTGTGGCAACTTGTGACTTCTTGGCCTACCTGTCCACGGCAAGAGTCCAGTTTCCCTACCCTTCAGGGGCTATATAAGCAGCAACCATGATCCTAATAAACGGAGGCTTTGACAAATCTGCTTGGCCTCCTTCTTCTGTCTTAGCTCATTCCCTTCCAGGTAGCGCCCCTCCGAGACCCTGGAATAACTGATTGCAGGGTGGGTTACAAACCCCTAGACTGAGTAACCCACCCAACGCAATCGACAGAACTGGAGTCATAGGTGGTTGTGAGCTGCCCAGTGTGGGTGCTGGGAACCTAACTCACACCCTCTGCAAGAGCAGTACACACTCTTAATAGGTAGACCAAGTCTCTGACCGCTGCACTATTTATCTTTCACTGGGCATGACTGATAGGTTTCCTTAGAGCAATGCACTTATCCTGCTGGAAAGGCCCCCACGGTGGTTTTATGTTGCAGTGAGTAGCAATTGTTCTTTCAGACAGAGTCATGGGAATAGCCTAAGCAATGGTGAGAATTTGTATTGGGAAGGTGCTTCCCAAAGCTACAAAGCTACAAAAAAACAGAGGGTTGTCAGGTGTTGGCCTGGAAGTTACAGCCTGGAAGAGCTCCTCTTCTCACAGGGTAGTAGACTTTCTGAGGATCAAAACTGTGATTCCTATAACCTGTCTCCAATCTATCCACCATCTATCATATGCAGAAGGAATAGACTTAGCAAGTTGGCTAACTAAAGCCCAACATGGGGCCTTGAGAAGCTCATTTAAAGTAGGATAAATATTTTTGAGACATCAAAGAATGGCAAAACTTCCTTCTATTACACATCCGTTCTTAGTTGAGCCTGGAACTCCGCCCGATGCTGTGGGCACAGTGTAGGCAGGTAAGACACAGCTCTTACCTCTGGGAAGTTACTGGAGCAAAGAACTAGTGTTCGGATACAGGTTTCACCAAGTTAATAAAAGTGGTCAGTATTTATTTTTATTTCAGAGCAAGACAAATACAATAGGGTTAGAATGAAGCAAAAGACCACATAATTGGGAAGAAATGGGAATCCTTAGGGATTTCGGGTACCATTGGCATTTGAGCTGGAGAAAAGCTACTCAGGTAGTTCTCTGTTCCTGTGGCTCCTCTGCCCTTCTCTGAGCAGGGACTCACAGTTAGCACTTTCTGTCTGTCTGTCTGTCTGTCTGGAGGCCTATGCACTCTATGACCTAGTTCACCAAGCCATAGAGTTCGTGAAGCATGCCCTATCTGCTTCACCGACTCATGTCCCCACTAAGTTTCCTATACAGAGATCATGGCCTGGCACATTATATACTGTTCATGAAAGCTTGACGGTGGTCAAATAACTGGTGGATATCAAAAGACAACATTGTTGCGTCCTTGATGTGGTAGTATACACCGTGGTAAGCACACTGGTGGTCAAATGTTATACACAGATTTCATCCTATCGCTTTATAGAGGAAGAAAAGATCAATTGTCCAGTTCTCTAAGGAACAGATCTACCCAGGCATATCTAACTCTGAAGTCTGTGCGGTGAAGGCACACAGTCTCATTTCCCGTCTGTCTGCTCCATACCATGCACCAGACTTCGGAAACCTTTATTTGCTCATATTTTAATTTATTTATTTATTTTTATTATTTAATTAAAAATTTCCACCTCCTCCCATTTCCCTCCCGCTCCCCCTATCACCCTTCCCCTCCCTCTCTAGTCCAAAGAGCAGTCGGGGTTCCCTGCCCTGTGGGAAGTCCAAGGTCCTCCCCACTCCATCCAGGACTAGGAAGGTGAGCATCCAAACAGACTAGGCTCCCACAAAGTCATTACATGCAGTAGGATCAAAACCCACTGCCATTGTCCTTGACTTCTCAGTCAGGGAGAGGGAGCCTGAAATGGCCCTATCCTATAGCCATACTGATGAATATCTTGCATATCACCATAGAAACTTCATCTGGCGATGGAGGAAGCTAAAGACAGAGACCCACACTGGAGCTCTGGACTGAGCTCCTAAGGTCCAAATGAGGAGCAGAAGGAGGGAGAACATGAGTAAGGAAGCTAGGACGGCGAGGGGTGCACCCACCCACTGTGATGGGAGCTCACCAAGGCCAGTTGGATGATGGAGCATGTGATCAAACCGGACTCCCTGAACATGGCTGCTCATATTTTTTGAACAACAACCCAGTGCCGTATTATTAATCACAATTAATAGAGGAGAACGTGGATTCAGAAATGTTTACTGATTCACTCAGCGTTTGGGTGCTAAATGTCAGGCACTGGGCTATTCCAGGTGAAGCAGTGGAACAAACACATTATTTCTGTGCACACGAGACTGCAGTACACTCGGAGGACTGTCCTCTAATGGGACGGAATGCACAGCGATGCTCTGTGAGAAGTGCTTTGTGGGAAAGCCAGAGGGATGTAATAGCAGGTGGACCCCAGAGTGGCCTAGCATGGCCTCCAACCAGTCCCCTTTATTCCTGAGCCCCACTACCCCCTTTATAATAAGACTTCCACCCCCCTTTCAAAGCTAGCATGGTGGATATGGCTTATACTGGCCAAGAGAGAACAGGGATGGACCCAGGTGTAACTGTCTGCTATGATTTGAGAGCTGAGGAGAAAGAGCAGAAGAGCCATGCAGGAAGCAGAGGCTGGAAAGCCTGTGGAGGGGCGACTGCCAGGTGAGAGCCTGAACTTAATTCAGGAGACCATGAGAGCCCCTGAAGGACTTTCAAAACTTCTCAGTCAGAGGGACATTGTACCCAAAGTGGATAAAACAAAACGAGCAAGAACTACTGACAGAGAGAGAGAGAGAGAGAGAGAGAGAGAGAGAGAGAGAGAGAGAGAGAGGATGATGATGGATGGGTAGATGATAGATGGATAGACAGACAGACACAAGTTAGCCTATGGTAGTCAGTGAGACTATATCGAAAACAGAAATAAAGCATAGGTTAGCGTGTAGCTAAGTGTGCTACAGTTACTACCATGTGTGAGGCCCTGAAGCTGGAAAGAACAGCTTTAATTGACATATGTGGTAAAAAAAAAAATGTGACTTTTTTTTAACATCTACTTTCAGTATACTAAACTAAATATTTTATTTATTTATCCATCCATCCATCCATCCATCCATCCATCCATCCATCCATCCATCCATCCCTGAAAGGAGCTGATACTGTATCCCAAACTGGTCTGACACTCACTATGTAGCTCAGACTGACCTCAAACTCGAGGCAATTCTCCTGCTTCAGTTTTCTGACTGTTGGTTTTACAGGTGTGTGCCCTTAGCACACCTGACTTACTTTTCTGATCACTTCTAATCAAGCCCAAGGTGTTAAGTTCACTAGGCAACTGCTGTCCACTGAGGAAGGTCCTCAGTCCCAGCTCTTTTCCCGGTGAGGGAATAAATGATTGCCATTTGTTGGGGACTACTATTTTCAGGTGTGTGATGTTCGTTTGCGCTGCTTTTGTTTAACTCTGAGAAGCTGTGTTACTCTGCCTGTCTAAAACACCTGATGGTCCTAATAAAGAGCTGAAGGCCAATAGCGAGGCAGGAGCAAGGATAGGCGGGGCTGGCAGGCAGAGAGGATAAGTAGAATGAGACCGAGGTGCAAGAGAGAACAAGGAGAGAAAGACATCCGCGGTCAGGCGCCCAGCCACAGAGCAAGCCATGGAGAAAGAAGTAAAGAAAGATATACAGAAATAGAGAAAGATAGAAGCCCAGAGGCAAAAGGGAGTTGGGATAATTTAGGAAAAGCTGGCTAAAAACAAGCCAAGCTAAGGCTGGGTATTTATAATTAAGAATAAGTCACTGTGTGTGATTTATTTGGGAACTGGGTGGCAGGCCTCCCAAAAGAGTCCAAAGAGTAAAACATCGGTGAGGACTGGATCTTATGCCTACAGCTGGCAGTTAAGGAGGCTTGGCTGTGTTTTCATTGGCTGTGTGCCCTCGGGCTGAAGCCTGTGATGATGGAAAGGAATGGGGAGGGACTCCTGAGAGAGTAGTGTGGTCACTCACTCCCCATTAGGGAAAATTCTCCCTTTAAAACAATATTGGTGCTGGTGATGAGGCAGTTGTCAGCCTGGAAGTTTTGCAGGTGCTGAAGTTCAACAAAACCTGCCGGTTTCAATGCTACCAGTGCCTAGAACCACAACGGCTAGATCCATTCTGCTCCATAGAACACGGAGACACAACAGATTATCTGAAAAATAGCAACTGACTAACATACAAACCATTGTATTTTCTTTAGAGAATAAAAGTAGCCAGATGGTGGTGGCGCATGCCCTATAATCCCAGCACTCAGGAGGCAGAGGCAGGCAAATCTCTTTGAGTTCGAAGTCAGCCTGGTCTACAGAATGAGTTCCAGGATAGGTTTCAAAGATATGCAGAGAAGTCCTTTTTGAAACTCCCCCAACAACAACAACCAAAAAAAAAAAAAAAAAAGAGCCAAAACAAAAAGATAAAACTATCCTTTCTGACACTTTGATATTATTTTGTATTACTATCAATCATTATGTCTGTTTTCATTCATAACTTAATTTCCCACTAAACAAAACATCATTTCCATCTCGACTTATACTTGTTTTTTAACCAAACCCATAAAATCCAGCAACTGAGAGAAAATGAACCGACTGTACTCTGTCTGGGGTGTCTCGTGCAGGCAGGTCCTCCACCAGAAGCTGTGACAGGGAGGGGACTCTGGGAGGCCAGAGTACGGTTGATATACCGGTAGTTCCTACTCCTCTGTAGAAGCCACTTCTACTGTCCTGGGCAGTCCTTAATTTTAGTTCATCTTCTTGTATCTATTTATGCGATAGCTCATAATTACCTCGGAGCAGAGGAAATGTTTCCTTAAAGAAGGTTAAACAGAGAGTTTATTGACATAAGTGAATTGCTTGAAGAAAACATTATTAAGTCAAAGGCACTTATTCAAACACCAAATTAATCATTTAAAGGCAAATTAGAGGTCGTATCTCCTCCTAAGTAAATAATGTTAGCCAGTAATGAGATGCCCGTTTCAGATGAGGTCTCCACTTTCAGGAGTGGGTGCTGGCTAAACAGTGCCTCAGGCTTCTGAGTCTATCATCCATCCAATCGACACCTTCAAGGTCTGATATCTTACCGTAGAGAACGCAACCCATAATGGGATGCCATTTTCCGTTAGACGATTAAAGAGATATTTAAAGCTCTCTTTCATGCCAGCAGAAGGGAAGATCTCCCCGAGAGGAGTTGCCTGACAGCGTACATGGATCTGCACCCACTGCTAGTGCGGGTAGCTGAGCTGGCTCTGGGAGTGTGCACAAGCCCTGTTGGGTTAGCCTGAGAATCTGGTTGGTCTGTGGGCCACTTCTCGGTGCGCAAGACCGCACCTGTGTCTCTCGCCGAGCTCTTAGATGCAAGTTTTGGAGGTTAGCGCTGAACACACAATGGCCTCACCAAGGAAGGCTGCCTAGTCTTTCTGCTTTGTAATTTCCTTTCTGTTGGAGGCTGTGTTTTCAATTGAGGATCTTCTGCTGGGCTGGAAATTCTAACCTCTGAGGACTTCTGAGTGCTGGCAGGTACCACACGCCCACTCCAGGCTCGTCCATTGCCAGAATAACAGTGATGCCAATGAAGCAGTCCTTACAGATTAACATGGAGCTGGACAGTGTCAGGAAGTTTAAGTTTAGCTAATAAAATTTGATCTTATCACTTAGATGAAGCAGTAGATCCCCATTTTTAAAAAAAAAAAAAAACAAACAAACTCATTTTCTAGCGAGTTTTCTTAGTAGTTTCATCATGATTCTGGGCCCCAGAGAAGGAAGGGACATCACGGTTCCAGGTCCCCCTTCACTGTCCAGAGAGAACAGAGCCAAGTCCCTTTTCTTCCCAGGAAATGAGCCTTCTGCCTGGTGGTCATCCCAGGCTGAGACCCAGGATATGGGCCAGAGAGGCTTGTGCATGCTTGGTCCCACTCACACACACAGACATCCCCACTGTGGTCACGACATCTCATGGTGACTGAAGTCCAGGCAGTGCTGGGCCAAGTTTCTGGTTTGGTTCTGGTTTGGGAAGCCGCTGTCAAAAGGGCGGTCTTTTCTTGATTTCAGTCTTGATGTCTTTGGCCATGTGTGGAGTCCTAAAGATACCCTGGAGCAGCATGAGCTCGGTGGGGCTCTTCGGAAAGATCCAGAGCTCAGTTTGTAATTGGAAATATTTTTAAGTATTTGTGACAGAGAGGAGAGAAAGACTTCCAATGGACAATAATTTGAATTCGTGTAGTTTCTGAGTTCAGGTTTCCATCCAGTCTCTTTTGTGTGTCTGCCACATGTGTATGGGTGCTTTTGAAGGCCAGAAGAAGGCATCAGATCTGGAGCTGGAGTTATAGGCAGGCCTGTTGTGGGTGCTGGGAATTGAACTTAGGCCCCCTGGAAGAGCAGTAGGTGCTCTTAACCACCACGCCATCTCTCTAGTCCTCCATCCAATTTCTTAACCCTTCTGTTCATTTGTTTTTTTGAGACAGGGTCTTATTATATAGCCCTGGCCAGCCTGTAACTCACTATGTAGATCAGGCTAGGCCTCAGCCTCTCAGGCGCTGGGGTTAGAGATATGCACCTTGTACCTGGTCTTAGTTTTTCTGGGTCAGCTGCTCTTGCTGTCACACTGCTGTCTCGATTTTGTGTGTTTCATGCATGAATCCTTCTCACCCGCATCCACCCCGTTAGGCGACTTGTGATATTTGGAGGCACACACCTAAATTCATGCCTTCTAGCCCCAAGGATACTGTGCTAATGTGACCCCAAGCCGAGGTCTCCTTGCCATGTTATAGCAGCTTTCCTTTCTACTTGTGCCTCCTGGCAAGTTCTCCACCAGGACCTATGTCAGGACGGAGACTCAGAGAGGTCCAGGGATGGCTTGGTCTTCCTCCTGTGCCGCAGCCTGACGCAGCTGACAGCACCTGCCGGTCTCCAGAGAGGCAATGTGCATCAGAAACAAACTTCCCTAAATGGCGGGTGGGCAGTTTAACAAGTTTCTTCTGGCTGAGAGCCAACGCATCCTTTAAAGATAAGGGACGGAAAGGGAAAAGTTTTGGTTCAAACCACCCCATACACTGCTCACTTCCTTCCTGGGAAATGCAGGAGAGTGAAGTAGGACTTTTGGGCCATTCCAAGTCCTCTCTCCGCTCTGGCTCTGCACACACCCTCCCTGAATCAGACACTTTAGAGGAAGGAAGAAAGGCACTTTGTGTTTAAGGTTAATCAAGTTTCAGTACAATTTTTTTTTTTTTTTTTTTTTAGCAAACCAGAATCACAGTAATCTTTTATTGTTGCTCTGATGTGTGGCTGTTGAAATCCTCAGCTGCGATAAATTAAGCTACTTATTAATCTAATTATCGTACATTCATCCTCGAAACTTTCATGTGACTTGAAAAGGCTATTCAACCTTTTCCCTCCCCTCCTAGAAAGGGCTCAACCTTGCACCAATTAAGATCATTCTGAAGTGAGCTTTTAAAAAAGCTTTCCCTAATCACTCACTGGAACATGGAGCGGCAGGAACGAACGCAGGGCGCTGGGAAAAAGTTGAGCATTCTTGTCTGTCTGACAACTTTCATGGTTTCATTGCGCTTGGAGGAAGACTTGATTTTCCTCCTTGGCTGTTCTTTCTCTGACCTCCAAATAAAGTCCATGTAATTACTGAGCAAATAAAGTTGCAGCATGTGTTTTAAAAATCAATTGCCACCCTTGGGCTATAGAATCGTAACAATGCACAGATTTGCTGGAAAATGCCCAGCTCCAGCCATATGAACTAAACCCCGTACTGTATGTGTACAATGCAGAAGTTCTGACCCCTAAAGCACATATTTACTATGCAGATTTTTAAAAAGGGTTTCTGTTAGGATTTATCCATTGATATTAAAATGTCCCCATCCTAATATAGGTTCAATTTAGGATTAAAAATATGTTGCAAATGTATCATATCTTAAACATCCATTCATTGCCAAATGCCTCCCTTCTTCTTCCATAAATGAGTGCATAAATGGGGCTGTTTTACATTCAAATTAAACTAGCTATTAATTTGAATGCAAAGCAGCTCAACATACAGGATGCAATTTCAATGACAGGTTTACCCCAAGACAGAAAGCAGGAAAAAGAGTCAACATGGGTAAGTCCAGGCACTTTGTCCTTTCCTCTTAGTGCCTGGCAAACTTGCTCACTATGAATAGTTTTTGAAGTGAAGATTAAAAGAGTGGAATTATAAAGTATAATTACATTTTATTGAAACTCGAGAAATCAGAAAAAAAAATCCAGCGGGAAACTTTTGGTGAGACACGATGTGCTGTCATTATCATTAAAAGATAAAAGTTCCATACTGTTTTTATCTGTTTACTTGGAAGCAATCCAGCCTTTACAGTTATGCAGGAAACAAAACCGGGGAATGCAGGAGTAATTATTAAAACTGTGTGATTTGTTATCTCGGCTACTGTCTTTCCAAATGGTAATACGATATCAGCAGCTGCAGCCGGTGGCCGCCGTCCTCTATTGGTAAACAAGCGCTTTGGAGACCTGTGTGAGGCACTTTAAGCTCCCTACTCCCTAAAGTGCTGTCAGGCTTAACTGCTAATCCATGGTATTTCAGAGCCCTGGAAACTCATCTTTATAAAACCTGAACAAAAAAGGGAAAAAAGCCTGGAGGGCATGAGCTCCCTCTGGTGAGACAAATGACATGTTCATTTATTAATGAAACAATAACCCTGGAAAGAGGATCAAAGCGCATCCCATCCTCACTTCACAATCCCCAATTTTCTCAGGCCAAACCATTTAATTGAGCCATGACAATGGAATACTTAATTGTTGCCTTAAAGTTTTGAAGCAGCGACTTCTTCGGCATCGGTGTGAATCTCAGGATTATTATCCAACCACAATATCGTCACTGGAGCTGGTGGAATGTGAGGCGGCCCACATTTGGGAACTCAGCGGGCAGCAAAGGGGAGACACAGACGTGCTTGCAGTGGGCATTGCGTCTGGCCGGATCTTCGACCTTGGTAGGTGGCTTCCACGTGATGGATAAGTAAGGATGAGTAAGGCTCAGGGTCCTTCTGAGACGGAGAAGCCAGTCCCAGAACCAGGAAAGGCAGAGTCGGGGTCTTGGTAGCCCAGAGCCAGCTCTGGAGCAGCTCCAGTGGAGATGGCAGCCACCCACTCTCGGGGAGGGTTAGCACCTGTGTTTGAGAGAGGTCGCACCTTTAAGCACAGTTAAAATAACAGCAAATGCTGGAGCTGGAGGTGCAGGCCTGTAACTCCAGCTGGGGCAAAAGGGTCACAAGTTTTTAAGGCCTGTCTGGACTAGAAAGGGAGTTCAAGGCTAGTTTGGGCAATGTAACAAGTGTGTGCTAACAGGTGTGGGTCTGGGGTATGCTCAGTGGGAGAACACTAGCCTAGCCCCTGCAAGCCCCATGCTCGTCAGTCCTCAGTATTGCCCAGAATAAATGAGTTCATGAATTACTAATTAATAAATACATGTAACTTCCATACACTAAGTCTGGATTTACCAGGGTATGGCAGCTTGATTATTTTGCACATATACAGCACCTTTCTATGGTTTTATAGGACATACTAGTTTTTCAGATTAAGCTCTCAGAAGAGCTGTAAGCCATGGAAGGTGGGACTTCAGAAAATGCTTGTTGATTTATTGGACAAGGAGAGGTGTGAAGATCTTGCAAGTCGTCTTCAGGATCTCATGTCTGTGCTCAAGTTTTCTAGGCCAGCTTGACTTTATTCCACTGCTGGGAGCTTATAAACGACCTTGGTGCTTTGTGCGTGTTCCTGCTAATTCCTCGGGAGAGCCATTAAGTCAGTGAAGAGCAGGGTCCAGAGAATAAGGCTGTGAACACTAATGACTGCTCTGTCCTTCCTTCCTTCACTCCCTCCCTCTCTCCCTTCCTTTTTGGAGATAAGCTCTCATACATTCCAGGCTGGCCTCGAACTCACTAGGCAGCTGAGGCAGACATGCTCCTGCTCTACTGTATCTGATTTCCATAACCCTGGGGATAGAAGCCAGGGCTACAGGCACTCAAAGCCAGCCCCTCAAGAATGCATGCTTCTATGTGGCAGAATCTTTTGGCTTCTTGGGCCTTACTGCCAGGCGGAGTTTATTTTAGATTAATTTCGTTGTATCTAGATAGGATCTTTCTTTGTGGTCTGTTTTTGAATCAACTGTATAAACGTCTTTCTTAGGTTATTAGATTTACCGGTGTTTTGTTTGGAGACGGCATTTCACTATGTAGCCTAGGCTGGCTGCTAACTCCTAATGGTTTGCCTGAGTGCTGGGATAACAGGTGTGTGTCACCACATCTGCTTCTAACGTGCCTAGGACAGGGTGGAGAAAATCCATTCATTCTTCTCTTTGTTTTTCAAGACAGGGTTTCTCTGTGTAGCCCTGGCTGTCCTGGAACTCACTTTGTAGACCAGGCTGGCCTAGAGCTCACAGAGATCCACCTGCCTCTGCCTCCTGCCTAAGGGATGTGCCACCACCACCACACTTATTTTGGTTCATTTCTATTTTTAATTATGTGTGTGTGTGTGTGTGTTTGTGTAGGTGTAGTCAAGCACAGCAGTGCAGGCACCCGAAGAGGCCAGAGGGGTCATATCCCCCTGGAGCTATAATTGCAGATGGTTATAAGACGCCTGACTGAACACAGGTTCTCTGGAAGAGCAGTGTCTGCTTTTACACTGAGCCTTCCCTCCAGCCCTGAAAATTTACTTATTTGTTTGCTTTTTAAGACAAGGTCTCATCTTATATTACCAACTGGCCTTGAACTCACAATGTAGCCAAACCTGGCCTCGTGTTCACTGTGGTCTGCTTGCTTTGTCTCCTGAATGTTGGGATTATGTATATATCTCGCCACATCTGGCTAGACATTTATAAAGAAATTTCTAGTATGTGACGGGGTATGCCTTTCTTTAATTGCAGTACTCTGGAGGAAAGGCAGGCAGATCTCTGTGAGTTAGAGAAAATCTGTCTTATTCAAAAACAAACAAAAACAAAAACAAAAAAACAAAACAAAAGAAAGAAAAATTTCTATAGCAAGGGCATTTTTTTGAAAGATTTGTGTCTAATGCTTGGTATAGAGTATGCGTGTAGGCTCAGCATGCTGGAGGCTGAGGCAGGAGGATCTTCTGAACTTGAAGATTCATTTGGGCATACATAAGGTACTGTCTCAAAAAGAAAAGAAAAAAACCTGAGAGAAGGGGTGAGGGAGAGGAAGAGGGAGGGAAGGAAGGCAGAGAGAGAGAGAGAGAGAGAAAGAGAGAGAGAGAGGGAGGGAGGGAGGAAGGAAAGTGAGGAAGAAGGATGCCACTTACTTTGGCATCTTGTTTATAAAGTTTTCTGCACAATGACTGGACTACGCATGGGAATGGCACCGATTCTAAGTCAGAAGCCCTTCAGAGTCCTGTTAGGGTCTAGTCTATGAGCCAAAGGGAGTCCCCCACCAAGGAAGTCCTTCACCAAGGGAGTTCCCTCACCAAGGTGATTCTCTCACCAAGGGAGTCCCCCACCAAGGGAGTCCTTCACCAAGGGAGTCCCCCACCAAGGGAGTCCTTCACCAAGGGAGTCCCCCACCAAGGGAGTCCCTTACCAAGGGAGTCCTCCACCAAGGATGTTTGAATTAGGTCTCTACCCGAAGCTCAGCCATTTTCCTCCCTCTCCTCTCCTCTCCTCTCCTCTCCTCTCCTCTCCTCTCCTCTCCTCTCCTCTCCTCTCCTCTCCTCTCCTCTCCTCTCCTCTCCTCTCCTCTCCTCTCATTGTTCTCTATCCCTAAATACAGAATATTCATTTTTAAATATTCATTTAGCTTTATTTGATGTGCATTTGGTACAAAGGTGCCAGATTACTGGAATTGGAGTTACAGATGGTTGAGCTGCTGAAAGGGAACATGCCAGATGAAGAGAAACATGAATAAAGTAATCCCACACTAGCTCAGAAATGAGTGTTATAAAGTTTTTTTTTGTTTTTAATTTAGGGTGAACTCACAAATCACAAGCTGCTATAAGAATCAGGAATAGGGGGCTGGAGAGATGGTTCAGTGGTTAAGAGCATTGCCTGCTCTTCCAAAGGTCCTGAGTTCAATTCCCGGCAACCATATGGTGGCTCACAACCATCTGTAATGAGGTCTAGTGCCCTCTTCTGGCCTGCAGACATACACACAGACAGAATATTGTATACATAATAAATAAATAAATACTTAAAAAAAAAAGAATCAGGAATAGGAATTGAACCCAACATCCAGGTAAGAGAGCAGGGAGAAAGAGAGAGCAAATGGGGCAGGTTGCAACTTTTGGGTACCCAAGGCCATGCCCAACCTGGCCCAGCCTCTCAAAGGCCTTTGGCTGTAGGAGGTTCCCTAGCAAGCTGCCATTTGGGTGCTGAGAACTGAACCCGGCTCTCTCTGGTGGAGAATCCTCTGGTCCCTTAGCCACTGAACCATCTCTCCACCCCCCAGAAAAGTTTATTTTTAAAAATACATACCTAGGAAGAGCTCACAGGTTTGATCTACAAATGACTACAACACTATGACACAAATTTCAGCTAAATCAGAGCTGGAAAAGAGCAAAGGGGTTTACACCCGCAGAAAAGACGCATCTTCCTATCTCCTTGAGTCTATTGCATAATTATATCATTAATTCATTCATAGAAATATTTATTTATTCAATGGCAGGCATTGAAGCTGTATTGTAAGTGTGTCATAAACAGGTCAACAGCTATGGCTGGGATTGTGTGAAGTTTTTTTAAGATATGCGTGGTATAGGTGGTCCTTCTGTTTATGTGTTGCTTACATTGGTTAATGAATAAAGAAACTGCCTTGGCCTTTTGATAGGTCAGAACTCACGTAGGTGGGGGAAAGAGAACTGAATTCTGGGAGGAAAAAAACAGAGTCAGAGAGCCACCATGGAGCCACCAGAGTCAGACATGCTGAATCTTTCCCAGTAAGCCACTGCCATGTGGCGATATACAGAATAATAGAAATGGGTTAAATCAAGATGTGAGAGTTAGCCAATAAGAGGCTAGAGCAAATGGGTCTAGCAGTCATTTAATGAACACAGTTTCTGTGTGATCCTCCTACCTTTATTGCCTCCATTTTCCAAGTGCTGAGATTAAAGGCATGCACTACCACGCCTGGTTGTGAAGGCCATTGCTAAGCATGAGAATGTAAAAACCCACATTTCTTCTTTGTTTAGTCCGTCATCCAAATCACTGAAATGAAAACCATACTAACCCTCAAATAAGTGTGAGGGGTAAAGACAGAATTCTTTTCCATGATGACTATTTTGAGATTTTTTTAAAAAAGAACTCTTTAAAATATCAATTATAAAGGCAGGGTATGTTTTACTGCCTTTCCTGGTGTGTCTGGCATGCTGTTTACTCCTTAGTAAATGACCAGTGGTTGTGTTTCTCTTCTTTCTTTGCTAACGAATTAGCTCTGAGAATGCCTGGCCACAAATTCAAGTCCTTTATTTCTAATTCCCCCTGTGCTGGTGGTAGCACACAGGACCTCCAGTAACACATATCAGCTGATGGTAGCACACAGGATCTCCAGTAACACATGTCAGCTGATGGTAGCACACAAGGCCTCCAGTAACACATGTCAGCTGATGGAAACACACAGGACTTCCAGTAACACATGTCAGCTGATGGTAACACACAAGGCCTCCAGTAACACATGTCAGCTGAGGGTAACACACAGGACCTCCAGTAACACATGTCAGCTGAGGGTAACACACAGGACCTCCAGTAACACATGTCAGCTGATGGTAACACACAGGACCTCCAGTAACACATGTCAGCTGAGGGTAACACACAGGACCTCCAGTAACACATGTCAGCTGAGGGTAACACACAGGATCCCCAGTAACGTGTAAGCAGCCCCGCTTCAGGGCAGCAGTTTCTTTTTCACATTCTGCAGGCAGCCTAACATGGGGGGAAGGGCTCGGGCCTCCCTAGGCTCTGCTTGCCGCGTGTTCATTATACCCTGTAGACGGGAGCTTACAGCATAGAAAAATCTTAAAACATCTAAATAGCTCTCGGTAAACTAAGAACCCATTCAAAATCGGGCCAGGAATCTTTATCTAAATATATAAAATAGGATGCGGTGTCTATTGCCTGCTGTCTTTCTAAATAGAAATGAATTGTTGCTCAGCAATGCTGAAGTAGTTACCAACACTTACATGCTAAAACCTACGCAAAATTATTCCTGTTAAGCTGAGGTGGAGGTTCACATTTAATATCATTAAAATTACCTACAAGGAAAAGAAAAAAATGAATATTGGAGCAACATTGCACGGTTCAATGTTTATGTTTTAAATAATAAAGAAGTTTTATTAGTAATTTGATATTTCTTAAGATTTATCCTTCTGTCGTATGTAAGGTGTTCTAGGTAGTATCTCTTTAAAAAGTAGCAAGCAGTGAAGAAACTCTGCCCTCATTGGCTGTCCTGCACTTCCTATGTCACTGCACACGTGATCGTAGTAAACAAATTAACCTTAACTATAGACAGGACATAATATGTGGTATATGGTGTAACATGCTAAACACACACGCAAACCTTTATATCTCTAAGTTCTGATTGGATTGTGCCATGCTCTTCTGTAGGTGCTGTGTGGAACTCAGAGTGGAGGACAGGCAATGACGTCAGACGCTCGACTTGGGGAAACAAAATGGCTGCCTCTGTGTACTTGTGGAGTTGGAGGATGGATGTCTCCCAGCACTTTCGTTAGCTTAAACAGCAAGTATCTTAACCGCTGCTGTATTTCTCAAGGCGAGCGGTTTGGGTAACCCTGATAGGCACCGGGTGGATCCTTGCTTAGGGGCTCACTCATTTATTTGCACACTTAGGTCTATTTTAGTGATGAAAGAAATGGTGGAAGTTCCAGAGAGAGAGAGAGAGAGAGAGAGAGAGAGAGAGAGAGAGAGAGAGAGAGAGAGAGAGAGAGAGAGAGAGAGAGAGAGAGAGAAACAGAGAGAGAAACAGAGAGAGCATATGCATATGCCTCACAGAATGCCCTGCTTTCAGTGACAGCCAGGCCCTGAAGTTGTTTCCCGACCTCTGGAGCCAGGGACAACCTCCAAGAAGAGCAGCCTTAGGAGGCGAACAGCGTCTCTCGAGCAGGCCTGCCCAGCTCAACAGCAAGGCAAAAAACCAAGAGCTTACAAACAAAACCAAATTACTCTCCCAGACTAGACAGAATGCGCTTGGCATTCTTGAGGAACAGCTGCTTGCTGGTAGAAGTATACGATAATAAATTGAACCGGGTGAACATTCCTAAGAAGAAATATTTAATTATCCTGCTCACCATTATGAGGAACTTCTGCAGCTCTTCAGGTTATTATACAGTAAATAACCATTTTTTTTCCTAAAGGACAGAGCTGTTTTAATGATATGACAATGAATGTGTAATTATTATGTTTGTTAGGAAGGAATCACAAGACAACAGACTTGATACTGCTGCTCTGGTTGGTACATCTTAATTACTTTTTCACTTAGTTTGCATATAAAAGCTATTTGCTAATTGTCTTTGCTGTAAATATGCAAAATATAATTAGTCATTCATAATTCTTTATGTGTTATCTAACTGGACATTTGTTTCTGAGGAACATATATTAAAGTGTGAATATTTGATGGGATTTTGTGTGTGTATGTGTTTGGTTTTTTAAACAAAGTTTTAAGTAAACATTTGGCACATAACAGTTCTAACCCCATTCTTAAGGAAACTTTGCGATGTTAAAAATGGAGGCTCAAAAACATGGCATTGTGGAGCGCATGCCCCAGTGTGTGCAACCTTTACAGGTTTTGCTGGAGACACTGATGACAGCATGGAGTATCTTTCTGAGTTTCAGATTATTCTATAACATCTGTCCAGGTAAATGTTAGGCTTGACCACTATCAGCTTCAGCTTTGGTGTGATTGCCTGGACACTCACCAGAAGCAGGAAGGGAGTTTACGGACATGCTCAAACACTCTTTTTTTGATGGTGCTTTTTGAGACAGGGTTTCTCTGTAGCTTTGGAGCCTGTCCTGGAACTTGCTCTGTAGACCAGGCTGACCTCGAACTCACAGAGCTCTGCCTGCCTCTGGGATTAAAGGCGTGCGCCACCACTGCCTGACTTAAACACTCATTTGTAACTTCTCCAAGTAAATTGCTTTTTTCTGTTTCACACTTTGAACCAACATGGCTCAACTCTAAAATTTTAACTCTCTATACTCTATAAAAATGTATGTACATTGCTATATCGAGAAGTTTGTCTATAAATTGTTTCTAAGAGATAATATGGGGGCTTCTTGAAGCAAACCCAGAGGTTTTGTTGAAAACCTTTGTCATCTCGCAAGGGAGCCATCTCGGGCAGGCACACCTTTTTGCCTTGGAAACAGAATTTGAACTAGTCTCTTTTTTTTTCTCCTCCCATGATTGTGACTTCCATACAAACTAGCACCATTGGGTATGTCCTCATTCATTGCAAAGACTGACTAGCTAAATGGACCACGTATTTTCAAAATAGTGTTGCCATCAGAGGCATCAACCAATGATGGAGATCTTTCTTTTCACTTGTCTTCAAGAAACCCTGCCCCTCTGTCCCGCGGCCGGCTGCCGCATTCCACCTTCCTCACCTCAGACACTGGATTCACTAGCCAGTTGTCCTGTTAAGCCCATGTCATGACACTTCTATTCTCTCCAGCTTTTCCACTGAAAGCAGCATCCTGTGGAGATAAAGCTAGGTACACTCTATTGTAAAGAGGAGAATGAGCTGGAATACAACTACCATATCTAACTGAGAACTCTCCACTGCTCTCTCCCCCACTAGGCGGGCTCAGTACTTTCCCTGATGATGGGGTTCAATTGAGAGCCAATGAGACCGTGTAACTCATCGTCTTTTCTCCCCCTCTTTAGAAGCAATTCTACTGAAATTCTGTAACTGTTTATGTTTGGCAAATCTTTTTAAAAAATGAACACATATAAAAACAGAATGCTGATGGGGTGTGGCTAGGAAAAGACCCAGCAAGCATGCTTTAGAGAATTGTGAGGTGAGTAAATCATAGTGATTCCTCTTTCCCATAAAGACATTTAACTGAGATTTAAATAAAGCCTTTTAAACTATCATCAGCAAAACAATTCATAACTGCTAGGTTTTCTTGTTTTCATGGTGAGATATATATATAATTTTTTGGTTCTTTAAATATTTTTCTTTTGCCTTCAGAAGAGAAGAAAGGACACAAAGACAGTCCCTGAAAGCAAATATATGTTTCAAGTAGTATAAAATCTCAATCTTGGCTGTGGCGCCCTATGGAGGGATGATTTAGCTGGAAGAGATTATAAACGGAGAATACCATGCAAACCGAGGGCCCTTCCATTCTGTAATCGGAGCTAGTGAAATATCCACTGGGAAACTCCTACAAAGAAAACCCGTCATACCCTTACCTGTTATGTGAATGTTGATCGCAGTAAGAAGTTTTGAAAATTAGTACTCATTCATGTTTCATTATTATGAGAAGCACACACGAGATTTTTCCATCGTTTTTTGTAGATTTATGGCATTCTGAAGTGACAAATATATAGGAATGACAAGGGCAGAAACTGTTTTGTTTTGTTTTTAAAGTGTTACTCAATTGCAAAAGAGGCATTTTTAAAAGAAGGAAAAAGAAATTCTAATTATGCATCTGGGAAAAAATAAACTGGATTATACGGTGTGGTCTGCAAACATCTAAAATATTAGAACATTCTAGATTTGCCTACAGCGTGATAGGGATCAGTCTGACCTCCTTTTTGAGAAGTTTGAGTGGGTAATTACTTGAGGAGCTTTTGGTTTCTTAAAAATAATCCTTATGAAGTACCCATTTCAAAAAGAACCATGTCAGAATGATGGCCGCAGTCTTCCCAGGGTGACATGCAGGGTGACGTTCTGAAGCCTGAAAGGCACAGATGACGAGAACACGCCAGCGATAAGGGTTTCCCTCTGTAAATTAACCCCATCCAGTCTTTCACACTTCCCAAGATTCCAGATGTTTTCACAAAAAATTTGTCAAATACACTTCAAATTGAAAGCCTTATTTCTGACATCTGAAGGAGAAGACATCGCTATCTCACGAGTTCTGAATGTAAATCCTCAGAAGGAATCATCCTCGGCCTTGCTCAACTAAGTCGAACTCGGTGCTCATTCCTAAGATGGAGATGCTCAGGGGACGGCATGGGAAATGCTCCGATGGAAATGGCTTCACCATGTTTATACATGTGGGAAGAGGAACTAAGAATCTTAAGATGACAGCTCTGAAGACATTTCTGGAGGGCCAACAGGCTGACTCAGCAGGTAAAGGCCCTCACTTACCAGCCTGATGGCCTTAGTCCAATCTTTGAAGCCCACACAGTGGAAGAAGAGAACTTATTCCCACAAGCTGTCCTCTGACCGCCTGATATTTGCCTCATGTGAGAACAAACACACATGAACACACATACAAATAAATAGAAGGTAACACAATCATTCATAAAAAATGAGTACTCCTAGAGACAATAGCTCTCAGTTCATGCTACATGACTGTTAAGAGCGTAGCTAGGTCTGTGTGTATTCTATAGCACACATACAGACACACCCACACACACTCACACACACGCTTTACCTATGTGTTCTGACTATGGTTTGACATCATTCTATCAAATAACAAAATTCCCAGTGACCTACATTAATTCTTGTCCCTTCATTTCCACATCATTTGGTAATTAGAATTTGAAAACAGGAGACAAGAGATAAGTTAATTATTATTTTTCTTTATGTCTGAGCCCGACTTTCTCTTCCAGAAACTTTACAACCTTTTGAATGTAGTCAGTTTCTGTCACATGGTACTGTTCACCTCTCTCTGAAAAGATGGTCTCACGTGATCATCTGAAGAGCCAAACCTAAAATATTCTACTTTTAAATAATAAAAACAACACCTTCTCCGGCTTTAGACAAAGTCTTTGCCCTCCCTGTAACCCCAGGGGGCATGCGTGTGGAATTATCCACCAAAGAAAAAAACAAACAAAACAAACAGCCTACTCTGCCTCTGTGTTTGCCGGGATCAATTGTGAGACAAACGAGAGTCATTGGCGGTGGCTGGCCATGAGTCTGACGGTTTGAAATACCTTAGTCAGGAGGAGTTCCACACACTGAACCCAACAGTCTCTCACAAAACATCTGCAACCGTCTGACCCTGGCCTTAACCTTTAAATCTATCTTTTCATATTCATCTCAAAAGACCTTGTCAATGACCAAGGAGACTCAAGAAAAGGATTCTTCAACAAACAAAAAAGATACAGAGGAAATTCAACCCAGATTAGGTGGCGGAAGATAATACAGTTTGCTCATTTTCATTCTGCTGCTCAAACTGGAGTTGAATTCATTTTCGTTCTATCTTTATTCATGTTGTTTAAACATAACATTCATTAGGATTGCGAACTGCAACAGAGAGGAGAGAACAAAACTACTCGCCAAATTTGTCGGGCATCTGTTCCCACTAGAGGCGGCCCTTTGCCAGCTCCACATCATGGCATTTTTTTCCGCCGAATTCATTTCAAAGTCAATCCATCAGTTTATGAACTGTTTGATCAAACTTGTCATTAACCAAGTGAAACATTTAATTTGTATTAACAAAAATGGAACAAATAATTAGTACGGGGATTAACCATTTCACTCCTATTTTTTCCATTTTTTTTATTTATCAAACATGTTCATTGTTGATAGAACTTTTTCATGTGACACTATATGGATTCTCTGGAAACGATGAAAAATTCTTTAAGAGAATACTTATGAACTCATGGTCTTGTAATTCCATGCCAGTAACTGGGTCTTGAAGCATCATCTTTATTAAGATAGAAACAGATTGGCAAAATGGAATGAGCCAAGCAGTTAGACTTCTAAGAATATTGTAATTGTGCTTCTATCAGACATCTAAGGAATTTTCCTCCTTCTTATTTTTCAGTGCTGGAAATCGAAGCCATGCTGGTCAGACACTGGACCCCAGAGCCCTGGCCCCACCCCTGGTTTTGGATATCCCCGGCATTTGGTTTTGAGATCCATCACACTCTAACAGATGATACACGTAATGTTCCTCATTACACGTAACGTTCCTCACGGCCTCACGTTTGCCTCCAATGTTTATTTCAGTTTTTCTACCTCAAGCCACGATTTCTATGACACATGGATTTGAGATGGACTATGGCTGTGGTTAGGACTTATGATCTTGGGAGAACTTAGCCATCCTCTCACGCAGTTGCATGACCATGACCTCATGGCGCTTGTTGGCATAGTTTCGACAATTTCCTAATGAACCGCTTTTGTTTTTAATTGCTTACTTGATTATAGAGCCCCAGCATAATGGCCTTTCTAATTTGTACCATAATTGCATGCAGAGATAAAATGTTGTGGTCTATCATTTGCTTGCTTCTAATCACTTCTTGTTCATGGGAAATTTTCCAAAGAGATATCTTCTTAAATATGATGATCCAGTACCAGTTATCTGAAATGTGCTTCTCTTAAGCCCAACTGTGTTTGTAAACTAACTTTAGTCTCATTTCTTTACAACTAACCCACTGAATACACACAAAATTGCACATATAAAGATATATAATGTACTTAAATGTGCCCTGGTTTCAGTAACATAAAGGTCATAAATATGGAAAAATAATTGCTGTTGCCTACATAGAAAACTTGAGCAGTTCTAAGTCTTAGAGAACACTTTGTAAAAATACGTCACTGAAAAGATACGGCATTTCCCACACAATTGTGGTAGTGTTTCTGCTTCCATGTAGAAAGTGCAACACTCACTGTTGGTGCATATGGTGGGGACTGGATTTTGGTCTGTCTCTAATTCATCGGGAGAAGGGAGCGCTATCACTAATCTATTGACGCTTCTTTCTTGGTATGACCCAAGTCTGCAAAAGTCAGAGAATTTAAACTGAGGCCCTTGTGAGATAAAGGACAACTGAAAACTAAGCTTCAGAAAGAATGTCAAGGCGGAGGTTGCTGAAGTCAACATGGATCCATGTCCTCCCTGAAGTTTACAGTTAGTTCCCAGGGAAAAGTATATTCAATGCAAAACATTAGTTATGGGCCCAACAGCAGAGTTCAAAACGAGCATAGCTGAAGTACATTTTCTCCCAAAATACAAGTATGGGCCTGTTCATTGTCACCCACACAAAGAACTGAGCCCTAAAATCCTTTACTCAACTAAATTCTTAATAAGTAAACTGAGACTAACCCTCTAATACCAGATTTGTTAAACAACATGATTTAGGGCCTTGCTATTCATGTACCTTGTAGGACGAAAATGACTGGGAAAGCTAGAATCATGAAAGAGTCATTTTATGTGGCTGCTAAATTCCTCTCAAATCTCCTTGCAACTTAACGAGCAAAGAAAGCTCGATGTGTAATGCCGGCTAATGTGGTTTATGTAGAAAATAGTATCAACCTATCTTTGTAGCTTATCTAAGCCAGGATAACACTTTTAGCCTTTATAGTAGTCCCAGCTCCATCTTTTCAACTCTTGACTATGTATTTCCTGAAACCCTTTTCCAAAGAGTTAAATTGGATGTGAAATCTGTACCAGGCTCTCCAGCTGCCTTTGTTCTAAGTCTCGCCAGCAAAGCCTCGGCTCTGTATCACTTTCATTGCGTTCTGATTGAGCTTGACAGTGTGACAGCGGAGCAAAGGGACGCGATTCCAAGCTGAATGAGAGTCTTTTTCAGCCACACAGCAGCCTCCTCCTTAGCCCCTAAGAAAAAGAGGTAACAGATGCCGATAGCAAAGCATCCCCCACAAAGTCCTAACTTTGATGCAGGCGGGAGAAGAAGAATTAAAAAAAGAGAGAAAGAAAGAGAATTAAAAAAGACCTTGAATAGAATACAAAGGAGGGGAGATGAGAAAAAAATGGTGGGGCAGAAAAGTGGCTGGGAGACTTAGGGAGCTGGTGTGCATTTAGGACATGATTTAACGCCTAGGAAGGGGTTTGTCTTCCAAATGTGCTCTTTCAGGTATGGTGTGCTGCAAGAGGTGCCTGGAGATACGGTGATGACTTGGGATGGAGGATGCTCATGGAACTAAGGCCTGTCCCTTGGTGGGCAGTAACACTCCACAGACAACTTGAGAGTGCTTTGAGAATTGACCTTCCTGACTGAACAGGGTAGAGTAGGGATTATACGTTTTTGCTGTTTTGTTTTGTTTTGTTTCGATTTTGGTTTTCTGAAAGAGGGTTTCTCTGTGTAGCCTTGGCTGTCCTGGAACTTGCTCTGTAGATGAGGTTAGCCTCAAACTCATAGAGATCTGCTTGTGTCTGCCTCCCAAGTGCTGGGATTAAAGATGTGCTGGAGCATTATAAGTTTTATTTCAGTGTTTTCTGAAGTCAAATGTGTTGGAGCATCACAATGTCTAGTGCCAGAGTTCAGTCTTGTCTAAGAGAGACTTTTGAGAAGCAGCTCTTGGAAGGGAGCATGGTAGCATGGAGCCCCATGAGATATAAAGATTGAGGATGTACTTGTTAGTCTTACACAAGGCAGCTTCTTCTTATTGTTTTGGGCTAAGATTCCACTCTGTAGACCAGGCTGGCTTCAAACTCATGCTTTTCTTGCCTCAGCTCCCTGGGGCCAGAATTCCAGGCATGCATGACTGTGCTTGACATCTTATTTTAGTATTTCATACAAAGGAACTGACTGAAAATGTCAATATGTATACAATCTGCCTTAATTTTTGTCACAAGAACATGAATCAAAGTAGACAGACTCTATCCAAATGGATGGGGACAGTGTAAAGGTGGGTGTGGTTCTGAGCCCACGGCCAAGATAAAGAATGGGAAACAGAGGCAAGCCCCTCAAATTCACATCTGAGCCTTCAGGGAAGGACACGAAGTTCTGAGCACCAGCGGGGACAGAGATAAAGGGACAGCAGTGCTTCCTAGGAACTAAAGTCATGTCAGGAGCTGGAGAGATGGCTCAGTGGTTAAGAGTACTGATTCTTTCAGAGGACCTGGGTTCACTTTCCAGCACCCACATGGCAGCTCACAACTGTTTGTAACTCCATTCCCAGAGGACCTGGCACCCTCACACAAACATACATGCAAGCAAAATACCATATAAACATCAACAAATCTTAAAGAAAAAAATCAAATCATCACCCTTGGCAGCAAGAACCTTTTCTTGCTAAGCCATCTTTCTGGCTCATTTTTTTTTTATTTTAAATTTCTTATTATTTTACTGTTTATCTTTCAAATATAATAATACTGCTTTTGTCTTGAGTTGAAATGTCTCAAAACATAAATACAAAGTCAACTGAATTTCATGGAGATAAAGTTTGGGCCAGGCACATAGCTGGAGCAAAGATAGTCAAATTAGCTCGAGTTCTGGCTAAAATGTACAAAATATAGTCAAATTAGCTTGAGTTCTGGCTAAAATGTACAAAAGACAAAGGCGATAAAGACATTGATGGAAAAAAAACCCCTAAAGTGCTATGTGGCTGTTTTAGGTCAACTTGACACAAGCTAGAGTCGGGTGGGAAGAGAGGCCCTCAGCTGAGGCAATGCCCCCACCGCTCATGCCTGTACTACAAGCCTGTAGACTGATGTGGGCTAGCCCAGCCCACTGTGAGCAGTGGCAGCCCAGGGCTCTGATGCTCTAAGAAAGCAGGTTGAGAAGTCATGAGAAACTAGTAAGTTGCTTCTTCCGCCTCTGTATCAGTTCCTGCTCTGGGCTCCTGCCTTGAGCTCCTGGCCTGACCTCCCTCGGTGATGGGCTGTGACCCGAGAGCTCTTTATCCCGGCCATGAAACCCTCACGAAGACACCCTGGGATCCTTAGCTGAGCTTATAAGTGATTATAAATCCATATCACAATAAAGCATACATACTGCATGCTGAGTCTCCAATTCTATATTGAATGTATATATTGGAGTTGGGCTGTACAGGTAGATAATCCACACACGGAACACTCTTTTAGAATGACATGTATGTTTACATATGTTATTGTATATTGTTTTTCTTTTATATGGGTTGGTGTAGATGGGACCTGGAATAGCTTAGGGCAGATGCTGGAGGACCCTGTAGTGCACTCTGTAGCGGGAAGCATTGTTCTGTGCCCTCAATTCCTCCAGCCTGTATCCTCATCACCAAGAGAAGTGGGGCTTGGAGCTCTTTGGTACCCAGAGTTCTAGGGAGGTACGCTGGATGTAGGGGGCTGGTGAGATGGCTCAGCAGTTAAGAGCACTGCTTGCTCTTCCAAAGGTCCTGAGTTCAATTCCCAGCAACCACATGATAGCTCACAACCATCTACAGTGAGATCTGGTGCCCTCTTGAGGAAGACACCTGGCCAGTTGTTCTCATCAACTTAGACCACAAAACCCAATATGGATAAGTTCAACAGAACCGCCATATAGGGGCTGCCCATGCAGGCTTCAGCATTGCCAGGGCATAAATTTCAATTCATTTTCATACTTCAACATGTTTGAAAATAAATAATGACTTAAGTCATATCTCTCACATTTTATACAGGTTATACTTTTATGTCTTCCAGATAATTAATGTCCTCTGTCTGTAATTAGTCTGGTTTGATTTCCTTTAGAGATAGCTAATGGGATAACACAAGCTCTATGAGCCAGTTAAATCAACCACCTAATCTTACACACGAAGCATTAAGCAGCAAGGAAGCATCAGCAATTAGCAAATTGCTTTGATGTGACTAACTGCCTGGCTCTTCACATCACCAGCATGTTGGGCCTAAGTCCCAGATGAAGCTGTTGATCTAGACATGCTGAATGCAAAAGTAATGCGTGTGCACGTTCTCGTGCAAGGATGGTCTATCTATGGGATGCCAGGGAGCTCAGGAGGTCGTGGGCAAGGTGTAGGGCCAGAGGGAGGAGACACAGGGAAGTGGTCCTCTCGACAAACCGGCAACAGATAGAAGACCAATTTTCAAATGAAAAGAAGATGTTGAACTGCCCAATAAGATGCTGAAAATGCCTCGCTTAGCGAGGGTCAGAACTCATCACAGGGTTGGTCTGTCACTGGGCTAGTCTAAAGTGCATTTGAGTGCATTTTGTGCCTTGGTCACAAAAGCTCACAGAAGCACAGTTGCTTTGCTGACCGTGGACAAAAGGAAGCAGTTTTCTTCATGGTGCAGGTGTAGCCACAGTCAAGGCCATGCAGGGAGAAGCAGTTGGCACACAGAGGAAAGCTTCGACGTGCTAGTGTTCATTAGGAAACCAGCGTGAGGTGTGTACTGTGCCTTTGCGGGCGCTCGAAAGAGTCTCCCTGAGTTACTTCATGTGACTCAAAAACACGTGAAGGAGTCAGGCGGACGGCTCAGTGGGCGTCTGCTGCAAAGCCAGCCATCTGAGTTTGGTCGCCAGCACCCACAAGGCAGAAGGAGAACACCAGTCCCTCGAGCTGGCCTCTGACCTCCGTCCACAGAAGAAAACATGAAGATATGCTTTTTGAACTGAAGTAGATTAAGAGTCTGAAGCAGAGGGAGCAAGATCCACCAAGTGCTCTTGGGTACCTCTGGGCAAGACGCTTGGCCTGGGATGAGAGTCCAGGTAGCCTGACTCGAACCCTGATCTTTACCTGCTCACCTCACCTACACGTACGTCAAACCTTCAGAGAGGGCTGCTGGGAACTGGGGTAGTGCTGTAGGAGGAAATGGAACTGAAAACCTGCCCGGGAAATGAGGAAGCTGGTGTCCGGACCTGGAAGTGAAGAGAAGCACCAGGAAGTTGAATACCCTTAGAGAAAAGAGAAAGGACCACCGCTCCACAGGCATCTGACTAAGGAAACACCAGAGCGAACTTCCCAGTGCCAGCTAGGACTGCGTACTTGAGCTGATTTCGGCCCCTCCACGACACCAGGAAGGGAATGCGGAAGCCTCATCTTTGGACTTGTTAATAGATTTTTAGAGCAGTTTTTGTCTTAAATCTCTCTCTGTCTCTCTCTGTCTCTGTCTCTGTCTCTCTGTGTGTGTGTGTGTGTGTGTGTGTTTGTGTGCGCACTCAAGCATTTCTACAGAGGCCAGGAAAATTGAGATGAGTGTCTGAATTTTCTGTTAGTTTGATTTATTTACTGTTAGACCAATATTATGCTCTCCTGATTCCTAAGTGAAAATCCAAATCATCACTTATTTGTAACAAACCAACATATATATATAACACCTATATATATATATACACACACACCAATATATATTCCACATATTTAGTGACTGCTAAGTTAAAATTTTAAAGTATTTCCAACTAACTTATACATTATAAATGAAACTAACTTATTTTAAAATTAGTTTTACAATTACCTTATTTCTCAGCTCCCACATGATAAATTTCAAAATCTTTTTTATAGGGTTTCTCAGAAAAGACCTGTTAGAGATTGGTCTTTGTATTGTATTTTTCTAGCTTAGATTAGGTTGTGATGGCATTTAAAATTTTTATTTATCATTTATTTATTTATTTATTTTTATTTATTTATTTAGTGTGTGTGTGTGTGTGTGTGTGTGTGTGTGTGTGTGTGTAGGTCAGAGGAGAACCTGTGGGAGTGAGTTCTCTTTAACATTTGGTTCCGGGGACTGAACTCGGACTTTCAGAAGTGGTAGCAAGCCCCTTGACCACTGAGCCATCTCACTGCCCCCTATAACGACATTTTAAAATACTATTTTTCTTTCCAAATTTTTATCAATGTCCTTCTACAGAATTTAAAATTTTCCTTAATACAAAACACATTTTTTTCTCATTTTGTTTGTTTCCTTTTCTTGTCTTTAACAAGGTCCGGTTTTGTAGCTAGCTATTTAAAGCACATAAGAAAGTTGCTACCTTTGTATGTTTGTACTTTAACCAGGTAACCCTCTGAACTCTCTCGTGTTTTACTCGTTGGTTCACTTGAGGTTTTTTTTTTAAGACTATAATCTGCAAATAATGATAGCCCTGCTTCCTCATCCCAATATTTATGCTTCCTACCCCATTCTCTGCTCTAATTACATTGGTGAACACTTTAAGAGCAATCATTAACTAATTATGGTGATAATGAGTGCCCTTGTCTTGTTCCTGACTTTAATGAGACTGCGTGTAGCGTGTCACCGTGTCGTGTGGGCTGCCGCTTTCTGGTGCAAAGATAGAGACAAGATGGAAAGTTTTAGAGCCACGACTTGAGGCCTTCTCTGTTATTAAGATCTAGTAAAAGAAAAAGGGCAAGAGTTTTCTTATGACAGAATCTGAGATAACCACACAGCTGTAATTCTCTGTTTGTATGGTGAAGTCTCCTAACAGATTTTTACATTATCGAGTGAGTTTCCAATACTGCTCTTCTGGAGCCTAAATTCAGCATAGTTGGCAATTCAAGCCCCAAGGATGAGTTTGCTGGCCTCTAGCTACCATTGCTTTCCTCACTGAGTGAGTTTCCTGCTAAGGTCCTTCTGTGCCACATGGCTCATTACAGTCACTGAAGCATAGTGCATAAGTCCTATTGCCTTTGGATTTCTAGGGTATGTGTGTGGGGGGGTGACAATCCAATTCTCTTTCCACCTATAGCACACTCTAAGGCATTTCTGCTATCCACATCCCTCTAGTAGCATGGACGACCCAAATTATTTTTTGTTTTTAATTAAAACATATCTTGATTATTATTATTATTATTGTTGTTGTTGTTATATGGAAGAGGGAACAACTCAGGTCATTAGACTTCATGTTTGGACAGGAAGTTCCTTGACCGACCCACTGAGCTACCTCATTGACTCTGTTTATGAGTGTCTCTCATCTAGCTCAGGCTGCCCTTGAACTCTCAGACCTCCTTCCTGAGTTTCCTAAGCGCTGAGATCACCATAAAATTCTTATTAAAATATCAGAAGAGTAATAGCTTGTTTTGTTTGTTTCCTTTCTTGTTTTTAATAGAAGCTACTTCACATGTGCACATGAATTCCTTGCACACTTCATACAGCAGCCCAATGCCCACTTCATACTGCCGCCTGATGCCCACTTCATTCAGCAGCCCAATTCCCATTTCATACAGCAGCCCGATTCCCACTTCATACAGCAGCCCAATTCCCATTTCATACAGCAGCCCGATTCCCACTTCATACAGCAGCCCAATGTCCACTTCATACAGCAGCCCAATTCCCACTTCATACAGCAGCCCGATGCCCATTTCATACTGCAGCCTGACGCCCATAGCTAGGTATTCCATAAAACAAGGAGTCAAAGACTCTTCAGTGTTGTTCTACATTAGCCCTGTGGAATTGAGCAGTCAATGGCAGTGCCCTATTGTGTGACTGCTCCATAGCCATCCTAGAGGATCATATAACCTCCCAATATAGCCTTCCAATGAAAAAGCATTGGACACGCTGGTGCCCACATTGCATCCCCTCTTACCTTCTAGGGCTTAGAAGCCAAATTCACTCATACAATCAAGAGAACAAAATACTTACAGAAGTCTGCTTTCTATGTTCCAAGTGTCGTTTGAGGTGCTGGCTATGTAATTGTGAATAACGAATCAGTTGCTGCCTCCCAGGCCAGAAAGTTCCAGACTAACACTGGCACACGTATGGGTTGTGTGCAATGCATAGGCAGACACTTCACGCCTTCTTTTCTGCTTTGGATGCTTTCTAGATCTTTTTCCTGCTTAGTTGCTTTGGCTAGGATTTCTAGAATTGTGTGAAGTAACCACTTTGATCTCTCCCTGCTCAGTGTGATGCTGTGGGTTGGTCCTGTATGTCCTCTATTGAACTGAGGTATGTTCTTCCCATAGCTAATTTGCTGAAAAATTTTAATATGAAAGGATATTGAACTTTGCCACATAATCCTGGTGTTCTCTCCATAACAGAATGGCGATAGCTAATAAGAATGCATTATCTATATTTCAAAGTGACTTAAAAGAAGGGTCTTGAAAATTTATCATCACAAAACGATGCATATGTTTGAGGGGATAGATACCTGATTATTACACAATGTATTCCTGTTTTGAAATATTGCACTGCACAAGACAAACACATACAATTATTATTTAATTGTATATCTTTTTTAATGTAAAAGCATCTTTATGTGGGAGTAAAAGCTAGTATCTAATCCAATGGAAGCCAGCAGCAAGGACTTGAATCCTGGCTAAATGAATTCATCTCTGTGCTATGGACATAAAGTTCTCCCCCTCTTTAAAAATGTCTTTAAAATAAACATTGTGAAGTTGATTCATGTTAAAGAGAGTTCTGGAAATGCCCCTGGCCTTGTAGAACAAGTTAAACATTAGTCTGTGTTGCTGTGGCTTCAGTTCAGCCCATCACAGGTTCATTTGGGACCTGCATTTTTAACCGGATCAGTTGCCTAATAACTTCATTTTTAGGCATCGTGGTGCTCTTCTTTAGACAAGCTTAAGTGTCTTACATCTATTATCTTATTAACTATTGCCCTCGGGAGTACTGGGTGGTGTCTTAGTTAGGGCTTCCATTGTTGTGATGAAACACCATGGCCAAAAGCAAGTTGAGGAGGAGAGCGTTTATTCGGCTTATACTTCTGTATCACTGTTCACCAGTCAGGGAAGCCAGGACAGGAACTCAAACAGGGCAGGAGCCTGGAGAAAGGAGCGGATGCAGAGACCGTGGAGGGGTATTACTTACTGACTTGCTTCCCATGCCTCGCTCAGCCTGCTTTCTTACAGAACCCAGGACACCAGGCCAGGGATAGCACTGCCCACAATGGGTTAGACCCACCCCTTCAATCACCAGTTAAGAAAATGTCCTATAGCCAGATCTTGTGAAGGCATTTTCTCAATAGAGGCTCCCTCCTCTCTAACGACTCCAGCTTGGTCAAGTTGACATCAAGATAGCCGGCTCAGGTGGCATGCATGTTTGATTTATGGAATACCACAAGGAAGCTGTGGCCCATGAATAAATGACGTGCACATGACTTAAGGCAGAGCTGGAGACAGGAAAGTCGTCACAAGCAGACTTTGCCTTTAATTTGTCCCCACCCCACATCAGAGAGAACGGACTGGAAAATGGTTATGATGCTGAGGCTGGGGCTTTTGTCAAAGAGAAAGGGTTAGATGTATATGGGAGAAAGGAGCAGATGACTTAAAGGGAAGTATCCAGGTTTGTGGAAAGTCACTTGACAACCTCCAAACAATGTCCACATGTTTTCCTGCTGTGAACGCTCAGGAGAGGTCTAGGAAGTGCTGTAATAGGCACAGGGTAGGCGCCTGTTTTAGTCATGTATAAGAAAATACTTGACTCTAGGTAAAGTCTAAAGAAGAAATGTTTACTCAGCTAATGTGTTGGAGGCTTAGGGGCATGCCACCAACATCTGCTCAACTCTAGTGCGGTCCTAACAGTGAGTAGCATTGCAAGAATGGGATTTGTGTTCAAGAAGCTTTTCTTTTTACAACAAGGTCTCATATATCCCAGACTAGCCTTGAGCTCACTATGCAGCCAAGGATGACTTTGAATTTCAGATCCACCTGCTTCCACCTTCTAAGCTCTGGCCTTACTGGCATGCTCCACTGTGAGACAGTGGTGGCGTATGCCTTTGATCACAGTACTGGGGAGGCAGAGGCAGAGGCAGGGGGATCTCTGATTTGGGGGCATTGGAGGCCAGCCTGGTCTACAGAGTGAGTTCCAGGAAAGCCAAGGTTACACAGAAAAATCCTGTCTCAAAAAACAAAAACAGAAACAAACAAACAAACAAACAAAAAATTAAAAAAAAAAAAAACAACCCCAAAAGAAACCAGATGATTCTAACCTGAAATGGGAAGTGCTGTCTGCAGATGTCATAGGACAGGGGACAAGGAAGACACTAAGGCAGCCTGGACCATCACAGAAAATTTCTTCTAAGACATGGAAACTGGATTAGGTTCTGTGGAAGTGGGGGATTTCAAAGAAGTCAAGAGGAGAGAATTGCCATCCGGACATGGCACACTGGACAGGCTGGTGGTGACATCCGGACATGGCACACTGGACAGGCTGGTGGTGACATCCGGACATGGCACACTGGACAGGCTGGTGGTGACATCCGGACATGGCACACTGGACAGGCTGGTGGTGACATCCGGACATGGCACACTGGACAGGCTGGTGGTGACATCCGGACATGGCACACTGGACAGGCTGGTGGTGACATCCAAACATGGCACACTGGACAGGCTGGTGGTGACATCCGGACACGGCACACTGGACAGGCTGGTGGTGACATCCGGGCATGCCAACACTGCAGCAGGCTGGTGGTGACATCCGGACATGGCACACTGGAGTAGGCTGGTGATAGAAAGGAAGAGGTGTGTCTGTAGGTTGTGTGTTCTTACACGGACTAACAGGATTTTGTGAGACTGGATACAAGGCCTATTTGTTTTAGTAGACTTTGCAGAAAGTCTGCAATGTTCTAGATGACAATAGTAAAGAATCACAGCTAACTCCTGGGTCTGAGAGAAGGCATGCTGTGGCAGGAGAGGGATGCTTGGTGCCTGGAGTGTTCTTGACTCTGAGTATGCAATAGACTTGCGGCCCTAGTCTCAACACATTCATTTGGATAGTTTATTGAAGACACCATCTTTTAAAGTATATGTGTGTCTGTCTGGAGCTTACTGCTTGCTTAGGCTGGCTGGTCAGTGAGCTCCAGGGATCCTCTGGCCAGTATCTCCTTAACAGTAGGATTACAAGTACCCAACTTCCCCATGAGCACTGGGGATCTGAATTCAGGTCCTTATATTTACCCAGAATGCACTTTACCCACTGAGCCATCTCCCTGGCATTTTGCCCCATGTGTTTCCCCCTAAAGGTGTAGCTGAGCTCACAACTGCTTCCTGTTATCACAATGCCAGTGAGTTTTTGTTTGTTTCTAATTACTCTTTTTATATGTTTGGCTCTGCTGTATCTACTGCTGTCTTATCTGGGCTCTCCATTTACCCCAGGCAAAGAACTCTTCTGACCAACTCTGTTCCTCAATTAGTCTTATAGTCTAATAAGTCTAATTAGTCTTCAAAATCTCAAACCCAGCGATTATTATTTCCAGTAGTCTCTTTGGGATCAGAACTGTCGTTTCTCTTAGCTCATAAATCAGAGGAGCGACAGGAATGCCATCTCCATTCTTAGGTAGTGTTATTCTCAAATAGGTATCTAAGTAAGTAATTAAAAATCTAGCCCAACACTACAGGAACTCAAGTAGGAGATTCTAGTTGACTAAAACATGGTTTGAATTGTTAGGTGCAAACAGATAGAAAAGTCTAGCTCCAGAGTCTTTTCATTTTGGGTTTTAGACTCAGGATCCACCTAGATGCCAAGATTCTCCATGAAATCCTGGGTTCCAGCGGTTGCCCTGTGTCAGCCTCCTGCTAGCTGAGATTACAGTGTGCAATTACCCTGGGCTAAAAACACTGAGGACTTTGAGCATGCTCAGTAGGAGAGAAATGGGTGCTATTATCAGTGCGCATGCAGACAGACAGATCTGCACCTTGGAAGGCCAGTTCCAGCAGGTTTCGAAAGTGCAGCACAAGGGCCATGAAGCTTAGTTCTGAGCAGAAAGCAATAGGCACGGAAATATGCGGAAAAGCGATGGGCAGAATTTTTCCGAAATTCATGCCCTAATTTATTACTTTCCCATTTAATGGAGAGTCGTTCTGAGAATGAGGCTCATATCAAATTCCTATTTCTCCGTTCTCCCTTTTTGTTCCTAGTTTAATTCAGATGCATGCATTATCAAACATCTGTTTTAATTACAGCCATTGTTGAGGTAGTTAATCAGCTGTTGTCTCTCACCAGCCCAAATCCTATATTGCTGAATTTTTGTACAATCAAAGATACAGTAAATATAAAAGGAATTCTTGTATATCAGCACAAAAAATGCATACAACTTCTTTGCTCACTGATGCAACCAAAACACCCAGGAGTTATTATAATGTGCATTCCCTTGACACAGACTTTTATTTCATGCAAATGACTGTGATTAAGATTCAAATACATTTTTTTCCCATTTTCACACATTACTTAATCAATGTGAAGTACTGTGTAGGAATTGCATCTCTTCCTAACAGTGATTTTGACCAAGTCAAGTGTTGCTCCTAGAATTATAATCCAGACTTGTGATTCAATTATCATTTAGAGACTTTCTAAATTCAAATTAAGTTCCCCCT
Source organism: Alexandromys fortis (assembly GCF_014885135.2). Taxonomy (NCBI): domain Eukaryota; kingdom Metazoa; phylum Chordata; class Mammalia; order Rodentia; family Cricetidae; genus Alexandromys; species Alexandromys fortis. The sequence goes on from NW_026068016.1 coordinate 3,999,585, forward strand.
AGTCTCCTCCTCCCAACACTGTAAACTTAATATCAGTATGGATCATTTGTGAGGGGCAATCAAGAGAAGTTTCTGTTGTCAGGAAACAGGCAATGTGATGTAAAAAAAGCACAGCAATCAATAGAAACTCGTCATTAAAATGTATGAAAACGCACACGGTGCAGTCTGTCTATTTTTCACTTCTGTTGCATTTGGCCTCAGACTGAATAAAATCGACACTCCCCAGAATATTTATCTATTTGAACTTAGGAGGAACGGCTGCACAAACCACCATTTAAAAAGTTAAAAAGAACACATGCGGTACTTAAAGTTTGGCATCTTTGCTTGATGGATTGCGGTTGGACGTTCCAGAAGCCTATTCTCATCAGGATCAACAAGGAGGCATAAACTAAAGCAGCGCCCCAGCGTTCTACCAGGCAGCCCCCGCAACTGCCAACCGCTCATCTATTTACAGCGTGGCGCTTGGGAGCTCAACCCTGCTTTGTTATTGTCCGCGACTCTCTCCCTTGCTCATTTTGCATTTTATTTTTATTTGAGGAAAAATTAGATTTTTTTGCCAAGTACTGGGAACTGGCAGGTTTGGGTTCTCATAATACCGGCCACATCCATTTTCTTAATATATTCCATAGCTTGGATTTCTCTTAGCCTCTGAGATGAAACTAAAATACAATTCCAAATTGTTTTCCTTTCTTCAACACTCGCTCATTGTTTTTGTATGTTCAGTTGTGATGTTGCAATGAACACAGGAAACACCCATCTTTTCTTCTCCACAGTTCCTTCTCCACGGTTCCCAGAACATGGCACTGCCTCCATCTCCATGGTTCCCAGCACTTGGCACTGCCTCACACCAGAGCTCAATTTGTTAAATTTGAACCATTTTCTTTCCTTTCTTTTTTTTTTTTTGGTTCCCAGCACCCACAAAGAAGATCACCGCCTCCTCAGGGCACCAAAAGCATGTGTGTGGTGTGCAAATGTACAGGCAGGCGAACACTCATACGTGTAAAATCATAAAAACAAATCTGAACAAAAAACAAGTAAATTGTCTTGTGATGGAGTGTGCCAGCCCCTTCCAGAGTCTATTCCAGCTCTTTCCCACAGGCATGACACACCTCTCCTGCCGGGAAACATCGAGAAGATACTGGCAATGAGCAGATACGGTAGCTCTAACGGTACTCTGGCTGGCTGGAATCAAAGGTCTAAGTGACTCTGAATGTATGAGACCAGGAAGCATCTGAGAGAGTACAGAGACGCTGTGGGAGGAAGGGTTGTCAGCTGCTCTAGATGCGCCTGGGAAAGCCAGGATGGTGTTTCTTGGTGGTAAAGTAGCCAGTCCTTCACACTGGACCGTCACCATGCAGTCAGTCCCAGTTACCCGCAGAGGACCACAAGGTTTCTCTGTGTAGCCCTGGCTGTCCTGGAACTCGCTCTGTAGACCAGGCTGGCCTTGAACTCACAGAGATCCCCCTGCCTCTGCCTTCTGAGCACTGGGATCAAAGGTGTGTGCCACCACCACCCAGCTGCAGGACAAATTCCTACTTACCCCTGTCCCATCCAGGGGGATCTAAAGAGGTTTCAGGCTAAAGCTTCAGGAGAAAACTGAGTTTGTATCAGAGACAGCTCACTGGTCTCAGAAGAACCCGCCCACATCATCTGCTCAGCTGTTAAGAAGACCCAGGTTTGGTTCTCAGCACTCACACGGTAGCTCCAGTTGCAGGGCATCTGGTGCCCCTCCTGGCCTTGGGATACTAGGCAAGCACACGGTGCATGGTTATGCATGCACACACTCCAGAAAACACCCATACAAATAAAAATGACTGTGAGTTAAAAATAAAGAAATCACCTTTAATCCCAGATATCAGGAGGCAGAGTAGGTGGATCTTTGTGAGTTCGAGGCCAGTTTGGTCTACATACAGAGACCCTGTTTTAAGTTACCAAATTAAGAAAAATCTTTTTTAAAGGCAACTAAAGCCTGGCATGGTGGCACACACCTTTAATCTCAGCACTCGGGAGGGCAGAGGCAGGCAGATCTCTGTGAATTCTAGTCCAGCCTGGTCTACAGAGTGAGTTCCAAGACAGCTAGGGCTGTTACACAGAGAAACCCTGTCTCAAAGAACAAAACAAAATAAAACAAAAGGCATTCTAAAATAAAGTTATTTGAAAATATAAATATTGCTATGTATAATTTAATACTGGCCATATATTGTGTGTAACAAATTAAGTTTACCATTTAATTATATTACTAATTCCAGTTTCAGATGGCAACACTAAGGCTCAGAAAGTTTAGGATTGCAGTCCATGTGGAGGAAATGATAAAGCTGGGATCTGAAGGAAGCAAAGGCCTCTGATGGCAGCGTCTCCCTGCTTGTCTGCGGCATTGCTCCTGCTTCCCTCTGCAAGATGTCAGTGTCCCTGTGAAAACATGCTGGGGACTCTGGAGAGCGCCCTGTGACCCCGGAAACACTTCTGAGATGACTCTGAGTGTTGTGGTTCTTCTGTCCTGTGAGAGTCTGATCTGAAATGCAATCGAGCCACGTCAACAGAGGACAGTCCTGGAGGGAGAGGGTGAAGTTGGCAGTCAGGTGCCCTCAAGGGTCGCATCGTGTTAATACAACCACAGCTACATTGTGGCAGTGAACAATCTTGCCAAGTGGGCATGTTGGTATAGGTCTGGAGTCCCAGCCCTCAGGAGGCTGAAGCAGGAGGATCACGTCCAAGAAGAGCCTCAAACACACAGTGAATTCAGTGTGTGCAAGAACCTACTTAAAAAAATAAAAAAAGAGGCATATTGTCAGAACTGCTTACAGCTGCCACCACCACCACCACCACCTCCACCACCACCACCACCTCCACCACCACCTCCACCACCTCCACCACCACCTCCACCACCACCTCCACCTCCACCACCACCTCCACCACCACCATCACCACCACCACCACCACCACCACCATCACCACCACCATCAGCAGCAGCAGCAGCTGAGATGAGATCTTGCTATGCTGCCCATATTGGCCTGGCACTTCTTCATGCAAGGAGTTCTTTTACCTCAGTCTCATAAGCAGTTGGGACTATGCGTTTGTACCACTGTGCTCAGATATTATTTTATATCCACCCCTCAAGCCAGATTAAAAGTGAGCATAATTTTGTTAAAAATAAAAAGTTAGCCAGCTATCTTGGCCACAGTTTCTCGATCATACAGCTGTCTTATTTGAGGCCTCACATGCACAATGATTGGATGATTGGGAACTTTATTTTGTCTATCTATCTATCTATCTATCTATCTATCTATCTATCTATCTATCTATCTATCTATCTGAGACACAGTCTTACTATGTAGCCCTGGCTATACTGGAACTCATTATTTAGAGCATACTGGCTTTGAACTCACAGAGATCTGGCTGCCTCTGCCTCCCCAGTGCTGGGACTGAAGTCTTGTTGCTACCACACTCAACTTGGTTGGTGACTTTTTATTCTTAATAGTCAAGCAACAGAGAATTCTTAACCTAATGGGAAGCAAGCCTCCTTCAAATCTGAGGTCACCTTATAAATCATATTAACAGATTTCTATCATTACATTGTTGGCATTTATGGTGCAATTCCCTTAAAAATATGAAAAAAATTAACTAATAATAGGAAGGGCAGGATTGATGGAGTTTGGAGCCCAGAGGTGAATGTGTGACTTTCTGGCTTTCCAGTTTGGCCTCAAGTATTAACTGTGGCAATTACGTATTCACAACCACCAGCTGCAGGCAACGGGAATGTTGGTCACTACATAAGCCACCCTACTGAATGGCTGTTGACACTTTTGTAAGAAGTTACGGGGGAAGAAAATAAAAGAAAAGCCCATCCAAAGGAGCATGTCAGGTTGTGTCATAAAGTTCCTGAAGCCTTTTGCTGTGTGCTGGCTGTAACAGGACGTGCTAAGCACATGTAACTATTTAGATTTAAATACAAATCAACTAAGATTAAATTAAATGGAATAACTGAAAACCCAGTCCCTCACTTGCCCTAGAGATACACTGTATCCATATCTTGTGTGCGTGCCTGTGTGTGCGTGTGTACACATGTGTCTGTCAGGGCCATTGGAAGCCAAAAGAAGACATCAGATCCCTGGAGCTGGTGGTCCAGCGAGTTGCGAGACAAGCAACATGGGTGTCCTCTGGAAGGGCAGTGAGGGCTCTCAGCAGCAGGGGCCATTCCTCCCACCCCTTTAAACTAGATTTTTACATTTCTGTACAACACACCTACCAGAATTTACCAAGTTGTGAGTGTTAATAAGTGCAGACACATCATTGTACCACTCTTTCCAGTGTCTGTCCCCAGAACTTAAAAGGGTTCTTGAAGCTTAACGCATGTAAGGGGGAAACGCGAGTCAAATAATCCCCAATGGACTCAGAAAAGAGTGTTCTAAGGTTCTTCTTTATTAAAGGGGAAAACTCATGGAACAGGAATGGGGGTTCAACCTCAAGGTGTGGAGCACAGGAAGAGGCTGAGCTGGGCGGGACGGTGGCTCTTTTTTGGGTACCCAAATGTCACACCTCACCCATATGGCTAGTTTCATTGGCCAGCTAGCTTTTGGGATCTGGTCTCTGCCTTCCCAGGCTGTAATTACAGACAAACTGCAGCATTCGCTTGGCGTGTACTGAAGATCCAGACTCCAGTCCTCTTGCTTCTGTGGCAAGTGCTGTAACCACATAGTCATCTCCCCAGCCCAGTTATGGTTTTGTTCTGGAAATGGAGGGGCATATGGAAATTCCCTCCCTCTCTTCTTCTTCCCCTCCTTTCCCTACCTCACCCCCATCTATCTATGTATCACTGTCTAGACCAGGATCTCACCCTGCAACCCACATTGGCCTTGAACTCATGGCAATACTCCTGTCTCAACATCCTGATATAAACCACTATTCCCAGCTTCTCCTCTTTAACTGTTGAAACAAAACAAACCCCACCCCGTCCCAGACTCCATGTCCCTGCTCCCTTGAGCATTATTTGACCACATGGTTTTCTGGAGCACAGGCAACGGTTCAGTGGAACCGTTCAACACTGTGGAAATTCCACAGTGGGTCAGGATATGCCGATGGCCGGACTACAGTGAAAAGCCACAGAGACAAGGCTCCAGGGTTCCTGGATCCCTTCTGAAATCAGGAAGGACAAGCAACTCACCAACAATCCAGAAAACCCAGAGACATCCCATTGATAACTTCTGCAGAGCACAAGACAGGACGATGCCAGGAAAATCACGAGACTGTGTCCATCTCAGAGCCAAATTCAAGGCCAATCTTCCAAAGGTGTGGAGAAACGACACTTCCAAGTGCAAGCTGCACACTGGGGGACTGTCCTGCTCAGCTCTACCCACTCCCATCTCAAGCTCTAACAAGGCATCTGGGAATTATTAAGAGGCTCACACCTTATCCATACACGTAAAAAGCAGGCACCAGCAGCATTCGCAAAGGAACTTCTCCACCCTGGTACTGCACTGCCCATGAGTCTCCAAGGCTTAAACGAACAGAAATTTGAAAACATATCCCGAATGCTGCAGATTTAGTCAACAGCTCTGCAGAAAGTCTGTCCTGTCTCTTTGAGCCTTTTTCTCTGTGCCCAGGTTGATGGTGGTCCTCCGGGGCTATACTTGCAGAGCGGGTAGCTGTGTGGGGTATGAGGGAGACAGAAAGAGTCATCTCAAGTTCCTCTCCTCTCCAACCCCCCAAGCTTTTTGGTATGTGACCAGGAAGCTCACTGTCCCATGGAGTCTAGAGGGATACATTTACGGCTGTGCGGGAGGCAGATACATGTAAGAAAAGAACCGTGTTTTCATCCATGTGAGTTCAGGCTGAGGAACAGAGCAATGTTAAAACGGGTGCAGGACTGAGAGCTGCAAACCTTGCCACGGGATTTTGGTTTTTTGGCTGTGAAACCTTCATCATTGTCAGGCCTCCTGGATTATCCTGCCTCTTGAACACACACTTCTGCCAGTGTCCTTCGCCATTTATTTACGGCTCTGAAAATAGCCCGGGGCAAACAGCAGTTTACACAGGGGAACACAGCACGTGGTTTTCAATTACTGTTTGGGTGACCCCTGAGCTGGGATGATGTGATTCTGAGTGGGTTTTAAATGCCAATGGTGATGGAGCAGTGGCCAGTGTTTATTTGTATGGCTTCTTAATCACCGGCACGGCATTTTGTTTATATCTCTCTCTTAAATTTTGGAGCCATGAATTCTCAAATTATTATTTTTTTTTACGTTTAGAAAATTAACCACAATACAAGCATTTTTTTGTTAAAGTTCATAGAGGTTTTATCAATGTTAAAAACAATGTCACTACTAAGGTTGATCGTGGGTTTCTTGTATGTCCAGAGCCGTGTTTAGATCTAACTGTGGCGTTTTGTATTGCTCTAACAACCTTCATGTGGGCAATGAGGAAATAAAGTGCAGAGAAACAGAGTAGTGAGCTACCAGTATTTGGAACTCTACAGTAGGAAATTCCTCAAATGAAAGAAAACAGGACACTGGAGGGAACCAAGGCAATATCACTGCTCTGAATGGTGGGACCAGTCCAGGACAAATATTCAGGGCTTACATCAGACATGGGAGGAATCCTTCTGGTAGTCTTGAAGAAATGGAAGGCTGAACACATGTATGTGTCATAAGAGGTGTGCAGGAACCTCAGCTCAAATCCCATCATTAGCATTCAAAGCGAGTCATCTAACAGTTATCATAAAGCTTGTGTGGGGAGTTTGAGTTCCTGGGTGACACTGAGGCTGCATTGCACCAAATGGACACAGGAGTCCAGTGATTGTACTGGACACTGGAGGAGCTAAGGCTGCATTGCACCAATGGACACAGGAGTCCAATGATTGTACTGGACGCTGGAGGAGCTAAGGCTGCATTGCACCAAATGGACACAGGAGTCCAGTGCTTGTACTGGATCTGGAGGAGCTAAGGCTGCATTGCACCAAGTGGACACATGAGCCTAATGATTGCACTGGACGCTGGAGAATTAAGTCCTACAACACTAGCTGCTGAGTCAAGGTGGATGGGCTGGTGGGAAAGACATGGCACTACCTGACCTTACAACAGCGGACAAAACAAAATTCCTCCCCTCAACAGACGCCTGACAAGTCCCGAATTGGTCAGAATAATGCGTGATCTTAACTCGATACACAGCTTCTGTGCATTTTATGAACACACAGTTCCTCAACTGAGCTTTCAGCAATTCTATTGTTGAAAATTCAAAATTCAAAAACTCCTTATTGTTAAGAGCTGGGCGTCACTGGGTAAGGGGCCCTGGAGACGGCCTAAGATGCTGTAGCCAGCCAGGATTTGTGTGCAGAGTTGCACCACAGCAAATGGTAAACTATCCTCCCTGCCCTCCGAGTTCCACCCCACCCCTTGGGATGAGTTTGCTGATGCTGTGAACACAAACTCTACTGATTATGCAGCTTCAACTGTTCCTGGTGGCTCTCTGGGTTCCTAAAGCACATTGCTCAATAATATTTTGAAATCACAGAGTCTGTGCTCTGAAGGGATCCCAGGGGATTTAATGGTTGGCCAAACTTCAGCCCCGGAAAGAAAGCAGAGAAAGGAACCAGCAGGGCTGCTGAGCTAGCTGCCTTGGCCGCAGGCAAACTCGCCAGAGTTCAGAACCTACTGAGTGCCCGTCGATAGCCTCAAAGAAAGGAGACAAATTGTGTAACTGTGTCCTCTTCCCCCTAAATTGCATAGGTTTCAAGACTTCCAGAACCTGGGCCTGTGTAGTTCACTCTCTCCACGTTCCTCTGCCATGTTCTTTCTCTACTCCGTGATCCTCCTCTTCACGCTTGTGTTCCTATGGTGTGGCTATGTATGTTTGTATTATATCTACATTCTGAATATGACTAATTGACAAGTGTATGTGGGGGGGGGGCTGTGAGACTTCTCAGGAGTCACTTCTTTCCGCTCACTGAGGTAGCGTCTCTTGTCTCTGCTGCTGCATTGAGCTTCTGAGCAACTTCTGTGCCTCTGCCTCCCGTCCTCACACAGAAGTGCGGGAACTGCAGATTTGAGCTGCCACACCAGCTTCTGTGTGTGTGTCAGGGGTCCATCTCAGGTCATCAGGTAAGCGTGGCCTATGATTCCACGGTCTCACCAGCTCTCCACGTGGGAGATTTTGTCTTTCTTCTCTCCTATCGTTCCTCTCTCTCCCTTCTTCCTCACAGAATTTTCCCTCTACCTTCGTGGTCTCTCTGTATAAATGTGGACACATAACTTAGATTCAGATCCAGCCCTCGCATACGGCAGAACACGTGCGATATTTGCATTTCCGAGTTTAGCCAGCATGAGTGTTGGCGTCCTCTGCAGAGCCCAGCCCTGAACTGCTCACAGTGTCTGACTCATTAGCAACTTAGATTTGATATGCAAAAAATAAATAAGACGAGGTCGAATTTGTTGATGTTGATGTGTGTGTCTAGTATTCAGCTGAAAACTTGGCTTGACTTTTGAAATATTTTTCAGTACTTGGGATTGTACCCGGGGCCTCATACATTCTGAACGAGCACTGGCCCAGTAAGTTACACCCCAGTCCACATCTGGCTTCAGACCGTCAGGGTCTGCTTATTTAAAACGAAAACCTTAGGTCTGGTAAGATGGCCCAGTGGGTCAAAGGGTTTGTTGCCGAGTCTGGTGACCTGAATTCAGTCCCTAGGACTCACATGATAAAAGCAGAGAATCAACTGCTTCAAGCTGTCCTTTGACCTTCACATATGTGCTATTACACGTGTGAACATATGTACACACACACACACACTCACACATGAGCGCAATAAATTAATAAAAATGCTGCTAAAAACAACTAAACTAAAACCCTAGCAGCATTTGTCTCTCAGCAGAGTTACGTCAGCTTTGCTGAAAATCCATCTGCAATGCCTGACAGAGTACTTGAAGCCTTTTTTTTTTTTTTTTTTTTTTTTTTTAGTTTTTCGAGACAGGGTTTCTCTGTAGCTTTGGTGCCTGTCCTGGAACTAGCTCTTGGAGATTAGGCTGGCCTCAAACTCAGAGATCTGCCTGCCTCTGCCTCCCGAGTGCTGGAATTAAAGGCGTGTGCCACCACTGCCTGGCTTGAAGCCTTTTGTTAAGGGGCTTTTATATATATATATATATAGAAAATGACAAAATTATTTCATTTTTGCTACTTCAATTTGGCATGTCCATTATTCTATGAAGTCTTATTCATTGGCAACTAGAAAGGTAAAAATCTGAGGCTTTTAGATTAAGATTTTGTTTCTACCCAAGTACCATGAATTAAAGTAGATTTGCACAAACTACTTTAGATGTGTTAAAAATCTGTTTGTAGGGTTAAAGTGGACTAATTGGGATAAGACTGAAAACTCAAAAACTGTCAGTGTTTTCCATATATTAAACAATTTCCCACCCACCCTCAACTTTGAAATTCAGTCTGGGAAGAAGCAGGATTGCTGGGAAGTGCCACTCGACTTTGTCCATAAAAGTCGTGGCCCACCATGGTCCCTGTAGCTGAGACTTGGAAAGGAAGTGCGGGAAACCCTTAGAATAAGTCTCTGCTCCTGGCTGCTCTGCCAACTTTCTCACCGCAGAAACGGCGGCGTCCATCTTCTCAGCGCCCGCCGCCATTGCATTCCCAGGGAGTCTCACACTTTGTAAGGGTCCAGCAAAAAAAGCTGGTCTCCTGTCGTAGGCTCTACCGTTCATCTATCCCATAGGAACTCAGTGGGCATTTCATATTTTTTTTTTCCTTTCAGTCCTGAAAGTAGCATAAGCAGAGAAATTCAAAAGCAAGCAGAGAACTGGCGTGGCTCATTTAGGCTAATTAGGATGGCGGAAGCCGATTCGATTCGTACTTCCGAGCTTCCCATGCCCTCAGGACTCCACCTGACCGCTTTGTCCAGTGGCAAACCCAGGCGGCGCTTCCAGTTACATCACATCCTCTCCAGACACCAAGCCACTCAAGCTAATTTTATCCTATTAAGCAGACTGAAGGATCCAGAAGAAAAGGTCTCTCCCTCCCCAGAAGCTTCGATTACTACCATCGGAGGGTCTCTGACTACCATCGCTTCCATCCGAGACGCGCTATGAAATACTTTCCTTTTGCTTAGCATTGCCTTCTTGATGTAGATGAAAAGCAAATGTTATAGTTCTGGTAGTGTGGCGTTAGGAGAAAGGCTAAAAGGCAACACCCTAGCTCCTACCACGGTTAGTCAAAGTCGAGTGTGAAGATCTTAGAGTGGCAGAGGTCAGCACCACTCTGAATATCAGCATCAGAGAAGGCTCACTCTCCTGCTCTTCTCACTTCCTTTCCTCCCCCTCCCTCTTCTTCGACATCAACTGGGGTCTTGCTATGTGGTTCGGGCTGGTCTTGAACTCACGAACTGCAGTGATCCTTCTGCCTCAGTCTCTGAGGTTCCTGGGGTGACTTGGCTGCTGCTGCCATGTTCTGCTCTTTGCTCTCTTTTCGGATTCCAACAGGAAGGGTTTGGGAGTTCATGATGAAAAGACGGAGTAAGCACTAGGTTTTGTGAGAAACTGTCAGGAGGTATGAGGTGCAGCATAGGAACGTCGTCCCTCCTACTGTTTTCTAGCCAGCAAATGTCACATATGCCCAGAGAACAACTTTCAAACTTATTTTCTAAATTCAGAATGAACTTTCTTCTCAATTTTGATCCATCTGAGTAGTTTTTCTAGAAAACGTTTAATATGTATATAATTATTACAGTGGCAGAAATATATTAGTTTTCTAGAATTCTTTTTAGAGTCTTGATGGGATTTATTTTTGCTTAGTGTTTATTCATTTTCTTTCTTTCTTCCTTTCTCTTCCTTCCTTTCTTAATTTTCTTCCTTTCTCTCTCTCTCTTTCTTTCTTCCTTCCTTTCTTTCTTTCTTCCCTCCCTCCTGGTAACTTTTCAAGAGAGGGTTTTTCTATGTAACAGTCCTGGCTGTCATGGAACTCACTCTGTAGACCAGACTGGGCTCAAACTCAGAGATCCACTGCCTGGTTCTAGAATGCCGCATGTGAATCTCTTTTTCAAGCCTAAGACTTGGAAATAAAGTGGAACATTTAATTGTTCTCGATTTATTTGGGGAAATGGGTCATAAAAGGACATCTTAAAAATCCTTGCTCTAGCCGGGCAGTGGTGGCGCACACCTTTAATCCCAGCACTCGGGAGGTAGAGGCAGGCGGATCTCTGGGAGTTCGAGGCCAGCCTGGTCTACAAGAGCTAGTTCCAGGGCAGGAACCAAAAGCTACAGAGAAACCCTGTCTCGAAAAACCAAAAAAAATCCTTGCTCTAGACTGGTGGTGGTGGCACACACCTTTAATCTCAGCACTCAGGAGGTCAGGAGGCAGAGGCAGGTGGATCTCTGTGAGTTCAAGGCCAGCCTGGTCTACTTAAGGAGTTCCAGGACCCGTAGAGCTACATAGAGAGACCCTGTCTCCAAAAACAAAACAAAACAGTCCTTGCTCAAGAAGACAAGTGAAGTAAAGACACATGGATTTACATGAAGTGAGTTGAAAAAGTGATTTTGAAATTAAACGTACCCAGAGTGAAAGCGTGGTTCCTCTTCTGGACCAGAAATAGAGTTGACATGTCCTAGAGAGAACCAAAGTAACAAAGAAAGCCATGTCTACCTCCAATACCATTGGGCATCTGGATGATCCTTTGCATGACAGACCCAACAATTTTTCATTTCTCCCAGAAAGTCATTGGAATTTTTAAATATGTGTGATGTGCCTCAGTTAAAACAACCAGTACCTTTAATTTCAGAGAATCTTGGCTATGCTCTGTGTGATCAGGAAAATGATAGATTAAATTCTTCCTTCCCTTTTCAAACAGTCCCTTCCTTTAGCAATCTACTGATTCTCACACAGTTGTCTCTAGTGTCTCTCTCTGTCTCTCTCTCTGTCTCTCTCTCTGTCTCTCTCTCTGTCTCTCTCTCTCTCTGTCTCTCTCTCTCTCTCTCTCTCACACACACACACACACACACACACACACACACACAGAGTCTTTTTAATTGTCTTAGGACAATCAACCTCTCCCCCACCCACCTTTGAAGAAACAGCTGTTAAACCAGCATTTACCCAAATTCTGTTTGGGCCAATTTTCTTAATGTTTTAGCAAGGCTTAATCTGTTGGCATAAGTGTTTAGTCCCATTAACAGCTAAAGTGGCAGAGTGACAGTCCACAACTCACTGTGCTGACAGTAAACAAGGAATGTGAGGAATGGCTTTTAAACAATGACTGAGCCTCAAGCCATTTTGTCTTCAGAAGCCAGGAGACTTGACTGCACCAGAAGGCCTCTGTCCCTCCAGGCCCACTCTTACAGAAAACACACCTCTGGCCACAGGCTTGTTATTAGGTGACCACATCTGTGTCACTCACATCGCTCTCCTCTGATTGGCTCCGTGGATCTAGGTGCTCAGTCAAGTCAACGGGAAGACGGGTGAGCGTGTATATCCTGGATTATGGTTGGCTTCAACATTTCTGCATATCCCAGGAGATGAGTTCTTCTGGGGAAGAGCTGACGGACCTATTACAGTGTGTTGTGTCTGGGAGCAGAGACCATAATAAAAAATAGAAACAGACCTCTTCGGGTGTAGGCATGGTATCCAGACATCCACTCTATAATACCTAGCTTCCTCTTTGAGTCTTTCAGGGATGTCTCTGACAGGCAGATGTCCTTTTCTGCCATTTCCCCAGCTAGAACTTCATTTTGTCAGGCTACAAGATGTAGCCTATTCTGGGGCTGTTGCTTCCCGCCATTGTGCCTCTGCCAAGCCCTTCACCCTATCCCATCGCTTGTGTGCCCACTGAGGACAGTGTTCATTGTCCTGGGATCTTCATAGGATGGCAGGATTAATTCTTCCAAGGAAACCCGAGCTCCTCCTTGGGAACTTTCCTTTGGGTGACATTTTTCATGTGCACATAAGTCTTCTACGTGGCCAATAGGAAGCAACCATCCATTCCCTGAACGCCTACACCCCTCTGAAATAGCACACACATGACCGTCAGACCCTCATGTGTGCTGACTAGAAAGGGGTTGTGTTAGGTGTGATGCTCGGTAGCCTAAAGTTGAACTTTTAGACGAAGGGGACCAGGAGGAAAGCTGTGAGTGGAAAAGCTGACACAGTTGGAAATGAGTTCTGAAACTCCATCCCCAGCCTCTATTCAAATGAAAAAGCTCACCCATTATAAGGCAGAAGGAGTGCAGGGGAGGGGAAGGCAGAGAGTATTCAGCAAATGCTTGCTGTATGCCAGATCTTGTGGATTATGCGGACTGGGAACCGAGGCGCTGAGCATGGCAGGATGGTGGGCTACAGTTACCAACCCAGTCCTGTAGTTTCTAAACACACTCTGGCTCAGTCTTTGCAGCCGGCTCTTGGTTGCCTTGGAAACACCTTCTTCATCCCATCCATGCACCCTTACACCCCCCTCTCCAACCTATTTGTCTTCGTGGTTGCTATCTGCTCTTCCACGCCCATGAAACACCTCTGGGTAACCTTTCCCTACCCATAGTGGTGTCTCTGATCTCGGGTGACCTAGGTTCTTCTCTCCTCTGAGTTTCTTCACTGGGCTCACACTTACTAGTAACGACTGATTTCCCCCCTTGGTCTCTGCATCTTGATTTATCAACTATTTATTGAATGGCCTACTGTGTGCTGGGTATAAAGTAGACGAGGGAGGGGTACACAAGGCAAGGTCTTTGAGAGATCAGGTGATAAATTACCTCATTCACTTGCCTTTGTCTCTATTCTATCACATCACGGAAATGTCTTTGGTGGGTCTTTTCTAAGATCGCAATGTCCTGACGCATATTAACTACTGACTTTCTTTTTGATAACAGTTTCTAGATGTCTATAAACCATGAACATATTGTAGGCAACATGTTTTTCTCCCTCTTTCCCCTGTCATCCCATCCTCCCCTCCCTTTCTGTCTCCCTCTCTCCTTCCCCCCCCCCCACACGTATGTATCTGGTGAAATATTGTATCCTAGTACATCTCCATGATACGCAATTTCCAAGGATTGCCTTGGAAGATGTAAAGAACTTTCTTTCATACTTTCAGCCTGAATATTTTATTACCTCCTTGTTCCTGACTTTATCAGCACATTTCCCCATATTCCCAGTATACCTTGTCTAAAAAAACCCAAAATAACAAAAAACTAATTTAAACAATTTATATATTGTGCTGTGAATAATTTCTTAAAGATCCCTTCTGTTCAGAACTGGCTGCATGGATATGGGTTCTGTGCCAACTCGTCTCTGAACACAGAATGGAGCAGAGTGAGTGCCCAGGGCATCAATCAAACGCTTCTGCAAGGATGTATGTAGTACGTGCCCCAGGTCTCAATAAAGAACCCAACTTTGAGAGATGGCAAGATGGGTCAGTGGCAAAGAATACTCACTGCTCCTTCAGAGGCTGGAATTTGGTGCCTGGCAACTCCTATGGACAACTCATAACTCCTGTGACTCCAGCTCAGGGCATTCCGTGCCCTCCTTTGCTTTTGCAGACATCTTCCCTCAATTCACATACTCCTGCACACTCACACCCGTTTGTACAAACACAGAAAGTGTAAAAAATAAATATTTATTATTTTTGTTTTTATTGTTATTATCATTTAAAGAACCTGGGTTCTTGGTCAGGGGACTTGGGAGTAACTGAAGTGATCTGGTATGCTGGGGTGATAAAGTCTCATGGGCTTCCTGGGTACATGTACCTTACTCCCCTGTCAGGGAGATCAGGGAGGTTGGGCTCCCAGATACCCAGAGAGCAATGCTCACACTGTCTTGCAAAGGGCAGGACAATTGTTCTCTGTGTACTCCCTGACTCCAGGCAAGGACAAGTGTGGCCATTTCTGCTCCTCAGACACACTTCAGTTTCTTACCCCTGCATCCTGTTCCTACCCATTGGCTGTCTGGGTTTGGATTCTGTTCCTCACTCTTGAAAAGGACTCTAAGTCGTTGTGTTTAGAAAGCCCCGGGTCCACCTCTAGAGAACCGTCCTCGGGAGATCCGTCCTCCTGGGAGCTGATTGTTCTCATTTCCAGCATCAGTCATGTGTACCTACTGTGTGCACCACACTGACAGCTAATGGCACTGACTGGCAGCTGGTTTTACTCCTCACCCCTAGGGGTACTCTGTCTTGCACAAAGTAGATGCTCAATCAATTCAGGCCTTGGTGTGGATATTTGTTTTTTCAAGGACTTCCTCTGATTTCCTTAGGTGTCCGTGTGTGTTGACTCATGAGTCTGTCAGGTTTGGGGCAGTACAGATAGTGTTTGTCCTGTTCACAGCAGTGTCCCAGTATCTAGCATATAAATATTTATCCACAATAAACATTTGCTGGACAAATGAACTTAGCAGTTAGCAAACACAGCTTGCAGAGTGTGGGGAACTCAAGGAGGAGGAGTTGAAATGGGACCAGATGAAGGCTGGCCTTTGAAGATGTTCATGCGGTGGCTTTGAGTTTGCATCTCACTCTTTTGAGACACAGGGGAAAACGTAGACTCAGCTACCAATGGGGAAGGACATCAGTAAATGTGCGGAGATGTCATGGAGCCTGGACGGCTGAGGGTCTGGTGGAATGTGAGGACCTCAGACCCCCAGCTCACCTCTTTAAATTCAGGGGTAAGGTACTTCCTGGATGCCTCCCAACTGTTGATGGGCACTTGGAGTTTCGGCAGAGCGCTGTGCTCTGATGGACTGCGAGAAGCCTACATCCTGGAATTCTGGACTAACTGTGTCTGTTCTCAGAGTACATCCCTGTTTCCTATCCATCCCATTCCAGTTATGGCTTGGCTGAGCTCCCAAGGGCTGACGGGCAGTTAGAGGTGGGGAGAAAAGGTCGGTCGTCCTGAAGTTGTCTTTTCGGGACAAAGAGCTATTTCACTATTCTTGGATGTAAAGGGAGATTTAAATTTTGTAGTTAGTCTATTCTATGCATAGTTCTTCATGGCTAACATTCCTTTTCCTTAGCTTTATCTGTAAACCTCCCAACTTCACATGTACTATTTTCAACCCAAATGGGGGAAACTGGCCATAGTTAAAACTCAAAATGAAAACCCATGGTAAAGCCTCACCAAGAGCTGTCCTATTAAAGTTATGACCGTACAATTGGCTATTATTGAAGGAAAATAAATAAATAGAAGTAGGTAGAGATTGGGAACAGGGCCACCCTCCGGTCCCCTGGCACTTGTAAATGCATGCTTTTAAATCCTCTCCATCCATCTTCATTAGCATTGTGAGCAGTTCCTACTGGTCTTGCAATGTAGCATCTCTGCATTATGCGAATACACATGATGTCCTGGAAATGGGCAATTTAATATGACAAGCACCCCATCTCTCAGATACTTTTTTTTATTTCATAAACAGTAATTTCTGCTAGGAATTATTCCATGATTTGTGCATAATTTCATGCAGATGGTTATTTAAATATAAATAGAGAAATCTGTCATTTAATATCGTGTCTGCCCCTACTTGGGTTGGCATTCGCAACATTTTAAAATAAGGCCACAATGAAAGATAAAAAAAAATCCTCAAGCCACATACTAGCTAGGAGATAACTGTGTTTGCTCATTAATTGTCGTTTGAGTGACCCTCAATTAACTTTCTCAATATTTCCAGTTTCGTTAAAAAGAAACTTAAATGGGGTCTCTTTGTGAAATGTGTTTACAATGTAATGAAAAACCTCTTTGTTTACCTAATTAAGACTGCGTTCTCAGCAGTAAAGAACCATTTTCCTCCTCGCAAATGTTAACTTTTGACTTCAGACTAACTCGGGTGTGGCTGAGATATGAAGCCAGACACACAGGTCTGTGCACCAACACCCACCTGTGTTCCTTTCACCAAAAATGCCACAGAGTTGGTAACATTGATGAATTTTACCCTAATGCAAAGAGACAGCACGGGGGGGGGGGCGATGAATGCTGTCGTTAACCTCTGTTTGAACAAGAACTAACTCAGCAGTTGGCTCAAAGAAGTGAGCTTGGGATGTCAGTTCAGAATATTGCTGACATGTGTATCCCACCACACACATCAGGCAAAAATGATGACCTCGGAGACTGGCGATGAGACCTTGTGAAATGGAAGAAGAAAGCTTGCTCCCTGCCCAAGCTTGAGTCTTTCTTTGTTTTTTTTTTTTTTTTTTTTCTGGTCAAAGACCTGTGAAGAGTTTTTCAGGTCAAACAGACATCTGTGAGTATGAGCCTGGGTGAACAGGTGAGAGTCCCCATTTCTAAACCCTGTCTTATAGCAAGAATGCAAAAGAAGAAAAGTGAAAACATGGGTGTGAGCCCATGTGTGTTTGTGCATGCGTACATGTGTGTGACATGTGTGTGTACATGTATACACTAGACCTCCTGATTCCAATGCTTAGGGCTCTGTTGACTCTCACCTCTTCATGCCTAGACTACATCCCTTTGCACTTCCAACTCCTTCAAGACAAGAGGTACCACTTCACAAAGAACCAGTTTCCAGTTGAGAACAAGTAAGCGGGAATTCAAGGGACTTCTCTGTCTTTGTCTTAATTCTACTGTTGTTTTAAACTTGAAGGTGAAGCTTTTCTGTTCCTTCCTTGTTTGTGTGAGTGCAACTTGTGCACTCAAACGGAGAGTCCTTCGGCAGCTTTCAGATATGGTGGCAACTTCCGTGCCTCCTGAGGGAGTGGACAGCATCATCAAACACACTGCTGTGCCCTTAGCTTCACCAAACTCTCTGGGAATTGTCTGTTGGCTTCAAATACTAGGGAGAGCTTAGCCTTTGTGGGAATTCCCGTTTTGAGTTAGTTCTTCTATTGACAATAAAAGTCATGCCTCTTCCCTAAGTTTCAGCTCTGTCATTGGAAAAGGAAAGGCCTGAGTATCAAATAGTTCACCCCTTCCTGGCACTCACTTCCTGTGTGTCTAGAGGCCTTCATTTAAATTTCTTGCCAGGGTGTGCAGTCTGGTAACAATTTCTGTCCAGCTGGTTCTTCCCTCTCTCTTTCTCTCTTTCTCTTCCTTCCTTTCTTTCTTTCTTTCTTTCTTTCTTTCTTTCTTTCTTTCTTTCTTTCTTTCTTACTTCCTTCCTTCCTTCCTTCCTTTCTTTCTTTCTGTCTTTCTCCTCCTCCTCCTCCTCCTCCTCCTCCTCCTCCTCCTCCTCCTCCTCCTCCTCCTTCTCCTCCTCCTCCTCTTTCTTCTTTTTCTAGTTTCCTTCTGTCTCCCAGGGGTTGAAGAATATTCAAGCCAGGGTTACCTGGTTTTGATCCCAGCTTTACCTGTTCCAGAGGCATGATCTTGGGCGAGTAACTTCTTATTAATGAATCTGTTTTCCATCGATAAAAGGGACACAGTAGCACTAACAGCCTTTATGTCATAGGCTACTAGGCTATACGAGATGATCATTGGTAAACTCTCTAAAGTGAGGCTAAGAGTTTGAATAGGACTCATATACTAGCCACTAAAATGGAAGAGCTTCTTGCTTTCCTGTTATAGACTGACATAAAATATGCATGGATATGTTGGACATGCATGATCTTTTTAAAATAAATGATTCTTAAAAAAAAATAACACTAGCTTTTAAAAAATACTATTAGCTCTAACACCTGCCTAGATAGTTATGTCCAACAGGAACCTATGCTTCTAGTGTGTCAGAAAATGGATACAGGCTTATCTTATCTTTATCACAACAATGTGGGTCTAAGAGTAGAGCACCCCCTTTTCTTATTTATTTATTTATTTATTTATTAAAGATTTCTGCCTCCTCCCCGCCACCCCCCCCCCTTTCCCCCCCCCCACCTCCATCCAGGTCTAGTAAGGTGAGCATCCAAACTGCCTAGGCTCCCACAAAGTTAGTATGTGCAGTAGGGTCAAAAACCTATTGCCATTGTTCTTGAGTTCTCAGTAGTCCTCATTGTCCACTATGTTCAGCGAGACCGGTGTTATCCCAGGCTTTTTCAGACCCAGGCCAGCTGGCCTTGGTGAGTTCCCGATAGAACATCCCCACTGTCTCAGTGTGTGGGTGCACCCCTCACGGTCCTGAGTTCCTTGCTTGTGCTCTCTCTCCATCTGCTCCTGATTTGGACCTTCTGATTTCAGTCCGGTGCTCCAATGTGGGTCCCTGTCTCTGTCTCCTTTCATCGCCTGATGAAGGTTAATATTCAAGAGGATGCCTATATGTTTTTCTTTGGGTTCACCTTATTTAGCTTCTCTAGGATCACGAATTATAGACTCAATGACCTTTATATATGGCTAGAAACCAAATATGAGTGAGTACATCCCATGATCTTCTTTTTGGGTCTGGCTTACCTCACTCAGGATAGTGTTTTCTATTTCTGTCCATTTGTATGCAAAATTCAAGAAGTCATTGTTTTTTTACTGCTGAGTAGTACTCTAATATGTATATATTCCATATTTTCTTCATCCATTCTTTCATTGAAGGGCATCTCAGCTGTTTCCAGGTTCTGGCTATTACAAACAATGCTGCTATGAACTTTGTTGTATGATAGGGCATCTCTTGGGTATATTCCCAAGAGTGGTATTGCTGGGTCCAGGGGTAGGTTGATCCTGAATTTCCTGAGAAACCGCCACACTGCTTTCCAAAGTGGTTGCACAAGTTTGCATTCCCACCAGCAATGGATGAGTGTACCCCTTTCTCCACAACCTCTCCAGCAAAGGCTATCAATGGTGTGTTTTATTTTAGCCATTCTGATAGGTGTAAGATGGTATCTTAAAGTTGTCTTGATTTGCATTTCCCTGATCGCTAAGGAAGTTGAGCATGACCTTAAGTGTTTTTTGACCATTTGAACTTCTTCTGTTGAGAATTCTCTGTTCAGCTCAGTGCCCCATTTTATAATTGGGTTGATTAGCCTTTTACGGTCTAGTTTCTTGAGTTCTTTATACATTTTGGCTATCAGACCTTTGTCAGTTGAGGAGTTGGTGAAGATCTTCTCCCAGTCAGTGGGTTGCCTTTTTGTCTTAGTGACAGTGTCCAGCACCCCCTTTTCTTAATAGCTGCACACACACAGTGTCAAAGGAGCCAGTGGATTTAGTCACATGGAGTGACATCGTAAGAATAAAAAAAATGAATTTCTCTTCAAAACAATAGTTTTTTTTAATAAAAAAAACCTCGTATGCACTAATTAAACCCATGCTTTGAAAATATGAACTATGGCATTATTATCCATTTAAAATGTTGTCTTTTTCTTCTCTAACAGGAAATCTGCAACCTGTTAGACTGGAGTAGTATTTAAAATACACACATTTGCAGAAGCTTGGTCTTTGAAGTCATTCCTAACTATGCTGTCCTAAAACTAGCCAACTAGTTTAACAAATGTATGGGGTTGAAACCCATAACATCAGGTAGCTCCTGCCACCCTGGAGGTTAAAGTTAAGGAGTGTTGATAAGGCTCTATCAGGGAGATGTAGCTCACTCATGCAGCCCTTCCCATAGTATGTGCAAAGCCCTTGGCTTGATGGCACATACTTACAGTCCCGGCACTCAGGAGAGGCAGAGGCAGGAAGATCATGCGTTTGAGGCCATCTTGGATTACACAGTAAATTTGAGGCTAACTTGGGCTATACGGAGCCAGCTTGACTCAAAAAAGAAGAGGAAAGAGAAGTATGTTGATCCTGATAACATACTACCTTCACGATGTAAAAAGTATAAACAGTATTCTGCATGGAAACTCTCCCACTTGACCTGGGAAGCAGTCAGTAAAATGTTTGTTGTGTAGGCATGAGAGCCTGAGTTCAAAGTTCAGAACCCAGAAAAGGCCAGTCATGGTGGCACATGGTACCAATCCCAGCTCTGAGGAGGTAGAGACAGAGGGAGGCTACCTGGCTTGTTGCCCAGTAGGCCAGTTGACTACATGAGCATCAAGCCAATGAAAGAGCTCCTGAGGAACGGTACCCAAGGTTGACCTCTCCAAATATGTACATGCATACTTTGTATACCTGCACACGTATGTGCATCTGCTTGAATACACACGTGTGTGCATGCACGTACACACACACACACAGAGACAGAGAGAGAGAGAGAGAGAGAGAGAGAGAGAGAGAGAGAGAGAGAGAAGGAAATATCACCTGCTGATACATTACTGAGGTTAAAAAAATCATATAAATCAGTGTTAGGTTGGGAGCTAGGTCCCAGTCCCTTGCATCTATCCCAGCCCCCAGGCCTGGTGTGGACTTCAAATCCCAGCAGGCCAGGTCCTGACCCCTCCCTGGTACTTAAGTGACCCCCCCCAAAAAGAGAAACACGTGGTCTCCCTTTCTTCCTCCCAGGGGTCGCATTCCTGCGGCTTACTGGTTTCCCTTTAGGGGCTACCCGAGAGCGCAGACCTCCCATTAACCCTGGATATTTCTTAATTTGGCTTGTTTTGATGTGGCTTGATTGGGAATTTTGTGTCGTCAGAGAGCTCATATTAAGAAATATTACTAACAATCAGCAGTTCTCAACCTGTGGGTTCCGACCCCATTGTGAGGGGATTGCATCGGATATGCTGCAAATCAGATATTTATTTACATTACAATTCCAGCAGTAGCAAAATTGCAGTTGTGAAGTAGCAATGGAACCTTTTAATACAGCTTGAGGAACTGTATTAAAGGCTCACAGTATTAGGATGGTTGAGAACCCCCGATATAGATTATAGTGAAATTAACAGCCTATGTAGTTAATGATAAATCCCCCCATTTATTTATTTACTTACTTACTTATTTTGGATTTTCGAGACAGAGTTCCTCAGTGTAGCCCTGGATGTCCTAGAAATCACTCTGTAGACCAGGCTGGCCTGGAACTCACAGAGATCTTCCTGGCTCTGTCTCCCAAGTGTTGGGATTAAATGCTTGTGCCACCACTGCCTGATTCCTTCTTATTTTTTAAAGCTCACACTTGCTATTCAGAAAAAAATTTAAGCTGTTTTAATGTTTTTCACCTTCATAAAATCCTAAACCAAAAAGTCTGGCCTTCCTCCTACTTCCAGACTTTCTCATCTCTTAGCGTTCTTGATTTCCTGTGCTTAGCCGAACTCTTACTTCCGGTCCTGCTCTTCCTCTCTCTGGCCCTTCCCAGCACGGCGCCTCACCAGCGGCCGGAATAATCTGTACACTGCTTCACAGGAAAGGGCTCACACATTGACACCATGGCTGTTAAGTCTAAACCAAAAGGCAACTTGCCCAGACCTCCTGAACTTACTCTCGGGACCAGGTACTGTGGTCGGCTTACCGTTGTTTTTCTTGAACTCAGGTGTTTGAACCTTAAACTTAAGGGGAAATCTCTTACTGGCTGGACCATTCAGAGCCATGTTTCTGAGGGCAGGTCCCCTGCAGCATGCCCAGGTTTCCGCACTGTACGAGTGTAAACATGCCTGTCATGAGAGGAATCCAGGCGGCCTGACCTGAACTGGTGGAAGACCAGAAAACATGCAAATAGTTAAAAAGCCAGCGATTTGGGGACCACAAAACACAAGTATGATTAAAATGTATCCTTAGAAAATCAACATAAACTGGGCAGTGGTGGCGCACGCCTTTGATCCTAGCACTCGGGAGGCAGAGACAGGTGGATCTCTGTGAGTTCGAGGCCAACCTGTCTGGTCTACATAGTGCGTTCCAAGACAGCCAAAGCGACATCGTGAGACCCCGTCTGAGGAAAAAAAAAAAAAAAAAAAAAAAGGAAAAAAGAAAAGAAAAGAAACCAGCATAAGGACTAGTGATCTGACTCCTAGATCAGGAGTGAGTGTACAGGCAGGGGTTTCCTTTCAGGCATTCATTTCTGTTTCCAAATAAATATCAGAGAAAAATATAGGTGTTACAAAGTACAAGTACTAAAATAACAGTGATTTTTTTTGAAAAGTATTGCTGCTGAGATACTGAAAGAAAATAATTCAACAATGATACCCAACAATGAACAATACCCATTTTTACAATAATTTTACTGGAATTCTCCCATTTTGCCTCCTTTCTAATTCATATATCAGCTTCTGTGGAGACCTAACCCATGCAAGCTAAAGTGAGTTTTCCCTACACGAAGAAACAGCCACAGCTTCACAACCTACCCTCACGGTTTCTCACCAAACCATTTGGCTTTTGGAATCCCAATTCCAAGCTGGAAGCTTTAAGAAAATAAGAGTCAGGGCTAGCCTGACTGATTTCCGGGCAAAGCTCAGTGGAGACTTCTCTCAGGGCAGCCAGGGGTTTGGAGGTGAAAATGTCCACTTCCTAGGAACCCCAGTATCCATGCCCTCATTAGCAGTCACTAGAGCTCATGATTAAGTTACCCACACAAATCCAGGCAGAGTCCCTAGCACACGGGAATGAGAATGGAGCTGGGTTTGGGTTCTGTTTTACCAGGAAGCCTGCAGTGGGCAGCTAATCTCTTCACAGCAAGCAAGGAAGAAATAAAGACAAACTGGCCACACCCCAGTAAAAAGACCCCGAGAACACAAACTGACAAAACACGCCGTCTGCTGAGCAACTCGGCTGCCTTCAGAACTGTGTTCCGACACACATAAGTGCTTTCACATTTAAGGAATATTAATCTGAAAAATACACGGTTTGGGGCGAAAGAAAAGATTCTCCTTCCTCATACTCTACAGACTTCCTTTAAAGCTTGTGTATTTTGAAATAGAAGTAGACACCCTCTCAGTGAATTGTGAATTAATCTGAAAAAAAAAAAAGATCTGGTTTTATGCACGTGCTTTTATGTATATAAAAGCCACTTAAATGCTCAACTGAGGGGGAGAAGACGGAATGACCCCGGCCTCCAATTTTCTCACTTCAGATAAGATTTAACATCTAGGAAGCACAAGGGCAGCTCCCGGCTGCCAGTGAGACTCAGTCACTCACAGATGCGAGTGTCCTGGCTTCGGTTTCCCGGCGCATTTTTCATTTCTCCTGTAGACCACAAAGGCGTCGGGTGAAAACCACACGCTTCCTTTCAGTCCCTCCTGTTCAGGAGGGTCTTCTACATTCATTTCATCCTGAATCCGATTTCCTCCATCTAAAATTTTGAATATGTCCAACTACAGAGAAGCTCCCTCCCAGGACCCCTGACACAGTGACAAGAATTCATAGTAAGTTTCCCCATTCAATCAGACATTTCTTGGGGGAATTGCAAAGGCTGTATCGAAAGAGTTAATATGTGTATATCTCTCCAAAATTGGCAAATGTATTTTATTTCCTCAAATATTCTGACCAGAGATCGGAGCCCCGCCCCTCCCAGCCATAGGCTCAAAAAAAAAGAGAGAGAGAGAAAGAGAAAAGAAAAAAAAAAGACTGTATTCACTAATTATACATCCTGAAAAGAACTTGGTTCGCTGTAAGATGATCCTACTGATATGCTAACTCCCCTTTTCTGCTTGTGCTGCCTGAAGCTTGTGTCTAACATTTTTTTTCAACTGTATGACAATAAAAGTTCTGGCAACAAAAGAAATAAATGGGCAGCTAAAGGAGGTCCAGCCAAGCACATGGCAGGCCGCCGCTCCCTCTGCTTCTGCCTGCTCTTTTGTAGATTCTAGTTGGGTAACTTCAAGTCAATAGCCCAGATCCAGCCACCTTAGCCACTCAGAGTGACACCCAAGCCCTCTCTCTTAACGCTCATGAATAGTCAGCACCCAGCAGACAAAATAGAACTAATCTTTTTTGACAGAATTGTTCAATTTTGAGGAAAAGCTTTTGAGTCTTCCACACATTTGCAGAATATGAGACAACAATGGCCGCAATCAAATTTGAAAACAACAGGCCAACCGGGCTGGGGAGAAAGTCTCTTTGAATTAAATAGCATACTCACTGGGTCCCAGTGGCCATAGACTCGGGACAAACAGTCATTTCAATACATGAAAGAGATAAACAAACGGAGAGGACGACCTCCGGCCAGAGCCCGGCTTCTGCCCTGATTCCCTCTGCAATGATACACATGTCCTTTCTTTTTCCCCTTTCCTCTCCTTTCCTTTCCTTTCCTTTCCTTTCCTTTCCTTTCCTTTCCTTTCCTTTCCTTTCCTTTCCTTTCCTTTCCTTTCCTTTCCTTTCCTTTCCTTTCCTTTCCTTTCCTTTCCTTCCCTTCCCTTCCCTTCCCTTCCCTTCCCTTCCCTTCCCTTCCCTTTTTTCCTTCCTTCCTTCCGTCCTCTCCCTCTTTCTCATAGACTAATACAAATACTTCTTCCTTCTCAGAAATGATTTTGCTGGGCCGAGGGCAAGAGCTGCAGTATAAAGTGCTTTTTCTTTCCCCTCTTGAATCCAGCAGTCTTTTGTCGTCATTTAAAAGCCATTCTGTCGTTTAGAAATCCTGTAGTATATCAGTCACTTCCAAGCCCAACGTGTGCTAAAGACGAATCTTTTCTCATCCTCTCCTCTACCTCCGCCTGTTTCATGCAAGGCGTCTTTATACCTTTGGAGACAGGTACAAGCAAGGAGAAAAATCTACCCAGTTCATGGCAAAAACAGAAGTTAGCAACATGGCCCATGCAGCTGCAACACTGCATTTAAAATTCCTTTTTCTCATAGGAAGAGGGCTAATCCTGCCCCCGTAATTCCCTACAGCCAAAATGTGCCCCCTCCCCGCGTGACAGTGCAATGCAAAGACACTAGCATGCTTATCTTGCCTAACCAGATGGCCGACTTGGATCAATGCACACACGCCACGATCAATGGGAGAGATAAAGAATTAGGAAAACAGTGGTACATGCTCCCAGAAAGCTTGTACACCGCATAATTATTTTATGATTCTACACATGGCTACATGTGATACTGAAGTCAAGAAGGAAAGGATGATTGGAGCGCCGGAAAGAATTTTGTAGTAGACGACACTTTGTCAGTCAGCGCTTCCCACTCTAGCAAGCTCGCTGCCTTATCTGAAAGTGATTTTAGAAAACATGAGCAAAAAATGCGACGGAAAGTATTTCCATTTTTTTTTCCGGCCAGGTCCTGCCAAGTCCCAAAGTTGAGTTCAGAACCCGAGGAGGTGAACTGGGATTTGGCTATTATCTCTCGTCATTAGCCACCGCTAGCTGCCCAGACTAGGGAAGCCAGCAGAAATTATTCGAATGTGATGCAGACTGTAGCCAGAAAGAACTGGGTCCCCCAAAGATGCAGTTACGTCCACTCAGGAAAACGGTGCTGGGGAAAGCGCGGCCTTTCATGTCTGTCTCCTGATTGGCTGACTAAAGCAGTGGTTTCCGGCAGGTTGGTTACACACTTCAGATGAAGATGATGGAGAAGAAGGAGACGGAGAAGCAGCAGCAGCCCTGCCCACTCCTCCCAAAGAGCGATCTCTCTTCTGCATTTGGGTTACAGAAAAAGTATATGAGGATTTGAAGCTGGTATTTGGCTGCCTTACCGGAACTGAGACCAGATGAGAAATCAGAACAATGAACGGTTCCAATCTTCCACCATGGCAATGTGCTCATCGGAGAAACAAAGTGTTTGCTCCGTTCCCGCTCTGGGCACTACTTCATACACGATTCTATTATTATTTACAAATGACGTTTTATTTACCCCGTACAGCTCCCAAATTTATTCTTTTATCACCTGGTATGAAATGGTAACAAAAGTAGAACGCTCTCTTCTTTTGGACTGGAGACTGAGTTTGCATGTAAATTAAGAGATTCAATGAACTTTTGCACCTTTTTGTAAAGAGAGATAGGAGCTGGGAACTGGGGTCAGCCGCGGAAACCGGTGCAGCCTGTCATCTGGAGGAGGCAACTGTGTTCAAAAGAAGATGGATGTTCAATATTCAAATATTAAAATGACTATAAACTAATTTCTAAGGATCAATAAATAATAAGCTGGGTAAAATCTCCGAGGGAACTCAGAGGCTGACAACTGCGAACTGCTCCTGGCCTTCTAAGATATGTTTGTTGGGATAACTACAAGGGTCGTGTTGCTCTGTGCTGCAATCTGCGGAGTTATCTCGCTACCCCCGCCCTAGAACACATCTCCCCTCACACTTAGCTCATGATGGATGGCTGTGCGGGCCTAACACTTGGCTTCTCTGCATACCATCAGATGCACAGACAGATTCTGGATGGAGGATGGCTTGGGTATTTCCAGATCTACTTTTTAGTTCAAAATCTTTCAAAGGCAGAGCTATCATTTAACTTTTTGGAGCTTGTTTCTCTTTTTCTCTGAGACAAGTGCAAACATGCCCTTTCCAGCAGCATGTCAGATTCATCTCGGGTTCCTTTGGCTGTAGAAACTGATTCTGCATAGCTCCTGCTTGACACAGGGTAACTGGGCTCGCAGGAAGTAAGCCAGAAGCCTTCTGCTCTCAGGAAGAGCAGGTTCATCTAGAGTAGAAAATTGAACATTTGAGTGGGGGCCTGTGAGGTTCAGGGCAGGATCAAGTAGGCCCAGATCCTGGCTGCAGATAAGGTGAGGAAGCACCTGCCCCCTGAGACCCACCAAACACCCGGGAAAACCTGGGAGGGAACCGTGTGCTCTCTGCACAGCAACATACTTATGGCTCCCAACAGAAGCAAGCTCAGACCTCACCAGGTTGGAGCCCCACTGCTCAGGGATTAGGATGAATGATATCTAGACTCATAGACAAAGCTCATCAATAACCTAAGATCTTAAAGGGAGAGTCAGAGAAAAAAAAGGAAACAATGTACTCAAAGCTCTTTGGACTAAACTGCCTGCACTTACCAGAAATAGAACGTAAAATAATGTGGCCAGTACATTTTTGAAAGTTAAACGTCCATGGCTGAGATTGGTAAGAGTGCAAGCATAGCATACAGGAAGCCCTCTGATCCCCAACACCACACAAACAGGAAGTGGTGGTCCAGGCCGGTAATCCCAGCATTCAGTAGGAAGGAGGCAAAGTCATCTTCAGCTATCCAGTGAGTTCATGGCCAGCCTGGATACACAAGAATCTGTCCCCAAAAATTTAAAAAAAGATCATTTTGCTATGGAATAATCCTTTTGTACACTATGAAGACGTGTTGCTCTCATTGCCAATAGTTAGACAGGAAGAGGTTAGGTGGAAAAGCCAGACTGAGAGAATGCTGGGAAGAAAAAGGGTGGAGTCGTCAACCAGATGCAGAGGAAGGAGGATGTGTAGATGATGTGGTAATAAGCCATGAGTTATGGGGCAGCTCATAGATTAATAAATCTGGGTTAATTTAAGTTGTAAGAGCTAGTTAGTAATAAGCCTAAGCTATTGGCCGAGCATTTATAGTTAATAATACATCTCTGTGTGGTTATTTGGGAGCTGGCTGAATGGGGCAGAAACTTCTGCCAACAACATTTCATTAAAATATATCAACAATAAAAGACTACTACAATGGCAAGACAGCATGGCATGGTGGTGCATAATCTATGATTCAGCACTTGGGAGGGAGAGGCAGGAAAATCAGAAATTCAAAGTCATCCTTGGTGGCATAAGCGAGTTCATGTAGCATTGGTTTTGTGAAATCTTGTCTCAAAAGAGAGACAAGGGTGTTGGGGAGATGGTTAAAAGCATTGACTGCTCTTCCAGAGGACCCGGGTTCAATTTCCAGCACCCACATAGCCACTCTCAACCACCTGTAACTCCAGTTCCAGGGGATCTGACACCCCTTCTGGCCTCCAAGGGCACCAGGTAGGAAAGTGGTACACAGAGACACGTGTAAACGAAACACCCACACATAGAATAAATAAATTATTAAATAAAATTAAAAAAAGAGAGGACAGAGTTGGGAAATAATAAAATAACGTTTCTTTCCCCTCAAATTAGTTGGGAAACAACTTACATTCAGTGTGTGGCACCCATTGTGAACACTCAGTTCAATGAGTTCCAACAAGGCATATTCTTCCCCAGCCTAGAGTGTACTTAGTGTTCTACCGCAGAGTCTCTCCCTCTACCAAATGGCTTATGTGGCCATGGATTTGGTTTGTGTTACTGCAATACACTTTTCTTTTTCTGAAATTTTCTATTTTTAGAATTTTCTATTGATGGAGTCATATATTCTATGTGTTTTTGGTACCTGGCTGCCTTGATGCGGCGTAGTGATTTTGAGGCTAGCTCACTTTATTAGACATCAGTAGCTCATTTCTGTTTATTACTAAGGAAGGTTCTGCAGTTTGGCTCCCTCAGCTTTTGTTTATGCATTCCTCACTTGGTGGATATCCAGTTGCTTCCAGCTTGGCATTTTTGTAAGTAGTGATGTAGTGAGTAGCCGTGCAGAAGTCTTTACACAGAGTATGTCTTCATTAACTTTTGGTGTCTGATGGTGGAAATGGCTGGTTACACATAGATATTTTCCTAGCTTTTGAGAAACAGCTAGACATTTTCCAAAGGGAATTACAATTTTCTGTTCTTATCAGAAGTATAGGAGTTTCCGGTTTCCCGTGTCCTCTGCAGCGCTCAACGCTGTCGGTCTCAGTGTTAGTCCTTTTAATGAGTGTGCTATAAAATCTCATCATGCTTTTACTTTGCATCTCCCTACAGTGAATAAGATGTTTATTAACTATCCCTGTATCTTATTATGTGAATTCTTTGTTCAAATCTCTTATCCATTAAACATTTTTTTGTTGTTGTTTTAAGCATTTGTAACCATTTAAAAAAAAATCCTGGATAGGAATTCACAGGATGACCCCAGCTAAGACCATAAGCAATAGTGGAAAGGGTGCACGAATTGGTCTTGCCCTGTAGTCAGACTGATGAATATCTCAAATGTCACCATAGAACCTTCATTCCGCAGCTGAAGGAAACAAAGGCAGAGACCCACAATGGAGCACTGAGTTGAGCTCCCAAAGTCCAGTTGAAGAGTGGGAGGAGTGAGAATATGAGCAAAGAGGTCAGACCATGATGAGTTCACCCACTGAAACAGCTTACGTGAGCTGAGAGCTCACCAACTCCAATGGGACTGGGAAGGAACCAGCATGGGACCAAACTAGTCCCTTTGAATGTGGGTGACAGTTGTATGGCTGGGGCAGACTGTGGAGGTCACTGGCAGTGGCACCAGGATTTATCCCTACCACTTGTACTGGCTTTTTGGAACCTATTCACTTTAGATGGATCCCTTGCTCAGCCTATATATAGTAGGGAGGGCCTTGGACCTTCCCCAAAGCCTTCCCCAAAGCAAAGTCCCTTACCCTCTCTGAGGATTGGATGGGGGTGGGGTGGAGGTAGGTAGAGAGAATGGGAGGAGGGTGAGGGAGTAGGAACTGGGATTGATTTGTAAAATGAAAAAGATAGTGTTTTATTTAAAAAATAAAATAAAATAAAAAATCCTGAATACAAATAATTTGCTGTATGTACTAGCTTTATTATGTTTATTTAATGGTATGTTTTGAAAAACAAAACTTTAAAATTTTGATAAAGTCTGGTAACAAGTTCTGTTTTATAGCCTGTATTCTTTTTGCAGCTTATAAAAGAAATATTTATCTATTTTATATTTGCAAAGATTATTTTCTCTTCAATTTTGTGTAAAGAGTTTCATGTTTTTTAACCCTTTACATTTGGGTTAATTATATTGTGCAATGTAAGATAAATATCTCTTACATTAGAGAAACCCAACACTTGTAGTAACCTTTGTTAAGAAAAACCTTCCTTTACTAGTTGGATTTCCCTGTACCTTTGAAACATCAGTTAACCATATCCTTGTGAGTATATTCCTGATTCTCTGTCCTATTTTATTGATCTGTGTATCTGTCTGCCTTTCTTTTTTGTTTTGTTTTTTTTTTTTCCTTTTCGTTTTGTAATTTTACAAGTAGATAGTGGTACTGACAACTTCTAATTTTGTTCTTCCTTAAAAATTATTTTTTGTTTGTTTTAAGAGAAGGTCTCTCTACATAGATTTACATGGCTGTCCTAGGACTTGCTATGTAGACCAGGCTGGCCTCGAACTCACAGAGATCCGCCTGCCTCTGCCACCCGAGTGTTGGGATTAAAGGTGTGCGCCACCACCACCCAGCTGACGGGCTTTTAAAATCACGTCTTTGTTGGTCTGGGATAGTAGAGACAGCATAGATGCAGAGCTATGTATTTCTCTATCTACGGAGTCTCCATATTTACCGTGAACGCACGGGTGCTTAAGTTTGTTATAAAATGCAAAGGGCACCTTCTCTCTTTTTACCTTTCCGTGTATTTACTTTTCACATTGTGCACGTGCGTGTGTTGGGTCACAGCTTATGTACAGAAGGCAGAGGATAACTTTCAGGAGTTGTCCCCTGGTACCAGGTAGGTCTCAGGGATCGAACTCAGGTTGTCAGGCTAGACGGCAAGTGCCCCCAAGGCAGAGCCACCTGGCTTGCCCAGCTGTAGATGCTTAGATGGTTCATAAGGGATAACTGTTAGAGGGCGTGTCATAGGACTCTACTCATTTTTAGAAAGATTTATTGACTTATGTGTGTGTGCCTATGAGCTTATGCATACTGTACGCATGAAGATACCAGAGGAGGCCGGGAGCTGGCACTAGATTCCCTGGCACTTTGGTCACAGGCAGTTGTTAGCCTGTCCAGTGTAGGTGCTGGGAACTAAACCTGGGTCCTCTGAGAGAACATTAAGTGCTCGTAACCACTGAGCCATCTCTCCAGCTTCGTGCTGTTATTGACTGACCTAGTGTAGTCGTGCCTGCCCTTCAATCTTCAGGCCATCAGTGACCACTCCCCTAGTGCGGTAGTGCCTGCCTGTCAATCATCCTCATGCCGCCAGTGACCACTCCCCTAAGGCTGTAGTGCCTGCCTGTCAATCTTAGCATCTCGCTGTACTTGAATTTTCTTCGTAGCTCCATCACTTCCAGCACATGCTATGTCCACTTGTTGATTTGCTTGTGGTTTCTCTACTCCACAGGAAAACATCTCTTGCTGTGTTTTTCTCCTCCCACCCACCCCTGATGTCCTTGGGAACAAGCCCAGGACCTTGCGCGTGGTAAACCAGTTTTTTAGCGCCCAGCTACACCCCAAACCCACCCTTTTGTTGGCCACTCTTTAGAATGGTTCAGATTGATTTCTTCAAATATGTAAGATGTGGACAAAGACTTTTAGAAGGAAAGCCAACTCCCGTGAAACCAGGAAGGAGCGCGGACTCCAGAGGCAGGCTGCCTAGATGTGAAATCGTCGACATTTACTGTGCAATCTTAGGAAAACTTGACTTGATTTTACCTAAGATTTTTCTTTTAATCTGTAAAATAGAATAAAAACAGTGTTCACCTTCATGTTCTAAGACCAGCCCTTAGAGAGATGAGGCAGGATGAGTTTGAGGCCAGCCTGGGCTACATAGGGAGTTTTAGGCTAAGTGGTTATGAAGTGAGATCTTATCTCAAAGCATTTTCAAAATTTTGATATGTGGGAAATATTAAGAAATGTTTGTTTACAAGGGAGTGTCATGCATAGCATTTAGCTGTCACGCATCCTATCTAGATCCTTGAAAGGAGACAGGGGCTGCCTTTCAAACCAGGTGTGCTTTTGCCCTATGACAGCCAGTGCTAGGCTTCACACTGCAGCTCTGGCCAGGATGGAGATTTGCATTCATGTCTGATACGGTGCTACTTTAGAGCTGCCTCTGAGTGGGCTCAGGGAAGATCTACTTCAGTCCAGATGGTCTACAGTAATGAAATCTGAGGGCTTTTCCAAGTCAGCTCATGGAAAACCTCATGGGGGACTTCCTATATAGGACTACAGTGAGCCCAGCTGTCCAGCTGTCCCTTTCAAATACAATTCCTGTTCCCAGAGAGCTACCTAGACTTGTAGCCACATCCAAGAGGGACCTGCTCCAGCGCACTCTCAGAGCTTACCTCCTTCGTTCCTCAGCCTTGATGAAGGCTGTCCCCTTGCTTATCAGGAAGATAAACTCGTAGCATGTTCTTGGGGGAATTCCTGCAGCCCTCATGAGAGTACAGGGCTTTCCCATCATCCTTTATGACTTGGTCCATGTCCAGGTTTCTATTGCTGTGAGAAACACCACGATCATAAGCAGAACGGGGAGGAAAAGGTTATTTCAGCCTACCTGTTTCAAGTCACACTCCTTCATGGAGGGAAGTCAGAGCAGGAATTCAAGGCAGGAATGCAGAGGCAGGAACTGAAACCATGAGGGTTGTTACCTGCTGGCCTATTCCCCACAGCTTCCTCAGGCTGATTTTTTATACAGCCCCGAACCACAAGCTCAGGGACAACTGCAACTGTGAGCTGGGCCCTCCCACATCAGTCATTAACCAAGAAAATTCCCTAGAGACTTGTCTACAGGCAATCTGATGGACTGCCCTTCCCAGATTGTTGGGAGCTGCAGACCCCTGGCCCCTTGACTTTCTTTGCCTGCCTCAGACCCTTTGCCTGCTGGAGTGAACTGAGCAAAACAACTTGTTTTCTTGTGCCTGTCGCCGCTCTGAGCACCAGACCCTCATGAGTTCCTGATGGCAGGGGAGTGAATTCTGGTGAATTTCACAGCTGGAAATCCCAAGAGCTGGGGCGTGGCTGTCAGTTAAGGATCCCTACGTAAACTTTCCTGGAACCCAATAAAGTTGGCATTCTTGTTTCGAGGATGACCTGTGTCTCTGTCTCTCTGTCTGTGTGTGTGTGTGTGTTTACTTTCCAGACTAGTCCCCGCTCGCATACCATACCGTAGAGCGTAGAGCAGACACAATGATTTACACCAGATCAGTCTAACTTAGTCAAGTGACATAAAATAATCCAGCATATCACCCTAACAAAACCAAAAGTCCTCTGTCTGATCTATATTTCCATGTTGTTTTTTTTTTTTGACACATACACTGTATAAATTCTAGGTTCCTTCCCTTAGTATATTAGCTACCTTACACACACACATTCTCATGCCTCCCCCCCCAAACAGACTCTTACCTAACCCCGGATTCCATTTGTATAACAACAAAACAAAACAAAGCAAAGCAAAACAAAACAAACTAACAAACACACAAACACCAAAACATACACACACAAAGTACCCCAAACAAGCTCTGAGTCTGGGGCAGGGTGGGGCTGGGCCTTTAAGAGCAATAAATAATTAATAATTCTATGAAGCCTATGTCTTATTTAAAAAATAATCACTCGTGATATATTCACAGATGTACCACTTCATATATTCCCAAAATGCTACTTTCTTATGAATAAAGCAATTGAGTCTTTTTAAGACAAGGGGAAAATGCTTACCTGGTGTTCTGTAATACCTTTTTTTGGAGACAGGATCTCATGTCCTCTGAGATGGCCTTTATCACACTGTGTAGCAGAGAGAATGGTCTTGAACTTCTAAGCCTCTTCCGTCCACCTCCCCACTGTTGGGATTACAGGCAAATGCCTGGTGCCTGGTCCCTCTCTCTCTCTCTCTGTGTCTCTCCCTCCAGGGTTGCTTATTGCTACCGCTGGCCTTGTACTCACTTTAGCAGAGGGTGACCTTGAACTCCTCACCCCCCTTTTCTCTACCTCCCAAGCTCAGAGATTATCAGCATGGGGCAGCATGCCCGCCTTATTCTTGAGCTTCCTTCATGTGTCCAGGGCTCGTTAGATCTTCGTCAGAAGCGCCTTTGTGAGGGCCTGTCTCCTTGACTCCTTAGTCAGCGGAGACTCAGACAGACAGACAGTCAGACACCAGGAAACAGAGCAGTTCTCCTTCCCTGCTTCTCATGCGATGGGCATGCAGGGAGGAAACTCACAATGCCACTAAAACACGACTGCCTCTACGCTTCTTTATGTGTGTGCTGGCCTGCGCTCTGCAGCTCCAGGAAATCAGACGGGCAGTAAGGATTGAGAATGGGGGCTGGGGAGGCAATGTAGCTGAAGACGGTCACTACTGTTGTTAAGAGCACAGGGCCTTAGAGCCAGGGAGGCCTGAGATCTCAGCATTCCTGAAACACCATGAATAAAACACGTCATACTGGTTACGTTCAAGGTCAGCTGTTTCCCATTCTACAAATGAAGGAATTAAGACTTTAAGAGATCAAATTTGGCCATCAGGCAGAGCTGGCTTCATGGACCCCTTGCTTGGATGGGCTTCATGCTTGTTTAATCTTTGCTGTTGCTGTCTTGAAATTTAAAGCATCTTTGAAATTATATATATAGTGTATATGTTAGTTGTGAGTGTGTATATGTGAGTGTGTGTGTGTGTGTGTGTGAACTTCTGCACTGTACCCTGCCCTGAAGACTCAGTCCTGCCCTGAAATCCTTTGCCCCATTGTTGTACCTATGAGGATTGTGGGATTAAAGCTAGAGAAAGGGGGTCACTTCTTTCTCCGAGGGCAGCATTAAGAGTATCAGACCTTCAGGACCCAGGAATGAGAGCTTGTGGATTCAGCCCAGTGAAGGACGGTCTTAGAAAATGAGTTCAGTGGTGATGGCCGTGGCGTAGGATACACAGGAGCCGGTGCATCCATGCACCCCTTCCATTTATGGTAGTACTTTCTTCTTTTACTTTAATATGTCAGGTTTTTGAAATGAGGTCGATCTTCCTGCCACAGTCTCCCGAGTGCTGGGCCTACAGGCATGAGCCACCATACCCTTTTTCTCATTAAGTACTCAATAAAAGCAGGACAACTTGGGGGTGGGCAGATGGCTCAGTGGTTAAAGCCCTTGCTGTGTAAACACGAGGAGCGGAATTCAGATCGCCACAATCCCTGTAAAGGCTGGGTAGGGATGACACCAATCCTGTAATTTTAGCTGTTGGAAGCACAGACAGGGAGGCTAATCCCCAAAGCAAGCTAGCCAGTCAGACTAGCTGCAGGACAAAACTGTGGGTTCCGCTGAGACCACACCTCGGTGAATAAGGGGGAAAGTGGTGGGGAAAGACACGTGATGTCAGACTTTCACCTCCGCCCACACTAGCACGAGCACTCGCTCACATACATGTGTCCACACATGCATGCTCACCACAGGCACGTACACATGAGGGGAGAAAAAGGAAAAGAAAGAGAACTTTCTGGACCTCCAGTGCTCACAGCCATGGCACCATGGACTTACTCTTGAAGCATAAACATCCAGAGACATCACACCTGCCCAGCACTGTCTTGCTCAGCAGAAGTTTAGAAAAACATCAAAAAAGGTAGAGAGTAGATGTTCACAGCATTGCTATGACTAAGGTGCTGGCTCAAACCTACATGTCTCTTAGAGGAAGTCCTTTCTGCTAGTTCATTTGATGTCTGGAGAATGATCATCTCCCCCAAAACTTGGCCCAGTACCCCAGAAACACCGCCAAGGAGAGCTCCCCGAGCTCTCTCTCTCCTCCTCACCTCAGGGCTTTGCACCTCGCCAAGGGCAAGAGAAATGGCTGCTGTGACCCCAAGGCCTGCATCCTGCAGCTCCCAGTCCAAAAGGCAAGAGCATCCCTACATTCAGTCCTGTAGAAGGGCTCCAATTGGCTGGTTTGAGACAAATTAGTATGTAGACTACTAATCAGTACAGACAGGAGGAGCACTGGCTAGTTTTATATCAACTTGGCACAAGCTAAAGTCATCTGAGAGGAGGGAGCCTCACTAAAGGAAATGCCTGCATAAGATCAGGCTGTAGGCAAGTCTGAGGGGCATTTTCTTAATTAGTGATCAATGTGGGAGGGCCAGCCCATTGTGGGTGGTGCCATCTCTGAGCTGGTGGTCCAAGCCATGGGGAGCAAGCCAGTAAGCAACAGCACCCCTCCATGGCTTCTGCATCTATGCCTCCAGGATCCTGCCCTGTTTGAGTTCCTGTCCTGGCTTCCTTCAGTGATGCACTAGGGATGCACAAGTGTAAGCTAAACAAACCCTTTCCTCTCCAACTTGCTTTTGGCCATGGTGTTTCACCACAATAGAGACCCTAACTAGGACAGGGGAGAGGGCTATTATGACTAGTCAAGCCTGGATCACATGCCCACCTATTGAGCAGGTGTTGTAAGGAGGAGGCTTTTTGTTCATCCTGGCCACCCAGAACCGAAATGACCACACAGAAACTATATTATTTAAAACACTGCTTGGCCCATTAGCTCTAACTTTTTATTGACTAACTCTTACATCTTAATTTAAACCATTTCTAGTAATCTATGTATCGCCACATTGCTGTGGCTTACCGGCAAGATTCTTACTGGCTAAAGTTCTATCTGGCTCCAGCAGGGCTGCATGGCTTCTCTCTGACTCCGCCCTCTTTTTCTCCCAGCATTCAGTTTAGTTTTCCCCACCTAGCTCTGTTCTCCTATAGCTCTGCTACAGGCCTAAAGCAGTTTCTTTATTCATTAATGGTATTCACAATATACAGAGGGGAATCCCACATCACCTCCCCTTTTCTGTTTAAATGAAAAGGAAGGTTTTAACTTTAACAGTAAAATTACATGTAACAAAACAGGTATCAAGCAAGAATTACAGTTACAATATTTATAGCTACTTTGTTTTTTATCATAACTAAGGAAAACTATAACTATAAATTCTTCAACTCCATCAAAGACTCCAGAAGTAAACAGGAAGTGCATTGTAAGCAACTTCCAAAATTCTATAATTGACAGACATCTCGCTGCCTGGACAGTCACCTAAAGTTCTTCTGTACCATTGAGGCACCCATCTTTAGCCTACAGGCCCATAGTATCCAGCAGACTTTTCCATGAAGCAGGAAATTTCAAAGACAGTTCCACCTATATTGACAGTTTGTCAGTCACTTTCTTCTGTATCCTGAAGAATACCTAAGCAGACTCTTTCATGAAGCAGGAAACCTGAAGGATCGTTTCACTTTAGGCAAGTTCAACAGTCATTTGTCTGTGGGTCCTGCAAGTTCAGTTCATACAGCATAGCATTAAGTCCAGGCCAGAGCAGTTTCTTGCCCAAATGGCTAACCAACTCCATAAGGAGCCCATCTTCCCTTTGAAGTAGATTGGTGCTGCCAGGAGCAGATGTGTCTCATTGTCATGAAAATTTCTAAATTTGTAAACATTTTAAATGCCAGATTCTGTAGTCTTTGAAAGGTTTGAGGAATGCCTATCCATCTGAAATACATCTCTGTACATCTAGAAAATCTAATAAACATGACTACAAGCTTGACTATTGTAGATGATTATCTACTAACCTATATATTTTTAAATTATACATTACATTTTTAAATGAGCTACACAAACAAAATACCTTAATCAAGAGCACACACACACACATATATATATATAACAAAACTGATCTTGAATTTGTATCAATAACTCAAGATCCATACCAATGCAAAGTATCCATCTCAGAACAGGCACTGACTAACAAGCCACTAGATAAGGTTGTCCATTTGTTTATGCTTTATCTAAAGTTAAACTTAGCTTGGAGTTATATATTTTAACTGGTGCATACACAAAAATAAATATAAAAATAATAAAATAAAAACACAGAAAAACTAAACTATTTCCAATAGAAATAAAATGTAAGCTAAATATGTAATTTAGACTGTAATAATGGCTTACTTTACAGTGTAAAAGGAACAGCTGGAGGAGATTTTAATGGAGTGTTTTATTTAACCTAAGTATATAAAATACATTCATTTTTAACATGTTGGCAATATAAAACTTATTGAGATATTTTACATTATTTTTATGCTTACAGAAAATTTTAATTTAGATGCTAATTTAAAAAAAAATTAAAAGAGATTTCGTGTGTGTGCATGTGTGTGTGTGTGTGTGTGTGTGTGTGTGTGTATGTGTGTGTGTGTGCATGCAGGTAGACCTGTGCCACAGCATGCATATATGGGTCTGAAGTCAACTGTTTGGGAGTCAGTTCCCTTCTTCCATCTTGTTTGAGTCAGGTTCTCCTGTTTTGGCTGCCACACAGCATGAGAGCCTTGTGTCTCCTGCTGCCTCCCATCTTACACCTGCGGTTGCAGGCGTATGTAGTTCTGGAACTTGAACTCGGGTCAACAGATTTGCACAGAAAGCTCATTTACTCCCTGAGCCATCTTCCCAACTCCTAAACACCAACTCTTATCTGAAAATACTTGAGCTATATTTAAAACCATAAAATTAACAGGAGGAAAAACATATTTGTGAACACATGCAATTCCAAAATTATTTTCTGATTGATAATTCTATAAAAGTTTTTAAAATTTAAATGTAAATTAGTAAAATCAAAATCCCAGTTTCTCAGTCACATCAGCCCCACCTGACTACCACATTTGGCCAATGACTAACCATGTCAAATAACACAGAACATGCCACCACTACATTTAAGTCTGTTACCAGAACAAGAAGTGCCTGACAGACCCATGTTACAGAAAAAAATTGTCCAGAATCAGAAATTAAGACATCAAGAGTGTAATGGCGTTAGCGAATGCAGACAGATTGTCAAAATATAGACAGCTTTAATGGAGGAATAGACTTACAGAACCACCGTTCTGCGGAGACCAGGAAAGCAGAAGCGAGCACTGGGAGCACGCTCGCCAAATTTATAGGCAAACTTTAGCCTGAGGCGAACACGCCCCCTAAGGGGTGGGACTTATCCCTACACAAGAGTACACAAGTAAGGAGCAGATTATTCACATAAGTGATGGAGTTGAACAAGATGGTTAAGAATCTGGAACACAACAGGACAATTCTGTATGATTCATTAAAAATGCATTTATTTGCTAATTATTTCCACATACAGATCTGTATGAGACCGTGCGCAGTGTGCAGGAGACTTTGGAGGCCAGAAGACAATGTCAGGTCCCCGAGAGCTGGGATTGCAGCTGCTGCGAGCTGTGGATGTGGCAAGAGTGGCAGGACCTCTGCAAGAGTGGTGCGCACCCTTTACCCCTGAGCCGTCCCTCCAGCCCCTTGATCTGATTCCTACATCACATTCTAGATTATAGAAAATTGAAGAGGGGATTATGAATTGAAAGTAAGATATAAACACCTAACAATGACTATTGAAGGAAATATGGGAAAAATAATTAAACTTCACGAAATGAGAAAGCGCCTGTAATATGTTAACCCATGAGGGGGATTCAAAGAAAACGATACAGTTTTTAGTAGGCAATATATAAAATGTAAATTTCAGAGTATCAAAAATCATGAACAAAAAAGAACGGTAACTTAGCAAAATGTATTTCAGAATGTTATAGGAAAAATGATTAACATGGCATTGTTATAATTTATTATGAAAAGTATATGCTTGCTAATGGAATTGACAAAATGAATGAGTAGAAAATTCATGGAAGAAATTACAAATAATTAATAAACGGATGAACAACTTCAATATCTCTGATATTTACTCAGGACAAATAAATATAAAGAAAACTATTTTCCACATCAAATTAGCAAGTATTTAAAAAAATAATAGTGTTACCAAAGAAATAGGCACATTAGTACTCAGGATACGCTGTAGATATGAACACTTTCTCTCCAGAATTTTCAAAATATATACATAAAGAAGCTTGTGTTTCAGAGCATATTTTAAGAAAATTTAGGAGGTTGAGGCTGTAGCTCCGCTGGCAGAGTGCTTGCCTAACTCAGACAGAGCAGGCCCAGCTCTGTGTTCCTGCCACCCAGGAGGAAGGTCAAGCCACGCAGGGAGCTCAAGGTCAGCCTGGCTGTATTAAAAAAAATAAAAAACAAAACCTTTATGGAAACCCATTACTTTGTAAGCTTCAATTTTTTGTTTTGTTATCTATCTATCTATCTATCTATCTATCTATCTATCTATCTATCTAGCATCTGTCTATTTATTTGAGTTCTGGAGACATTTTATTTAGAAAAAGACCCATAATTTTAAGATTTTTAAGATTTTAAAAATGGTGCCCTAAATAGATACAAGGTAATCCCGAATACCCAAAGTATTTACACAGGGCCTACAAAATAAATAGAAAAATTAATTGTCCACTGATTCATCTCATCTTCTCTTTCCTCGTCTTCTGCCGTGCATCTTGCTACCTGTGATAAACCCCTCTCTTTTTTTTATTTCAGATCCGCACTTGGCTCTGGTGTTACCCACTGTGTTCCTATTGGTTTTTCCTCTGCTGGTCTAACAGAGCCATCTTCAGTGGGTTCATGAGGAACAATCTATCTTCCTTAGCTTATGAACATTTTTTCCCCTAAGATAGAGTCTCTCTATGTAACTCTGGCTGTCCTCAAACGGTATATGTGCACCAGGCTGGCCTGAAGCTTTCAGAGACTCACCTGCCTCTGTCCCCCAAGTGCTGGGGTTAAGGCAGGAATCACCTTGCCCAGTATTGTTGATGAGCACCTTAGATCAGCACTCTGCCACTGTGACGGGCCTTGGCCATGCTGACACATGTTTAGAGACTGGTAATGAGATTTGGCCCTCCAAATCTCCCCTGAAAAATCTTTGTGAGATTTAAGACAAAATGAGGTCTCATTTCCATTGTAGCCATACCTTCTGCAATCTGGAAACTCTAAAGCCATATCCTGTTATCCAAAATGATGAGAGTAAGCCTGATGCTATGGTTCCTAAGGATCTGAACTGAGAGCCTTTTAACAAAGCACAGTGTGGCAATTCATCAAAAGCAGGGTGAAAAGACGAATGAGGGCAAGGGCAAATTCTGAAACTTCTCAGTTTCAGGCCATCTTAATTTAGTTCAGCCAGGGTATGCATATTAATGTTTTGAAATAAAAAAATTTTTGGCAGGTGGCCCATGAGATGAATTTGAAAGCCACATACAGAGATCCTGTTTTTCTCAGTGTCAAATAAATGCGTCAATGATCAATAGATCATGTATCAATAGATTTCTGATCAACAGATCAATGCACCAGTAGATGCGTCAGTTTGATAAAGAGATACATTTATTGCAGTTTTAATTTCACAAGCCTTGTGCAGCTCAAGTATGTTATCTTTAGGCTTCATCTTAGTGTCTGCGTCAGAGAGAGGCGCAGGCACCCTCCAGTCATGCCCTGCCTGTCTTGATCTGCTATTTATTCCTCTGGAGGAGAAGATGAGGATCCATTCCTTCCTTTCCCCATGCCACTCTTGGTCAGAACCCCCAGGATGCAGTCTGTCTCCTTTCTCTACCACTTCTGCCACAGCCACCTGCTTAGCTGGCTGCTCAGTATCTTCTTGGCTTCTTTGCCTGAATATCTATGCCCTTGTGCCACTGTTTGGTCACCGCCATCTTGCTTCTATAAGCCAATTAAAAAAAAAAGACCGACTATAGAGTCCATTCTGCATGGATAGATAATGTATCCCCTGCCTCCGAATGTATGAGCTATTAATAAAACTCTCAGGGTCAGGTATGGGGTAGCTCCCTATGTGCTATTGGTTAGAGAGGCCCCAGAGACATCCAAAGAGTCATCAATAGTTTCAGTGATGAAAACAGAAGGTTACAATACCAGCCTGTTGACAAGTTATGCTTGCTCGTGCAGTAGTGGCATAGGTGTCATGTGGGACCAACTAACCACTTTCTGATCGAATTTGAGGTCTGCTCTATAGGAACAAATTCACGTCTGATGTAATCCTGGTCAAAAACTGTGGTTCCAGAAGTTAGAGGCCCTGGGAAGGTTGGTGTGTATGTGTGTGTGTGTGTGTGGGAACCCCACTCCTCTTCTTCTGCTAAAAGGATATGTTATCAACCTACCTTCTAAATATCATATAAATATTTGTGTTTATACCCATAACTCAATGCTGCTTTCTTCTCCTCCTCCTTCTTGTTTATCAAGTGTCTTTTAATATAATATTATTTATAGTGTTAACAAACCAAGTAGTTACATTGGTTAATGAATAGAGAAACTGCCTTGGCCTGTTGATAGGGCAGAACTTAGGTAGGCAGGGAAGACAGAACTGAACGCTGAGAGGAAGAAAGGTGGAGTCAGAGAGACATCATGGATCCGCCACTGGTGACAGATGTGCTGAAACTTTGCTGGTAGGCCCACTACCTCGTGGTGATACACAGATTAATAGAAATGAGTTAAATTAAGACGTAAGAGTTAGCCAATAAGTAGTTAGAGCTAATGGGCCAAACAGTGATTTAATGAATACAGTTTCTGTGTGATTATTTCTGGGTTAAGCATCCGGGCGGCAGGGACGAATAAGCAGTTCCACTACAACACATATTGTCCTTACTAAGATGTAAATTTGCAGGGGACATAAGAAAGGAGAAGCTAGGCATGGTAGCACATGTCTTTAATCCCAGCACTGGGAAGAATTGGTGGTGCATATGTTGAAGATACTTAGTATACATGTAAGAATTGTTCAAGAGTAAATGAAACATATTTAAAAATAAATAAAAATAATGGATGTTAGTGTGTCAGTTAATGTTTCTATGGCTGTGCTAAACATCATGACCAAAGGCAACTTAGAGAAGAAAGGGTTTGCTTCACCTAACAACTCACGCTCCATCACTGAGGGAAGTCGGGGCAGGAACTCAAGGGGAAACAAAGTGGAGGAGGCCATGGAGGAGTGCCACTTTCTGATTTGTTCCTCTTGGCCTGCTCAGTTCGTTTTCTGAAATACTCCAGGACCACCTACCTAGTTAGTAGCATCACCCACACTGGCCTGGGCCTTCCCCATTTCCCACGTCAATCATCAATCAAGAAAAAACACATTATGTTTCAAACATCATTATCTATTAGATAGCAACTCAAATAATGGATTTCCCTGTTGTTGGAGATGAAACTCTGGGTTTTGTGCATGAAAGGCCCTGAGCTGTGCTCTGTGCGTTTTCAAGGTCTCCTGTCTTTACGGTACAATGCATGTCTAAATCCCACACAGTGTTTCTAATGATCTTTGAAATGGGACGCTGTGGTCGCTGGCATTTTCCTTCGACATGACTTACCACAAGGCTATCCTGCCCACTGCATCAGGAAGGCAGGGACTGTGCCCATCTGGGTCACCACCGTAGCTCTATCCCTGCTGCGCTGCCTGGTACACCCCAGGGCTCAGTTATGATTACCTGAGTAACTGAGAAAATGCCTACTGCTGTTTCAAAAATATTTTTTCATGTTTTCTACCCTGTTTGACATGACAAAGATTTGATTTTTATTGAGAAATTACAAATAGAGCCTTTAGACTCCCTCAAGATTAAACACTAAAATCCTCCAAACAATTCTTTTGTTCTTAGGGACTGCATGAACTCAAAGGACATTTATAATGCCTGTTAATGCTCTAGGAAGTTAGCCAAGAACTTTCCCATCACTGGGAGTTCTGAAACCTTCAGGACTTTTCTCCTGGTGTGTTTAAGAGCTCATGTTCACTCTGAGCAAGGAATACGCTGGCTCGTGTTGACACGGTTGTCTTCCCCACCTCCCCTTAAGAAACACTGCATCTTCTTTTCAGGGTCACGGACGATTCCAGCTGC
Organism: Alexandromys fortis; assembly: GCF_014885135.2. Classification (NCBI taxonomy): domain Eukaryota; kingdom Metazoa; phylum Chordata; class Mammalia; order Rodentia; family Cricetidae; genus Alexandromys; species Alexandromys fortis. The sequence continues at coordinate 4,043,693 of NW_026068016.1, forward strand.
CTTTGAGGTGTTGCAGGAGACAGCCCTCCAGCTCTAATCAGAGACAATCCGCAGCACACAGTACAGTTTCCCAGCAGGATAAAAGCTGGTTTCTATAAGGTAATATCTCTCTCTCTTGAGAAAGAACGGTCTGTAACACTGGTACTGTCAAATTTCCAGGTCATCCTCGCTTGCTGGGAGAAAGAATCCTTCTGATGAGAGCACACTCCCTGGAGAGAGAGAGGAGGCAACAATTGCCCTCTGAACCGACCCTTGCCTCAGAAAGATAGCTACAATGAGCCCCAGGGAGGCCCGGGACTGTGGGCAGAGGAGTTGTGGGTGAACACAGAAGGAAGATCGCTTAAGTGGGATGACTCGCACAGACCTCTGTGACTCTCTCGCAAGCAGACTGATGTCCTCGGTGTTGGCCAGGCTCGGGTCATTTTCATGTTGAAGTTGCTCTGAGGATTAACAGGGCTGTGTATGGACTCTGCAGATGAAAACAGAATCCTTTAATGGCATTTTCAAGGGTAAAGGAGGGAGACTTGATTACTCTGCAGAGGAACAGAGAGAAATCCCAACCACTCTCCATGTACTTCAGCAGAGGTCTGTTACGCCCCATATGTAATAACTACCTCCTGTTTCTAGAGCAACGGTTCTCAACCCTCCTAATGCCTCTTTACTACAGCTAGTTCCTCAAGTTGTGGTGACCCCACAACATTATTAAAATTATTTCCAATGCTCCTTTATAACTGCTATTTTGCTGCTGCTATGAATGGTAATGTAAATATCTGATATGCAGGATATCTGTTACGTGACCCTGTGAAAGGGTGTTTGACTCACAAAGAGGTGGTGACCCACAGGTTGAGAATGGCTGGCATAGAGGAAAGCCTGTGTGGTGGTCAGCCTTTGCTTCTGCTTACCCTCTCCTCCCTAAAATCCTCTGCTTAAACCGGGCGGTAGTGGCGCACACCTTTAATCCAGCACTCGGGAGGCAGAGGCAGGGGGATCTCTGTGGGTTTGAGGCCAGCCTGGTCTACAGAGAGAGTTCCAGGACAGCTAGGGCTGTTACACAGAGAAACCCTGTCTGAAACCCCCCCCAAAAAAATCCAAGAAGAGAGGGAGAGAGAGACAGAGAGACAGAGACAGACAGACAGACAGACAGAGAGACAGAGAGAGAGCCTTTTCTTGTACACAAACCCCACTCCCTAAAGTACACATATGCTTATCATAGCATTTCTGATTTTACCCTACCTCAGAGCACATGCCAAGGAAAGGTTTTTGTGACCTTTGAAGCTTGCCTACGAAGACAAATCAGTCGCTGGATGGAGTGTTGCAGCCTGTTGCCCGATTCAGGTCAAGCTTTATGCCGTCACTATTTGGTCATATTTACTAAATGTCTTACTTGCTCTATTATCTGTTTTTCCACATGTCTGCCGTTTTTGAGTTTTAATTGCTTTTATTTACCAAATGTCTTACTCATTATATTATCTAGGTTTTCAGATGTGTTCTCCTTTGCACCAGGAAGAGAGTCCAGTCTACTGGCATCACTGCACGGATGGAGTCCAGAGGGACGTCACCACCAACGCTTTGAAAGACCCCTGCCATCATTTACTTGACAAGAATTAAACATCTCATCCTATTGAATAATTTCAGTTATTCAACAACTCCCAAGGCTCCATCAGTGTCCTTCCTATCATATTCTAAAAAACAAACAAGCGAAGAAATAAACCCATAGAAGCACCTGTGATTTAAGAAACTTGTATTGCTGCTTAGATTGAGAAGAACAACCCACAGGCATAAATAAACCATGCCAATACTCCCATGGGAGGAAAGATTAACAATGACAGGTATTTCCCAAACTGTGTCAACAGTACGTGGAAAGAACATGACACACTACATAGTATTTGGGGTGTTTATATTGGATGCTTTACCTCCTATTTCTGTAAATGGTGGTGGGTGGGGCGGGGATGGCTTTTCTATTCTCTTGTAACAGAATCTAGGCAGCTTTACTTGTGGCCAAGCACAGAACCAACTGTAAAATAGCCTCATATTGGGAGACAAATCGTGCTCGAAAGAGTATAGCCCAACAGCGGATGATATGCAGGATTATTCTCTGCCCCAAACAGTGGTTGGAGGCAATTGTGTTCTGCTTTCTCTTTGCTGTGTGTAGCCTTCACTGGGCCAAGTGCGTTCCCCTCTGAATTCTAGTCACGGCGTTCGTATACTGCCTCTACTGCCTCAGTCAGCACAGGCTGCTGTAACCAGAACGTAGATGCTCCACGGCTTAAAAAACACACATCCATTTCTCACAGTTTTGGAGGCAGGAAGCTGCCAGCCAATATGCCAACAATAAGGGTTTCTGGAGAGGACATGTGCCATAGCTTAAATTGTCATGTTGATATAGGCTAGAGCAGAGTCTCATGGAGAGATTGTCCAGTCGGATTTGCCGGTGGGCGTGTCTGTGGGGGGATTGTCTTATTCTATTCGTTGATGCAAAAGTGGGCGGCCCCATCCCCTGGGTTTGGCTCCTGGATGAACAGGAGGTGAGGTGTATGCATTAATTTATTATGCTCACTCTTGGCTGAGGGGCTTTCTATCTACAGAGCTTTGAGTTGAAGAGAATCCAAAGCTTTCTGTGGCGTGTGTGCTGAATATGGACTGTAGGGAGAATGGGCGCCATCGGGACCCACTTGGGTCCTGGAAAGAGGACAAGGCTGGGAAACAGCTAAAAACAGTGGACGTGATGTGATGGGGAAGAATTCCGGAGAAAGTTTGAACTCGGGGGATGACAAAACCATTAAGAATGTCCCTAGGAGTTGGATATAGTTGTCGACACCTATAATCCTAGTACTTAAGAGGCAGAGACAAGAAAATCATGGCTTTAAGACCAGCCTGAGCTATAAAATGAGTCTAACCCAGCCAAAGCTATATAACAAAACACTGTCACAAACAAATAAACAAAACCAAACACGAGAGACTCCGGATAGAGCATGTGTGTGGAGCACCAGGCAGGCTTCGGGTCCAGCCCCATACAAGGGAGGGAAAGGCTGTGCCTGTCTTTTCTCATCAACGCTAACGAGGCTCTGACACCCCAGCACCACGCTCCATCTGCAGCTACACAGCCATCAGAAATCTTGCGCTTTGCTTTCCCACGTCCGCTGTCAGCGGACCTCTTTCTGGTCTTAGGTCCATCCTCCTCTCCTCTCATGCCTTCCGCCACACCACTTCCTTTGGTTTTTCCCACTCCCCTTCTGCAAATTGCTTCATTCATTCATGATATGTAACACAAAAGGGCCTGTTTGTTGGGGTTTCTGCCTTGCCCAGTTCCCCACAGCTGGCAAGCCCCAAAGAAAATTACACAGAGTCTACATTAGGTTATAAACTGGCCCATTAGCTCAGTCTTCTTATTAGCTCTTATAACTTATATCAACCCATTATTCTTATTTATGTTAGCCACGTGGCTCAGTACCTTTCTCAGCTGGGCAGATCACACCTTGCTTCTTGGTGGTCAGGGCAGGAGTGGGAGGAACGGGCTTCCTCCTTCCTAGCATTCTCTTGTTCTCATCGCCCTGCCTCTACTTCCTGTCTGGTTGGCCCACCTATACTTCCTGCCTGGCCAATAAGCGTTTATTTAAAACATGATTGACAGAATACGGACAATTCTCCCGCACCAATGATAAAAGACTGAATCTTTTCAGAGACTGTTTTTAGGGTTGTGTCCATGGGCCCTGTCCCCTCTTACAGGGTCTTCATCAACACAGATGATGCTTCCTTGTCTTCCAGGTCTGACCATACTGCCTACTAACTCCATGCAGCTCCTCTTGGAACTCCTGCAGAAGTTTAGGATAAACAGAATCCATTTATTCCAGAATAAACTCTCGTTTGTCTGGTCTTTCCCATGTAAGGCCTCCTCTTGTCTTTTTCTTCGGTTTCAGCTAGTTCCCATCCAGTTTTCCCTAGATAAAAGCAGCAATACCGACCTGGATTTCCAGCTCAGCTACCCCCTCTCCTTCCCCATGGACTAACTGCTGCTCGACCCTTTGGCTAACAGCCCTAGTCTCGCCAGCACTTTCTCCGGGACTCGGTTGGAAATACATATGGGGCTATTATTTTGGGTCATCACGAAGGCTGTGGGGCAGTATGAGGATTAAGTAGCTGGAGTCCAGGGAAGTGTGGTGCTCTGTGGTGTCTGTGGCTCCACCCAGCCCACCAGCTGCCAAGTGTCCTATAGACACTGACGTAGCACAATCAAGCACTGCACATTGCTTTGCTTCTGATTTTTTTTTTTAATTTCTTGGGCTGGAGATATGGCTTTAGCAGTTGCAAGTACTTGCTGCTCTTCCAGAGGACCTGAGTTTCCTAGCACCCACATCTGGCAGCTCACAACTGCCTGTGGCTTTAGCTCGCGAGGATCTCAGTCTCTCTTCTGGTCTCTGCCAGCATCCACATTCTGCAGTACGCACCCACACAGAGACACAAACACATAATTAAAAACAAAGCAAGTCTTCCACATCTTTATTTCTTATAATTAGGGCCTTAGGTTGATTTTTTTGAAAGTTGAACTATGATATCTCTGAATTTCATTTCAGCACAATTAAGACGACACAAACTATCCTTTACGGAATGCAGCACTCCCCAGACAGTGAGGCAACACTAGTGGTCTCAATCAGTGTTTCCATTGCTGGAATGAAACACTGTGTCCAAAAGCAGGTTGGGGAGGTCGGTTGGAATGAAACACTGTGTCCAAAAGCAGGTTGGGGAGATCGGTTGGCGGGGTAGAAACTCAAAGCAGGAACCTGGAGGCAGGGGCTGATGCAGAGGCCATGGAGGGACAAATTCTCACTGGGTTGCTCAGTTTGCTTCTATCCAGAACCCAGAACCACCAGCCCAGGACTGACACTGCCCCAGTGATTTGAACCCTCCCACGTCAATCATTTATTAAGAAGCTATAAGCTTGCCTGCAGCCTGGTCTTATGGGGGCATTTTCTCAATTGGAGGTCCCTACTCTCAGATTACTCTAGCTTCTGTCAAGTTGCTGGAAAATTAGAGAACACACTACTGTACACTACAATCCAGAGAGTGTGGAAATTCTCACCACCTGTACCACACTCTAGAATACACTGTGGCAGCACAACCGCACGGTGTGCATATATCCCACAAATATAGACTGGAAAAGTGTTGAGGGGAGTGGGCTGTGTTCCTGCTGCCTGGCTCCCATCCGCCTGGCTAGCTTAGCCCCCGAAATAACAACACACAAACTGTATTCTTTTAAACACTGCCTGGCCCATTATATCTAGCCTCTTCTTGGCTAACTCTCATATCTTGCTTAACCCATATTTAGTAATCTGTGTAGCACCAGTCTTACCGAGAAAGATTCAGCATGTCTGACCTGGAGAGAAGAAGCATGGCATCTGCCTAACTTCCCTTCTTCCCAGCATTCTGTTCTGTTTACTCCACCCACCTATGTTCTAACCTATCAGGCCAAGAAGTTTCTTTATTAATTAACCAATGAAATCAACAGATTGATATATGACACTCCCACATCAGAAAAGGAAACCACACTATACTTTTCAGATACGCTGCAGAAATGCTTATCGGAAGAGGAGGTGGCCAGCTGGTACATCACACGCTAGTGTGACCCACAGGCACAGGTTTGCCTAGGATTGTCAGTTACATTCAAATTTCACATTGTCTTAGTCAAGGTTTATTGCTTTGAATAGACAGTATGATCACAGAAACTCTTATAAACAAAAACATCTAATTGGGGCTGGCTTACAGTTCAGAGGTTTAGTCCATTATTGTCATGATGGGACATGGTGGCATGCAGGCAGACCTGGTGCTGGAGAGGTAGATTAGCATTCTACATCTGGATCAGCAGGCAGCAGGAAGAGAGAGTGAGCCACTGGGCCTGATGTGAACACCTGAAGTCTCAAAGCCCACCCCAGTAACACACTGCCTTCAACAAAGCTACACCTACTCCAACAAGGCCACATGTCCTAGCAGTGACACTCCCAATGAGCCTATGGGGACCATTTTCATTCAAACCACCACACAGATGAGCAACAAATTGTATTTTAATATGTGCCTCATACAATAGTTGAGATATACTAAACCCTACCCACTTTTTACTTGAAATTCCAATTTTATAAGGTGTCTTGCTTGCCTGCTGATCTGGTAACCCCATGGTGGTTGTTATTTTTCTTAACTTTTCTTGTTATAGTTTTGCCAAAATTTAAAATTAATTGATTTGATTTAAAATTAAGTCTCTATTTCTTAGAAAAAAGCCAAAGGTCTGGATTTGGCCTGTATTCCACTTGAAGGAGGGGAAGTTACTCCAGTTAGATGGGGTCCACTCAGCACAGGTTACCCCAGCTCCCATTCCAGTCCCTACCCCATTCCGTGGCTCACAAAAGCATTTGATTCTACAGCTAAGAGGAAAGCGAACTCTTTACTTACTTATCATGTCTGCTCAAATGGATAGCAGGCAGGCTGGCAAGGTGACTGACTCACATGGAAAGGCAATCACTACCAAGTAGGGTTGATCCTCTGGACCCACAAACTCCCATAAGTTGTCCCCTTATCTCTACTAGTGTGCACGCTGTGTAACACCCCCCCAACACATACCAAATAGATGCAATATTTTACTAGGAAAATGAAAGATAACTCAGTAAGGCCACATAATTCCAAAAACAAGAATGCCATCTTTCTTGAGGAACCAAATCTTTCCTCTGTTTGTTTGTTTTACCCTGAGCCAGCTTTTAAACCCAGAGAGACTTGACCACAGACAACACAGGGGCACTGATGAAAAAGAAACTCCATGCTTTTTTCTGTTTTCCTTGAGCTGTTTTTGCTCCCACAATGATTAAATTGGGGCAACAGAGAGAAGAGAAGGGGGCCACATGAGGTAGTGACACATACGTCCATGCGCCGGTATGCATGGCAGTCAGGCATAATGAGCCACGGATTCTGACTTTGTGGGAACTTTGTTCATTTCTCACCTGGGAAATGGTTTCCTTATCTAGCGCTGTTAGGGCAAGGTAGAGTCCTGGACACCCCGAGAGCTTTAAAATAATACGCTCAAATCGCTGATTGCAGCATGTCTATAAAGGGTTAAATATAAGCAAACTCCACACAAGAAAACCTAAGCTGTTGGCAGTTGTCTCCATCTGTGTATCAGGATGCTTCCAGAAGGGAGGCAGAGCAGAGAGGATGTCAAGACCTCAGCACAAATTGCTGGTGCCAGCCAGGTGCCCATTACACAAAATTCTTTCTGTTTCTCCCTATTTTCAATCTGCTCCATGTAGAACTGTGGGACTCCTGGTGTGGACTGTCATGAATGTGACCCCACTAGGGGTGTCTACTCAAGACTCTGGGTCCCCGGACTATCATCTACACTCCTCCCTATCCGACATTGCTTTGTAGTCCTGAATGCCCTGAAGCTTGCTATGGAGACCACGCTGACCTCAAACTCACAGAGATCCCCCTGCCTCTGCTTCCCAAGTGCTTGAACCACACATGTCCCCTACCCCCAGGTCTTTTAAAGCTAAGACACCTGTTCTCAACCTGCCCTATCCAGAGGTCTCTGAGGAAGGCAGAGAGTCTGTAAGTCTTTAGTCTGCTCCTGGGAATTCTGCAAAGTGGGGCAGCCAGGGGGGGGGGGCTGTGCCTCACAGTGAAGGGCGCGGTGGACCTGAGAGCTCACCCTCTGATATCAGAAAGGTACATGAGCACTGTGTGAAATAGTGAGGCTTCCTAAGTGTTCAAGGCACCAGAGGTCTCAAAGAGAAGTAAAGGAGGTGAAAAAGCGCTGAAGGCCCTGGGGGTGAGGTGGGACTTGTGTCTCACAACTCCTCCGCTAACTCAGGGTGGCCAGGTTTCACTTAGTAATAAAGGTGGGAAAACGAAGTTTGAAAAATCCCAGCTAATTCAAATACAACATTTCATATGAAGAGAAACAGGCCAGAAAGAGCATGTAATGTAGGTGCAATGAGGCCAGTCAGCAGCAGGCTTGGGATCAGAACCTGGGTCTCGCTAACTCCTAGCCCAAGGCTTCCTGCTGAATACCTCATTTCAGGAGCCCCCCCCCCCCCAGGTTCCACTGGGGATCTGGTTGTGCTGGGAGACGCTCGCTGGTTCAGACCACAGCAGGACCAGGTCATTAGTTGGCCCCATTGCCAATCAGCTGGAGTCTCCCCTAAGTGGTTCCAACCACCAGCTGGGTCAGGAATGCAACTTTGACCCATGATCCTGAGCCCAGGGATGCCTGGAAAGCTCAGAGCTTCTGGGTCTGCTGGTGAGGCAGGTGCCCCAGTGCCCTTGGTATTTTTCCTGCACTGTGTAGCTCACCACATGACCAGGGCAGAGTTCACCTGGGAAATTCCATCTCTGAGCCTTACTTTATTAATGGAACTGAAAGGAATGTTGCACTTTCTATAGTGGGCCGGGAGCATCTGTTTTCCCTGATGTCGCATGAAGTAATGAACTGGAAACATCACTGAGTCTGTCTGTCCTAGACAGGGCTTTGCGATGCCCTTCCAGAGTAAGAGTTATAATGTGATCTGTTATGTGTGACTCAGACCCACACCAAGTTTAAGCTTATCTCTACACATGAGTATCTGAGAGCTAAGATGACTTCTGACCCAATGTCACACCAGTGTATACCCTGCCTACAGCAGAGTGCCCTAGTTACTCAAAAGCTACTCTCTGGGTGGCAATTGACGGGCGGATCTTGTCACCCGTGCAGAATGTTCTCTGTCTTGACAGTTGTTTCATGTGGACTGCATAGGCTGAGAGAACAGAGGAGAGCTCACCGTAGGTTAGGTCCCCTCCCTATTTACTCACACTGCCTGGGCATCGGGTGGGTGGAGTCCCCATGAAAACATGACGGTCCTGCTTTCTGTGGAGTCTAAGCTGGAGCAAGTCTCCCTGATTCACCTACAGAAAGAGATCAGATCTGTCTCTGACTCCACCTCCTCCTTCTCCCTTGCTCTCTCCTTTTCACATACCCTTCACACCTGCAGATGTGCATATAAAATGTTTTGTGGCCATCATTGTTGGTAATCACCAAATAGTTCCAGCACACGCCTTTGTGGCCTTTTGTAGGTAAGTGGGGTCCTATGTCTCATTTTGGCCAATGAGTTTGCTGAGAAGTCCCATGGGTCATTTCTGAGTTAGTCATTACTTGCCCTCGTGAAACCCCTAGAGCTCTTCCCTCTCTGTATGTCACCTGCACGGTAACTGCACTATCTATCCACTGGCTTCCTGAGTGACCACCTCGAGCTGACTGCCATTCACTGGAGGAACCCACAGTGGGCAAAAGCCTCAGCGAGAATGGCTGGATTGTTCCAAGCCCAGGGCAACAGGGCTGTTTGTTCGTGCAGCGGGCAGCCTCACTGGCTAACACATGGTAGAGATCCGGTGTTGTGTGCACCTTTCTTTCTCCACATAAACCAAGGAGGTGTGTCCTGTCGTCATGCCCACCTTGTGTTTACAAAACCCCAGCTGAGAAAAACAGGAATGAACTTGTCAATGAACACTGCTGACAGCCAGCGGTTTCCCCTTGCCCACCACCCACCCTGGAAAACCTGGCCTTAGGCAGCACACCCCTCTCTTTCCCCTGACTTGGGGACTTTGTGAAGCAGGAGGAAGGTGACATTTGCCACTTTATTGCATAATGGGACCTTCTTGTCATCCACAAAGCCCATGTGACTCAAAGGAAGATTTAGTGGGGCTTCTCTATTTCTTCTAAAGCTTTACTTTTTAAGAATGTGCATGCGTGTCTCTGTGGGTGGGCCTGGACGTGGAAGCTCAGGTGGCTTCACCGCCATGTGAGCGCAGGTGACTTCAGAGGCCGGACACATCAGAGCCCCTGGAGTTGGTATTGCAAACGGCTGTGAGCCACCTGACATGGACGCTGGGAACCAAATTTGGATCATCTGGATTAGCAGCGTGAGTTCTTAACTGCTGAGCCATCTCTCCGAGCCCCAGGAAATTTGGTTTTTGACAAGTCATTATAATCTGATGGTTAGCATTCCATCACTTCCAAGAAAACTATGATCTGGCAAATATATACCCTCCTCACAGCAAGCAGCCCTCAGCTAAGAAAGTTAGTTTTATTAACCAAAAAAAAAAAATCATTCTTCGAATTGATGGCCATGTGAATGACCTTTGGCCTGCTGTAATATAGCAATGTGTCTACCGCAGTAAAAATGCCAGAGTAAGACAGGACCCACAAAAGGCAATAAAGGAGCAACATTCCAAAGACAAACGCACTTGAGACACTTATGACAGCCCTGGGAAGGAGGGCAGCAATCACTTAGAAGAAGTGACAGTGTTTTGGCAGCCTCCGTTACTTTAACTGACAGGAAAAATAAAGCTAGTATAAATTACTTTTCTAAAGAAGCAAGTCATGGGTGCTCCGAATAGAAATCAAAGTTGGTTCAGGGCTTTGACTGACAGCTGCCAGGTGCCCCTCCTCTCTGAGTACACTGAGGTAGGCGTTTCTCTGAGACAGACAGGAAAACCTTTCTAGCGCTACTAATTTCTCTTTGGTTATTTGATTTAATCTGGGTTTTATTCTGCTGTTAATCCCCTCAGACTCACTCTGCCCCTCAGATGGTCTCTTTGAGGCGTATCCTCATCTGGGTCTGCTTGTGGCCTAAAGGCAAATCCTCCATAAATTTAGTCAGGAATAGGGTTGTCTATTCAAATAGCCATTGTTTGTAATGCCATGTTTCCTAAAGACATTGTGAGATATTATAATTTTTTTCTTACTTTTGTCTATGTGGGGGTGAGCATATGTTTTCCATGGGGTGTGTGTGTGTGAAGGTCAGAGAACAATTTGAGGGAGTCAATTCTCCTCCCACCATGTGGGTCCTGGGGTTTAAACTTAGGTCCTCAGGCTTTGTGGCTAGTGCCTTTACCTGCAAAGCCACCTTGACAACCTAAGGTATGGCTTTGGCTTTCTACAATTGGGCCCCTAAATATGACCATAACTTACCCTAAAATGCTCTGGTTTTTGCTGTTGTTTTTCCAATTTCACTTATGCCTTCTAAAGCTATAGTCTTACTTTCTCCCATATAAAAGAACTTGAAAAGTTAAAGGAACCTGCCCCTTTTTCTCAGGCAGCTTTTTTATCTATTAAAATGGGCCAGGCAGAAATGCCTCTTGCTGGTGATGAGCCACATCTAACGTAACACCTCTGAGATTGGGACACACAGTGTCTACTTCATTGGCTGGTCCAAGACCAGGGTATTAGAATCCTTGCCTAAGAACAGCTCATATATCCAGGGGTTTTTCAAGTCTTGAAGTGGCTTAATGTTCAAAACTGCCTCCTTGGGATGAAAGTTCGAACACCATGTGGGTCAAAGTTGAAAGAAGACTGGTACTTCAGCGGGCAGATGAGGGTTTGGAAGGTCTGGCCTGAGGCCTGGTGTGTGGCTGAGGTGGGCAGGATACATCAGGGCAACCCAAGCCCACCTTCAGTTGCCTGCTTCTGACTTCCTTAAGAATCGAGGTTCTTTAAATTCCTTTCTTATGAGACAGAAAAAATTCACAGCCATCAAAAAAAGTAAATCTTACCTTTGTTCTGGCGAGGGAAGTCAGCCTCCTGTTTCTGGGGACCATTTTCTGCAGCGTGGAATCCCCTAGTCACAGGTATTTCTGAAACTGTGCTCTGTGCTCAATTCAACTTCTCCTCCTGCCGCCGCATCTGAAGGCTCCAGGGTCTCGCCGTCAGGAAGAGATTGAGCTGGCGGGTGTTTCTCTCGGAAGACCCCTAAGAGAAGACGGCAGATCTGAAGACCATCTTTGCACAGATTCGATTTGGAACGGAAGCATCGCACACGTACACGCTGCATGCAGAGATGCTGCCGCCATGCAGAAACGGCTTAACAGCGTGCAAACCTCACTTTTTTACAAGTCATTTTAATGGGATTGGATTCACTGGTACAGATCTCACTAAGCCTGCCGAGAGAGAGAGAGAGAGAGAGAGAGAGAGAGAGAGAGAGAGAGAGAGAGATTCATTCACATTCCCTCCAGACTCATCAATATTACCACTTAGCATTTCAGTGTTAATTGTGAAGGCAAGAGACGGATTTTCTCATATAAACTGTAAGACAACAGTGATCTTTGGATCGAGTTCTGAGGCTTCGAGGAAGAGTCCTGCAGACTGTAGCTGCAGGTCAGAGCAAATGCAGAAAGCAAATCTTCCCCTGCTCATGCAGATGAGGAGGCATTCACAATCTGCCTCTCCACGCCTGGCCTCGGAGCTGGAGACAAGGGTTCCCAGGATACAATCTTTGTGAAGGGGAACTCAGCAGTCAACACAAAGGATGATTTCACGTGTGTGGTCCCACTGCGAAAGCCAGGCCACAGACTTAGGGATTCTTGGGTTTGTGCTCACATCTATTGCCTACGCACCCGGCACCCAAGCCTCCGTTATCCTCCACCTCTGCTTTGTATGACTGCAAACGAGTGTGACTCAGGTGGCAACCGGTGTCACGAACCTGAAGAGGGACTCCGTCTCCCTCTAGGCTCCCCGCCCCTTTCAGAGGTGTCTTTATTTGTATTTGTATGTTCCTGTTGACGCTGATAGGAGACAGAGTAGTGCACGGCCAGGCATCCCAGAGGGAGCAGATATTCTTCAGGTCACACAGCTGTGACCCCAGCTCCCCACTTGTTGTGTGTCCCTACGGCTTTCTTGATCTGAGTTGGAAAGATATGTTGCTATTAGTTAGAAGTGCTTCTGTCTTCCACACAAAAAAAAAAAAATGTCTCACTGTGAACCACAGATAAAGCTATTCAATGAAAGAATGGGGCCATGAAGACAAACACTTTGATCGCACACACACACACACACCTCCCCTCAGCAGCTGGACACAAGCATCCCCTGGACTCACAGTGAATTGCAAATTGTGCCGGGTAGGCCTGGGTGGCCTCGAGAGCCAGCATTTCCAGCAGGGCCACACGTGGTGTGGTGTGTGTCAGTCTTTGGACCACACTTTTCAATAGCAAAGAAAAGACTATACAAGCTAGTTGTCCATCGCTTCTTCCGAAGCACATAGCGAAAGAATTGGTACTTAAACACGCGGATCCTGAGCCGGGGTTTCTGGGGTAAGCCTGTAAGCCTAGTCATTTGGGAGGCTGAGGCAGGAAGAGCGCAGGTTCAAGGCAAGCCTGGGTAACTTAGTTAGACCCTATCTGTCTTAATCCGGGTTTCTATTGTCGGGAAGAAAGGGTTTATTTGCCTTATGCTTCCATATCACAGCTCATCATCAAAGGAAGACAGGACAGGAATCCAAACAGGGTAGGATTTGGAGGCAGGAGCTGATGCAGAGGCCATGGAGGGATGTTGCTTACTGGCTTGCTCTCCATGGCTTTCTCAGTCTGCTTTCTTATAGAGCCCAGGACCACCTGCTCTTAGATGAAGCCACCCACAGTGGGCTGGGCCCGCCCCATTTATTACTAATGAAGAACATGTTCTACAGACTAGACTCCAGCTTGATCTTACTGAGACATTTTCTCAACTGAGGCTCCCTGCTCTCAGATGGCATTAGCTTGTGTCTAGAGCCATCCCGCACACTATCCCAGAAGACAGAGTAAAATGTATTCAGTCTCCTAGCATGTGCAAAGGTTCTGGCTTCAATACCCAGTACCAGGGTGCTGGAGAGGGTCCAGAGCAGAACTTACTGCTTTCCCATCCTGGTATCAGCAAGTGCCATCCACCTGTAACTAAGCATTCTTTTCTTCCTTGGGAAAAAGGGTATTATGAATATTTGCCAAGGTAGTGTATTGGAAACGAGAGAACTGACAAGGGCAAATGAGTTGGCAAAAGGACATTCGCTCCAGAAACATTAGCGGGTCCCCTCTCCAGGATGATCAAATGTGGGGAGTGAGGGAGGGTCCAAAAGCAGCTCCCAAATTTCTGGATGGCAGGGCAAGGATGTCCCATCTACATGCAGAAAGCACACGTGGCAGTCAGGAGGGGTGAGTGATGGGAATGAGGGACACCGTTTTGGACACGTGGAGCTGAAGATCTGGGCTGGAGATATATGTTTGAGAGGGCTTACCATGAAGGAGTCATGTGGAATAATGAGAGAAGACAGGACAGAACTCTGGCCAGCCCTCATGGGGAGGGAGTGAGGGGCAGAAGGGACTCTACAAAGGAAACTGAAGGAATGCTGGGGAAGCAGGAAGGAAGCCGGGGAAATGTGGTCACACACCTGTGGTGATAGGGAAGCCTTGATACTGCAAAAGGCAGGCGGAGAAGGAAGCATGGTTGGGGGACAATCAGGTAAGGTTTGAGAACCCATTGTAGACGTCACAGCAGAGCTAGACAAGGGACTTTAAGAGACAGCAGCGTGAAGGGCCAGGATCATGCAGGACCAGGAAGGTTAGGATGCAACAGCTAGGAGGGTAACTGATGGGGGTGGCAACTACAAAGACAGGAAAATGCCCCTGCCGGGGAGGGGGGCGGTTTTCACAGCTGATGTCAGTCACCTTTGATTTTTTAAATGTGGCAATTAGAAAAAGGAAGCAGCAAACAGAAGCTATAAAAATGACGTAAGAACGTTAGAAATCTTTTAAAGTAACACTATAAGAACTAGAGATGGAAAATATCCACGGCAGATGGGTGGTGGTGGTGCACGCCTTTAGTCCCAGCACCCAGGAGGCAGAGGCAGGTGGATTTCTGTGAGTTCAAGGCCAGCCTGGTCTACAGAGTGAGTTCCAGGACGTCCAGTGCTACCTACTGAGATCCTGTCTCAAAAAAAAAATGACTGAATGAATGAACGAATGAGTGAAAAGAAAGAAAAGAAGACATTTATGATAATTTCAGCAAACATTTACAGCTGCATCCCAGAAACTGCAAAGTTCAGAGTTACCATCCAGAAGTAAAATATGAAATCATAAGCCTAGGTTTTTGGTTTTTTTTTTTTAAAAAAAAAAAAAACATAATAGGATGAGCTACTTGCTGCTAAAAACCCATTTGTGCTGAGCAAGATCTTAGGACTACTCCTTCTGGTTCAGAATTTGTGTCAGCCTGGCTTATTGCAATCCCAGAACTTGGGAGGTGGAGGCAGGAGGATCAGAAGTTCATAGCTGTCCTTAGTTACATAAGAAGTTACAGGCCAGCCTGGGCTATTTGAGACCCTGTTTCAAAGAGCACCCAAGAGGTCTTTGTGAACAGCCTTCCCACATTAGCTACGGCTCCTCCTTATTGTGCCTGCCTTTGTTATCGCTGGATCCAGAAACACTTGACCAGGAATTTCAATGTGACATCAAAAGGCACACAGAATTAGAGAGATGGCTCAGTGAATACAGCTCTTGCCTCACAAGGCTGAGGACTGGAGTTTGGATTCTCAGCATCCATGTAAAAGCCTGTAATCCCAGAGCCTGGGGGGTAGAGCTGGATAAACCCTTGGGGAAAACAGACTAGCCAGACTACCTAAAATGGCAAGCTTCAGGTTCAGCAAGAGACCTGGCTTTAATACATAAAATGGAGCTCAGTGGAAGAAGACACCTGATGTGGATGCTGCAAGAATCCACTTCCTATGCACCCGTGTGCATGCATATGCCTGCACAGATACCCATGTGCAACACATGTATGCATCTACACACGGGTGAATGCCATGCATGCCACACACACACTTGCAGAAAGGAAGGAAAAAAAATAAAGAAAAAATATTTTGAAATGAATGAAGAGAGGAATATGATCTTGTTTTGTTCATCTTGACATCTCAGGATGTGGCTCAGCCAGGACCCAGGCCACAAAGGCACTTCCATCAATGTTTGTCGGATGAAGAGCAACATAAAACATTGAACTTAACAGGCTCTGCTCAAATTCCACTACTTCAGAGAGCTTCCCCTGATGAACCCCACTCCTGGGAGGCACTGTTCTTGTGGATTTCTGTGGAAGCTTTTAATCTCATCATCTTGCAATTATTATGATTCATGTGTTGTTTTTAATCACTGCTTTATTAGTTGTGGTTGTGTGTGAGAGAGTGTGAGCTTACAAATGGACACAGGCTGCCCTCCTTGATTCACTGGGGTCTTCTTGGTCAGACCCTCTGTTTACCTTGGCTTTGGCTCTCCATGCAAGTCTGGGCATAGTCATACTTAGCAGTACTTGTTGATGTCATCTTTTTCTTCTTTCTGGGCTATACATTTCTATATTTGAATCATTATTCCAATAATATCTTAGCTCCCAATCCATATGTTTTTCTATTTCACAGAAGGGAGAGACTGAACACATTTGAAGCTGAAATTTCATGTAAGAACAGAATTCTAAGGAAATACATCCTTCATCCTTCCCTAGAAATCCAGCAGACACTTCTGCTAGCAAACTTCCCATCCAGCTGAGGCTGAAAGGTGCTGTCGCAAATGCAGTGTACTTTAATCCTGCAGATCACTTCCTGCTTCCAGAAAAAAAATAAGTATGTGAGGAGGAAGGCCTAAGGGCAAGACAGCAGTTATGAACTCAGTCTCCTGATGACCAACCACTATAGCTCCCCTCGAGGGAATACCTCAGGCACAGCCCTTAGGGAAGTCACTTTCCAAGGCCCAGAGAACAAAGCCGGGTGCGGTCAACACTAGAGAAATGCAGACAACACAATCAGTCTGCTTAAACTGTGAGAACCGCAATCAGTTTTCACATGACTGACAAGACCCAAATGAGTGTCTTTTATCAACTTAATACTACACACACGAAGTCATTCCCTCAGTCAGTGTATACTGAGCCCTTCAGGTGCAAAGGGCACAGAGAAGAGAAAACAACTCCTGAGCCCAGCGTCTCATCTGGACCAACAGACTAGAGCTAGAGTTCTAAGGTGATTTCCGGGAGTTCTTTGTTTCGTCCATTTCTTCTTTTTTTATTGATGGATGACTTTAAAGGCATGATTTATAATTTATCCAAACACACATATATTTGGTTTTGTGAGACAGTGTCTTACCATGTGGTCCAGACTTTCCTCACATTCACTCCAGCCTAGGTTGACCTTTAACTCACAGCAATCCTCCTGCCTCAGCCTCCTGAGGGTTGTGATAACAGGTGAGCACCATCATATTCTGCTTTATATCTTACATAAAAATTTAAAAATATTTTTCTTTGTGTAATATTTTAAACCTACCAAACAGTGATTGCATAAAATGCATAGCTACATAAAATGACCTAGCTCTTAACATGGGATATATTACGCCTCTTAGAAAAATGTACATTTTCTTACTGTTTAGGCTTTTTTTATGGACTGCTGGAAGCCTTCTGTAACATACAACATATCATCAGATTAAGACAGTTCTTTCCTGAAATTACTAATGAAGAGTTTTATGTCAGATATTCTCTCTCTTACTGGAAGTGAGTATCAATCAGTTCATGCTCATAGCTTTATTTAGCTCTGTGACCTACTGACCTTCACCAAGGTCAAGGGTGGGTAAGGCTCCTTTCTAGTGTACCAGTCTCCTCCAGCTGGAGAGCCATGCTCAATACAGCTGGGTGTTTGACTGGTGGCTTCTGCAGGCCTGAGCGCTGACCTTAGTACAGCTGGGTGTTTGATTGGTGGCTTCTGCAGGCCTATGCGCTGACCTTGTTCTGTGTTGCAGTTGTAGAACACAGCTGCCTTGTTGAGAATCCGGAGCTCCATACACGTCACAGCATCTGTTTCTTGTATGACACGCCTGTTGTGTTTCTTTCTGCTGGTATCATGGTATGTTCCACGGTGGCACATGACTAACTATATATATATATTTGTTTTCTAGGTGGCTGGTGCAAAGGTAGACAACTGGACCAACCTCACCCGTGACTGTGACTGGGAGTTTTTTAGAATCCCAGGAGCACAGTGCTGACACTTAGGACCTTTTACAGCCTGATGTCCCTTGCTGGCACCTGGCTGGTTCCTTTGCTCTGTTACAAGAACAAGTGAGCTGTGTCATAATTATGGCAACAGCAGCCTTAGAAATTTGGTTTCATCACTGTCAATTTAATATTGCTTTAAGTCTCCCCTTTTGAAAGAAGGCTTCCTTTAAGGGCATCATGCATCCTGGTGTTTCTTTTCTTTCTTTTACTTATTTTTTAAATTAGAAACATTTACATGTGTTTGGTATACGGATGCTTTGCCTGCATATATGACTGTGTACCAGAGCCCGTAGAATTCAGAAGAGGGAACTGGATCCCCGAAACTAGTCATGGATGGTTACAGGTGCCATGTGGGTGCTGGGAATCGACCCCAGGTCCTTTGCAACAGCAGGCAGTGCTCTTAACCACTGAGCTATGTCCTCAGACCCTCTTCTTTCTTTCTTTCTTTCTTTCTTTCTTTCTTTCTTTCTTTCTTTCTTTCTTTCTTTCTTTCTTTCTTTCTTTCTTTCCTTGTTTCTCGTTTTGAGACCCAATCCTCCGATGCAGCCTTGGCTGACCTGAAATTTACCACGTGGACAGGCTCTGGGGTTTCCTTTAAAGGAAAGTCCCTGATGGTTGATAGCCCTGGGAAGAGAAGCAACATTATTGGTGTATTTATTAACACCATTGTTGTACTAAGAGCAATTAATGATACTCCTGTTGTTTGAGCATCACCTTGGGCATATAGGAAGAAACTGATATTCCAGAAGTAATTGTTTATTTATAGCATTTATTAAAGATTTTTTTAGAAAGAAAACAATCTGCCACTAGTCGGAAGGCAATATTAGAAAATGTACCTGATGAATACTTTTGAGGTCTGCTACTTTGTCCCTGCTCCAACACCCACTCAAAATTGGCTTTCTCCTTGGTTCTTGATTAAAATTCCTTGGATGGCCTCAAAGTACAATCCCTTAGACAAATTTAATTGCCTTTAAAAAAAAAAAAGCCAGCAAGAGGAAGCTCAGTAGGAAAACAGGCATTATTTTAGAGGGCAGCCACCCCGAGACAGTTTTGTTAGCGGAAACACATTAGTTTTTCACAATCTAAGTAATGATGATATTTACAGAACACTTTAGGAAAGGTCAGAGGCTATCTGCCCACAACCCATGTGCTTGATTTTGGAAAACCTGCTACTCCAACAGGTTTTTCATAGGTGTGGATCCACAGGAACTTTAAAGATTTTTTGCAGTTTTAGGATATGTAAGATATATTAAGTTCCTTTTAATAGCAGACTCACCTCCTCCCGAATCAGCCTTTGGCAGGCATAAAGACAGAACTTTTTACAGCAAAAACTGTTCATCCCAAGGCATTGAGAACTCAAAATCCTGGTTTTTAGGCCAGCGTTTCCTAAAGTGGACTCCGTTGGTGGGAGTTAGGATTCCTGGGGGCCTTTGCAAGGAGGGGTCCATGAGGAACTGAGATTGCCCTGCAGCCAAAGCCGCTCGGTACTGCAGAAGGGGCCGGCGAAGGCAGAGGGCGCCACCGTGAGGCCCCCATTTCAACGCTTGTCGTTCTGATTGAGGTGGGTTGGAGATCACAGGGGAAGCCAGGCTATCAGCGGAGGAGACATCAGACAGTGTAGTAAAAAGGGTAATCCATTTATTTTGAGAGAAGTTTGCACTCCGAGATCATACACGCAGCAGATCACAGAAACACACGCAAGCATGAAATTTAATTTTTAGTAACTCTTTCCTGGGGCTTCCACAGAAAGCAGCAGTGAAAGCGAAACCGTAATCACGACACGGTAATTACAGAGGGCTGGGGAATGAAAAACTTTGAAAATGCAGTGTTTTTATGATTTACTTAAACATGCGTCAGACTTCAGTATTTTAGCAGAAAATGGTGAAATTAACATCACAGAGATAAGACTTTTAAACTTTACAATCAGGAAGAAAGGATGGTGGGCTTGTTTCCCTGTTGTATTGGGGTCGCTAGCAATGCAGACTCTATAAATGTGATAAATATTGACTTACCCGGCATCCAACAGATGGAACGAAACATGTCGTAAAACAAAGCAATGCATTTGTGCTTCAGGCATGGAATGAGTGGGAGATTAGAGTGGAGCATCCCTGGATTAATAAGAGGAAGCAGAGTGGATATTATTGTTTATGCCCAACTGCAGGCCATTTTCAGCAAATGAATATGGGCAGAAAAAAGAAAGAAGAACAGAGGGAAACCAGAAAGGAAGGGAGGGAGGGAGGGAGGGAGGGAGGGAGGGAGGGAGGGAGGGAGGGAGGAGGGGAAAGAAAGACAAGAGAGGAAAAGGACCAGTGCCTGGCTCTTCCCCAGGGCAGTATTCATTCTCCTTTTAAAAATTCTCAGTTTTTAAAAATACTGAAAAATAATAAATACATTTAAATTTCTTGAAAAATCAAGTTCACCCGAAAGTCGTGAGCTGAACAATAAATAAACATTTGTATCAGAAGGGAATTGGGCTTTGGTGTCCAAGGGCGCTAAGTAAGGGTGTTAGAACACAGGCTCACCCAAACGCCAGCATTTCAACACTAACAGATGTGGATTTTCTAAAATTTCTACTTAAATGTTCTCTGAAGGCAAAAGGCACAACGTGATAGACATTTGAATTTTGTAAACACCGTTTAATACCTGATAAGCGTGGTCGCACAGGTGTGTGGGTGAATGGTTCTCCACTTGAAAAAGAAAGATATTGGGGGAAAAACTTTTAGGAAAGTTTTGATGAAAAGGCCAATTTTTTTTCTGGAAAGTACTGTGTCAGGAAGAAAAGATGAAGGTGAATTTACCAATTTGAGATCATTTGTGGTAATGGTGGTTTATTTTCACACCAGAGAACTAAACTTATACACACTAGGCCTTCAAAAGCACCACCCTGGTCGCAAAACAATTTTTCAGATTGTCAAAAGTACAGGCATCCCTGAGCCAGGAAATTTCTCTTGTGTGTGTCTTCATACAGCATGACGTCTGGTGTGGCAGCCTGCCTTCAGATCTGTCTGCAGCCTCATCAGCCAGCTCCCTCTCGCCTGATCGACCAAACTGCATCTAAGAACTACTCTTTTTTTTTTCAAGCCTTTTGTGCAAATTGAAAGGTTGGGTTTGCAAGCAAAAGTCCACTGCTCCCTTCAGCACGGGACTGTGATTCAGTCACATTTTCACTGGTGTTACTGGCCTGTGTGAGACTGATGGCCAGATGCAGCCACCATGGGCTTCTCTGGGGCAGCCACGACTCTAGGGACTGAGGTGTTTATCTTCAATAGAAGAACCAAGTTAAGGGCTCTGACAGGAACCTTTAACTGTTATGAATACCCAAACTCCGCTTTTCATTGGAAAAACGTATTTCTGTATGTGGACTCCACCCGTAGCCTCACATCCACCCTGGCGATCTGATTCAGGGCTTTTGTTATTAAAGTGCGTATATGCCAAACGAGCCTCCGTATTTTATCACAGTCTACATCAAAACAAAACAAAACAAACAAAAACAGCAACCAACAAGTTGGCTCTCTAAAGAGCTTGGATTCTTGCATCAGAAAAGCAAAAAATAGCATTTGCTAGCTTTTTCTTGCCGTGTAGGAGAGGTTTGCATTATGTCAGAAACAGAACAGGACCGACCATGCTCCTGAGCCTCCCGCAAGCATGGCAGATGAACAGGAAATGCGGCCATCTCCTCTTCCTCCCTTCCCTCCCGTCAGTGATTCCTCTGCTGGTGTACACAGCAAGTAGGGAAAACTCGGCAGAAGGTAAAGCATTTTAAAGCTTTTCTAGCTTCATGGGCGGCCACTGACGTCCACTCTGCAGCAGGCCCAGAGGAAGAATGCAAGAACTATTAACTATGGTTGCAGAACCCTTCGCCTACATACAAGAGAGGGAGAAACTGCCCACAGCCTCGGACTCGCCTTTGTTCCACACGGCTGGTGTTGTTTATGACGCCTGCTTTTATTTCATAATGTATTTACCATGCCTCAGCATGAGGCCAGCTCCTTTGTCATGAAGCTGAGAGAGGGGAGGTCAAGACGCATCCACCAGGTAGCGGGCTGACTCTGGACGTCAGGACGCGTCCACCAGGTAGCGGGCTGACTCTGGAGACTAAGGTCTCTTTCTTCAGGTTAGTATTCTAGGACTTCAAGCTTCCATCTGTTATTAAATTCTATGCAAAATTGATTTTTGGATTAGATTTTAGTGAGGGTGTTTTTTTTTCCATTTTCAATTATAATTAAATCCTCCATAATCATCAAGGGTTGAGTAGAACTGGTGTTGGCCAGCTCCTACTGAGCATCAGTAACTCGGTGTGAACAAGGTTAGTGAACCATATTAAAGGACAGCCTTGCCTTTTCATTTTCATTTCAGTGCGATTCGACTCATAATAAACAAATTTGCATAGTGATACTACAAATAAAACTTAATCTCTCTCTCTCTAACACACACACACACACACACACAAAGTTTCACAAACTTAAAACAGAAACAGTTTTCACTTCTTTGAGAACATAGCTGGGCCATCTGCACAGCAAATACCAACTTCCTGAAATGGGTTCCCACAGCCTGCCCATGGCGACTTGGCTGCAGCTGATGTTGGTGGAGTTTCCACATGGGCACTGACTGGAAGAAAGAACTAAGATTTTTTTTTATTAAAAAAATCTTATTTAGTAACTTTCCTAGCTATCATCTCTTCAATTTTCTGATGCTGAGAAACCAAAAATATCCTGGACTAGGAAATGAAACACAGGTAAAAATATCAAATTATTATTTAACTAGTATAAATAAGCTTAGCTGTTTTTAAAAAGACTCTGACACCCTAAATTCAAGTGGAAGGTACAGAACATAAAAACGTATTTGTTTAATTGCAAGCTTGATTAATTAAAATGACTCCTTTGCCATTAAACTTTCATTACAAAGCAAAGTTGTGAACACACCATAACTCAAATCACTGGAAACATTACACGAGTGTTTCCTGACAGTTTTATGTAGTGCAAATTGCAAAATAATTCTAGACCTTAAGACTGACTGAGATTGTTTCTGTAAGGAGAAGCACATGAGAGATCTCCTGTATCCAGTCAGTCACCACGTTGCTAGCCATTTAGTCCATGGCATTGTCAGACAAATACCCACTCCCGATAATCAAAGCAATTAATATTAACAACGCCTACTCCTGATTTAGTATGTCAACAAAGTAAGCCAACCACTGTTTATGCAAATCAAAAAGCAAATAAGAACAATTTCAAAATGCATTCAGATATCCAAACCTTAAGATTAGGTTACAGTCAACAAGTATGGGCACAAACGACGGCAGCAAATTGGTGGAAATGAAGGGAAATACTTTTCCAGCATTTCTTAAGATGTATGCGCCCTTTAAAAAGGATCTATCATGAAATCTAGATAGCTAACAATTTGTTCCACTTATAATTCATGTAAGCTTTAAATATTTGTCCTTAAAAAAAGGTATAAATTAATATTGATGTACATTTTTGGCAAAGCACTATCAGCTATATATATAAACAATATATTCCAAACGCTCTTTAATAAAGCAGGAGATGAGGAACAGCCAGCACGCAACAGTATGTATTTACTTAGGAGGTACACTGTACTTAGGAGCGTCCTAATGAATATGAAATGTTCTATTTCCTGTGTCTGAGACACAAAGCCAAATCATCACAAATCAAAGCAACTCAGAGTATTAGGTAACAATCAGTAAACTTGGGCAAGATTCTTTTTCCCTCTCAAGTTTAATTGGTTCATTGTTCCCAAGAACTATAAACCGTGGGCTTGGTGGCCGTGCTGAAGTCTACTCCTGTAAAGGGAGATTAACGTTCTCTGGAACTCCTCACTAAGCCTTGTTTTGAGTTAACTCAAGCAGATTGGATTAGTAACTCTTACCTCCCACCCACTAGAAGAGACCCCAGCTTCTTCTCCTTGACAGCATGTGGGACTGTACACCTTCCAGGCATTATCTTCCTTTGAAAGCATTCTCACGGGGAGAGGGAAGAAACTGTGTTCAGAGAGGAAGAAACTGTTGTATGTGATGAGGGCAAAAGCCCAGAACTCTCGAGGCCGCACCGGCCGCTTGTCTGTTACCTTCTTAGCGCACTCGGGTTAATGCAGACTGTGGCTGGGTGCTCTGAGTTCATTGAATTCCTCCACAGTGAACTGGCTTCCCTTTTCCAACATCTGGAGAAGGCTTGCTGCACCAAAGAGGGAGGAAAACCTCTCTTGCTCCCACTTGGAAATATTTCTACATCCTTTCTTTCTCTCCTCAACTCTCAGACAAGATCCTGAAGGAATACACTGAGTAGTTCTCTAGGAGGACCATTAGTGTCCCATTCTTTCTGTTTATCTATCTATCTATCTATCTATCTATCTATCTATCTATCTATCTATCTAGTACACTGGGGTTTTACCTGCATGTATGTCTGTGTGGGGGTGCCAGATCCCCTGGAACTGGAGTTACAGACAGTTGTGAATTGCCACATGAGTGCTGGGAATTGAATCCAGGTCCTTTGGAAGATCAGCCAGTGCTCTTAAACACTGAGCCATCTTTCCAGCCCCCATTGTCCCATTCTTAAGGGTACCAGGACTGGACCCAGCTGTCAGTGTGGAGCACTAACACAAAGAGCACCCATTCTCAACGCCAACACGTGTAGGACTCAGATCATACATATATGCCCAAGCAGGTTGCTTCGTGCCTGAAGAGTTTTGATTTCCCATTTGTGAGGAAATGCTATAAAATCCCGTCTTTTCCTACCTTTAACTTTCTAAAAGTCATATACCGACCACAGCTGTTCACGACCTGTTTTATGCCATTCCTGTCTGTGCAGAAGTGTAGAAATCCGGTACTGCCCCACCTCTTGGAAGCCTTCTCTCTAAAGCACCAGATGGCCTTTTGCCATGATGTGATACCACCAATAACTTATCACCATTAAAAATTATGAGAAGCAGACACGATAGTCCATTTTCTGCTTAGAGTGAGAGCTAAACACTAACTCTTTACTCAAAATAACCACAGTAATAGAATTTGAAGCAGAAGTGCCAATAGGTTTAATGGATTAAAACATTTTTAAAGAATCAGTTGTTTAGAATTGCTTTGCTTCATTCCCTTTAAGTGAGTTCCAGCTACATGAAAACTATTGTCAGGTAGTCACTAAATGGTGGGTGGGTGATGACCTGCAGTTTGGAGGAATTTGGAAGGGGGGAGATCGAGACCTAGCACCTCAGTGGTGCCTAGCATGGGGATGGACAGTTATATTAACCCCAGGCAAACAGACAGTAGGGATTTGCACAGGGCAGACTGAGAAGTTATGTAAGGAGGCTGGGACCACCATGAATTTGAATCTCTGTCAACTGTAGTCCAGAGGACCTATCATCCCAGGACCAAGTTTCTCATCATATAATAAGTTAAAGGTTTCAAACAGATGATCTTGACTGAAGGAGGAGAGGGCTGTGCTGAAAGGCGAGTTCTGAGCGGGTTTCCCTGGAAGGGGCAGAGAGGCGGGTCTTTGGAATGGTCTTAGCAGCCAGGGTTGTCTACGAGTGCTAATAATCTAGATGTACAAAAAGTTTTGCAAAAACTGGAGGTGTGCACTTCAGGATAGCATCACTGCCTCCAGGTTGTAATTCCTCCTCCTTTTGTCCCCAACTGACAGCTCCGTGCTGGCTTAGGATCCAGACAACCCTCCGGTGTCCCAGAACAGCATCAGTCCTGGACCCAGATGCTGTTGCCAGGGCCTCAGTCTCTGTCTTTGTCAATGGCCCTGGAGTCTTCATCTTACGACACCACCTCATTATCCCTCCTTCTCGCCAGTCCCCTGTGACCCTCTACCAGCATGGGCTTGGCACAGTCTTCTGCTGGAGTCCCTCTCAGGGGCAACATAGCCATCTTTCCTTCCGTCCTCCCTCCCTCCCTCCCTCCCTCCCTCCCTCCCTCCCTCCCTCCCCACTTTCCTCCTTCCTTCCTCCCTCCCTTTTTCTCCCTCTCACCCTTTATTCCTTTCCCCATTCCCTTTTATTCTCCTTTTATTTTTTTTCAGTATTTAACACCTTTAATAAGAGACTGGATTTGGAATCAACCTCACAGGCGGCAGTTGAGGCAGCATTGTCTTCACCTAAGCCTGTACACCATAACTTGCTGGATGGCTAAGGGAGAAAAATCGCAGAAGCTGCCATGCTGTTTCTGGAAATACTGCTTCTCTAGAATTCTTGACAGCACAGAGGAAACCGGGTAGAAAATTCAGATTTCCTTTAATGACTCGCGCTGCCCTTCCCTTGTTTGTCACTCTCAGGAATGACACTGTTACTTTTGGAAGCTGTGCGATCTTAGACGCGCACTCTAAGATCGGGCTGATCCAGAAAGAGTAGAGAAGGCTCAGTTGATGCCACAGTCCTTAATGACACAAGTGCGTCTTTTGGATTTTTTTTATTTTTGTAAAATTTTGCCTGTGAGGCATGCCTGAAATGAAAATGCATAAGATGCTACAGTGCCCCAGCTTCCCCATCCCATGCTTATTTGGGGGCCCAAGTGAAAAAATTGACCGTTTTTTATCATTAAATCCCTTCTTGTTAGATTCGGTCTATTAAGATATTTTTAGATTCTGATTCTGTCACATAGCAAATAGCTTTTCCAATGAGCTCCAGGGCATTTGCAAGTGTGATTAGCTTACATATCTGGTACATCATTATCCAGGTTATTAATGAAAATGGTGAGAGGAGCCGTGAGAGTCTGGTAAACATCGGCATCTAACCCTCTCTCCAGAGTGACATTCACAAGAGGACTCCTGCAGCAAGCCAGGTCCAAACAGAAAAACAAAAACCACCATAGCATTCAAAACAGGAAGAATTTACTATAAGGCAGTTGTTTCCAGATCCACAGACGATCTGAAGAGGAGCCGAGCTCCACCGGAGACTGCAAGAGCAGGGAGCTGCTGTCCTTCAGAGGCCAGAGTCACCAAGTGGACCGTGCTGGTGGATGCCGCCGGCAAAAGATAGAGCCAAGGACCAGCAGGCGTGCCCAACAGCCTGAGGTTAATCCTCAGAACCCATGATAGAAGGAGAAAACTGACTCCTGGAGGGAGTCCTCTGACTGTATCCATGCTGTGTGATCCCGAAGGGAGTCCTCTGACCACATCCATGCTGCGGCATTTGCACACACAATAATATATATATATACATATATATATATATATATATGTATGTATAAAGGTAAAGCTGATAGAAATGGGAGTGCCTCCATCAAATCCTTCCCCTCAGAGCTCAGTGAACCCCGCAGAAGAGGAGGCAGAAAGAATGAATGAGTCAAACGGGATGCAGGACACCAGGAGGACAATGTCCTCTAAATCAGCTGGGCAAGGCTCATATGGACTCATGGGGCTGAAGCAGCAGGCACAGGGCAGACACGGTTCTGCTCCAGGTCTCTGTGCACACACTACAGCTGTGAGCTTAGTATTTTTTATGGGTCTTCTGAGTGTGTAAACAGTGGGTCTCTGATTCTTGTGTGTTCTCTTGATGCTCTTTTATTTTTCTGTTGTCTTGTCTTGCTCAACTTCAATGAGATGGTTTTGATTTCATTTTATTATATTTTATTTTGTCCTGTTGGTTGTATCTCCTAGAAGCCTGTTCTTCTCTAATGAGAGACAGAAAGGGAATGGATCCAGAGAGGATGGGAAGTGGGGAGGAGCTGGGAGGAGTAGAGGGAGCAGAAACTGTAACCAGGATATACTCTATGAGAAAAGAATTTGTTTTTAATAAAAGGGGACTGGTAAAGCTGAGAAGTTGTAGCCATGGTGGGAGCTGCCACTAAAGGCCCTTGGCATCCCTTCTGTTAAGTCTACCGACTGGAAGCTGGCAGATGCAGGATGCTGGCAATCACAGCTTGGTTGGGAAACCGCTGTGATGTAGATCAGAAGGGGAGTAGATTGGAAGTCACGAGCATCCAGGGTTATCTTTGACCTCCCTGCTCCTTCAGTTACTCTCTCACTCAGCGTTTTATCTCCTCGAAGCGGCTGATAGTCACTGTCTCTTTGGATAGGGTTGTTTAGCCAGTTACTGATGGATTATTTCTGAATCCAAGATCATTTTTTTCTGTTTTATTCACAAGAAAATAAAGAGAGAAATTGATGTGTTCATATGAATAATGCCAGCTCAGAGGACTACAAGGACTTATCCTTGTAGACTGAACTCTACCAACTGAAGAAACTAGATTACTAACTTAGCACTAACTAAATCTTAATGATTTTTACTTGGCCACCCAAGACTTCACCAGCTACAGGCTAAGGGGCAAGCCCAGACTTCTTCTTCTTCTTAGCAATCTTCTGGATTGCTCATTGAACCTGGATACTCTTCTCTTACACGTGAAACTAGAAAGGCAGCCATGAGTTGAGATGTTGAGAAGGTAACCGGATGGACTACAGAGTGTAAAATATGCATTATCTGATTCTTTACAGAAAAAGAGAAGAAAGAAAGGAAGAAGAAAGGAAGAAAGGAAGGAAGGAAGGAAGGAAGGAAGGAAGAAAGAAAGAAAGAAAGAAAGAAAGAAAGAAAGAAAGAAAGAACACCCCGCTTTGGGATTTGCAGGCTTCTACTGGAGCTTCCAAACAGCAGATACTCCTCATCTCATCCCCTGCTCCTGTCCCTCTGTCCTTCTATCCCTCCCAAGTGCTCGCCGTGTGTTTGTGTACTTGCAGAACACAGGCCTTGAAATCCTACCGTCCGATATGATGGAATTAGGTCATGAATCTGGAACCCTTGTGAGTGGACTGGTGCCTTCAGAAGAGAAGACCTCAGGGGTCTTCCTTTCTTCCCACTGTGTGAAAACACAGAGCAAGCCAGGAAATAGGCTTTTATCATAACCTCATCGTTAGGGCAAGCCCACCCCTCTAGCCTCCAAGAACCATGCAAAAGAAAGGTTTGTCGTTTAAATTGCCAGGGATCTGTCACAGCAGCCTGAGCTGACTAAGAGAGTAGCTGACCCGGGTCATCGCTCTCTCTTCGTGGGGGAAATGTAAATGTTCCCATGAGAGCTTGCACGAAAGGTGTCCCCATCTTCTCTCTAACTTCTTTACACTTCTCCCCTCAGTCAGTCTGGCTCTGCCTGGCTAGAATCATTGCGCTGAGGTGTTTGTAGGTTCTCTTTCCTGGTAAACTGAAGACATAGCAGGCACACACCACCGCAGGCACATGTCCTTGCTCTTCCGTTGGCCTGTACAGTTCTTGCCCCAGACAGCAGCCTCCTTTGGTGAAGGATCCTTTGGTGAAGGATCAATTCTCGTGGGTCCTTTTCTGACTTTTCTAATCAGAACAGTGACAGCTATCTTCTCCCTGCACAGCAACGTCACCTCCTTCCATGTTTTGCTTTATGCCAAAGCATTGCCATCCTGTGATACAAAGATCTGCTTCGGGTCTGTTGTCTCCCCAGCCCCAAGGGGCAGGATTTTTGTATTGCTTGCTTACCAAGGTACCCGCAAGTGCCTAAGGCAATGTCAGGGAAATAACAGGTACAAACATTTTTCTTTTTTTAAGATAAAGTCTTAGATATCTCAGACTGGCTTTGAACTTGCTTGGTAGCTGAAGAAGATACTTTGAATTTCTGATCATCCTCTCTCTGGTTCTCAGGTACTGGGATTACAGGTGTTCACCAGACCTGGTTTACGAGGTACTGGGCACACTAGGCAAGAACTCTACTAAATGAGTTACTACACATCTGCAGGCCTACAATAAGTGTTTTTTTTTTTAATATTTAAGGAACTTCCAAACATTAAGGAACTCATGTAGAGCCAGTGTCTACTTTCCTATCATTTCTATCATTGGGCCAACAAAGAGAATTTCAATACTGTTCATCAGTAAGGCTCCCTTGGAGTTTGAGCACAAGTTAATCATCAAGGAGTTTGTAGTCAACATTTTAAAAACCAATATTAAGCTGGGCAGTGGTGGTGCTCGCCTTTAATCCCAGAACGCAGGGGACAGAGGCAGGTGGATCTCTATGAGGTCAGCCAGGTCTACAGAGTGAATTCTAGGACAGATATGACTGCACAGAGAAACCCTGTCTCAAAAAACAAAACAAAAAGAAACATTCTGTTAGTGAGTAGTCAGGAAGAGCACTGTTTAGGTCAGAAGATACCATCCTAATTGCAAAGCGAAGCCTGACAGGTTCGGTGTGGGGTCTTCGTGCTCAGGTCCTGAAAGGATATGAAGCTCACAAAAACCAACTCTGGGATGATCTAAGCGGTTTCCAACCACTCCTTAGCTTCTAACTATGATGTTTCCCCTCTACTTTAAGCCATTTTATAGTTATTGAAAATATAATTAAAAGAAAGGTTTAATTGGATCTCCAGTGCTAACCTAAAACTGTTCCGAATGACCTCCGTTTATTATTTCACAACGGCCTTTTGTTCTGGGGCCTTCCATCTGTTTGTTAAGCACTTTTCAATGGAAGTCTCAATTAGAAGGAAAAGGGGGAGGGGACAATCATCTAATTCAAAAATTAATTTGGAGATCAGGCTGCTGACTTAGGCTCATGCCAGCAACTTAAGGCTTTTCAGCCTTGGCCACATGATCCAAGGGAACTGGGCAGCAACTGTCTAGCTGCCTTAATCCGCCTTAATTTGAGTGCAAAGAAATTCACGTGTGTTTCTAAGAACATTTTTTTAAGAGTACAAGAAGTCCATTTCAGGGGACACTATCTAATGCCCTTGTTTCTCTGATCTTGTTGTGCTCCAAATCAATTTGAAAGCACGCAGAGGTAGGGAGTAGGGTGAATGGAATAGTGTGGGGATAGGCGAAAAGGAAGCTTACGTCCTGTGTCATCAGAGCTGTTAATAAAGGGGTCATCATAGTTCGCCCTGACACCATGTAATGAGTTGTCTTTATGCTGGGATGAAGCTAGCCTCAGCTATGAGTAAGACAAAGACAGTGATGCCTACCCAAACTTTCTCAGGAAGACCTGACAGGAGACACCCAGGAACAAACTAGGTGGCTGCTCTCGTCACTTCCTTTGTTGGTGGCCCTCCAGGGTCCCCAGTCTTTAGAGGAACAGAGTTCAAGTGCATGGTGAACTTTCCAGGAAGTAGATAATGTCTTTGCAGCCATGGCAGCTGAGGAGTCTCTTGGCTTCTGTCTGGGAAAGGAGGAACCTTGCATCTGCGAAGTTGGTGGTTCCCCGTGCACTTGAGTCTCATGAGTTGACAGGCACATGAGTCCGCAGAAATTTCTCTCTAGGTCTTACTAATGAAGAGGACAGTCGGGTACTAGGCAGGCTACAGTCGGGAGTGCCAGTTTCTGGCGCTTTCTGCTTCTGCCTTCTTCGTTCTTCAGCGACCTCCATTCCCGGCATTCAAAGACTCTCTCTCCCCAGTGCGAAGCTGCTTCCATGCCTGTCTGCACATCACCCAACTTTCTCTCCAGAAAGCGTGGGACCAAACTGTCCAACCCTTGAAATAAATAGCAGGAGTTATTCACCAATCTCTTGCTGTCTGCCAGCCATTGTCTAAGCACTTTGCACATAGTGCTATTTTCTTCTCAGTAATCTTATGAGGTGGCCATTAGTCTTCTCCCCACTTTGAGTTCTAGGATAGGCTTCTCTGAACATGGCCCTGAGACTCTAACCTGGAAGTCTGAGCACCAAACTTCCTGATCACACAGTGGGAGAGGAAATGAGGTTTTCTTCAGTGCATCCATGACACACAACTGCTAATACCTAGTGGATTCTCTCTCCCAGATTAGCTGCTTCTATCTAGGGGACGGAGGAAGGCTGAAATTGTGTGTTTCTTTCCTGTGTCTCTGATAGCAACTTGTAGAAGCAGTTGCCTGTTCTGGGCTTGCCATTGCCTTCAGGTAAGCTAATGAGACAGTGTAACGATGGTAAGAAGAGCTAAGGTATTTGGGAATCAAACCTTCTGGGTACATGAGTCTTCAAAGCCACCTGATGGAACCGTCTACCTGAAGCAGACACCCTCTGAATCTCTGAGGATAATATTGCAGCCTCTCCCTCCTGGAGCTGGTGGGCTCCGTGCTTGCCTAAGCTTGGTTTGTTTCCCTGTTCTCATTCATGATGTGTGCTGACCCGTCTGTCCTGTGAGCCCAGTTTGCATGTAAGGTGGAGCAATCTCATGGGGATCACTTTTCTCTTTCTCCTCATACATTCCCAAGTAAAATGATTCTCTTAGGAGCTCTGTCAGGTCAGTGGGGTTACAAATAGGTCCAGCATTTGAGGATCTTCCAAAGGCCAGCACCTGAGGATAAACAGCTTGGTTCTAACATTTTCCAGAATGATCGTACGGCGAGGATTCTTCATTCCAGGAAGTGTGTGGTCTTTCAGTGCCTCCAAACAACTGACATTCCCCCTAGTCCTCAAATCCCAGCCTTGGCAGCTTGTTTCTCCTTCATCTCTCTCTCCAGTCTCCCAAAGCAAAGTGAGTGCTTGCATTCAGTACCAGGCTGCATGCATGTTGATAGCCATGACCCAGTTTCACAGACATAAACTGCTCGAACTTTTACACATTTACTTTAAAAATGTATGGTTATCTATTTAAAAAAAAAACATTGGCCACTCTGATAAAAAAAAATAAAAAAAAACCAAGCAAATCAATAAGAAGCTGCTGGAAGATTTGGATAAAGAAACAAAATATTCTGTGAATGAGATGCCTGTCCAAAAAAAAGTAATCCAATTTACTTTAGGCTTAACCAGTTACCTTCTAGAAGCTAGGCAGTTGCGTTAAAGGATGAAGGTCTATGTTCTTCAGGGACTTGTCATTGTGAAAGGCTGGTGTGGAAGCAAGAGGGAACGTAGCTCTTGGCTTCCAAATTCAGACTCAGGGTTTCACTTAGTCTGAGAGGCAGCCCTGGCCCTGGGCCAGGCATTCAGCTTCTGTGTGCAAGGTTGGCTGATGAAGACGCACCAAGAGGTAATTAAAGCAGGGTAAGCGGAGAGATGGGGCAAACTGGACACTCTTCAGTGTTCATGATGGGCAAATTCTGGGCTCTGCCTACACTAGTTAACCCAAGGAAAACAACAGTGGAAAGTTCCCAAACCAGAAAGCTAAATACAGGCTTTATTATTGTTAAGTAGATTGAATCTCTGTGATATTTTACCCACTGCTTAAAGTGAATTTGACTTAACTTTTTAATTTAATAATTTATTTTTTTCCTCTGGATAACAGAAGTAATCAGTGCAAAAGAACCCTGAGTTGTTCAAGCTAAAAGTCATAATGTATTGCAGGAAGCAAGGTCTAGCACCAGAAGCCAGCTTTCTAGTCTCGACTCCTGCACAATTAGCTGTGCCTGTCAGCAGGTCACTCATGAACCTGTATGAACATGTATGAAGGGCTACAGGATCTATTAAACCTTTTCTAGTTGAGATGAAGGCAGGGAAATCTCAAATTCAAAGCCAGCCTTAGCTGAGGCCAACCCGAGATATGCAAGACTCTCAAAAGCAAAGCAGAAAAAAAGAGAGAAGAAAGACCTGACTGGCCAAATGATCGTGAACTGAATGGTAGCGATCAAGACAACCGAACAAGCTGCAAAAGCAATTACATTGTGTCAAGGAAAAGTAAAATAAGGCTAGGGGTTAAGTTTAATTAGGGCAGTGTTCGGTACAACCCTTACTATCAAGTTTCTGAACGAATGAAAACATGAACTGGAACACTCTGAAGGGAAGAGCAGAACATGCGGTCGTCAACAGGACCCAGCCTGGGAAAACTGATTGAGACTGTGGAGCCCAGTAGCTCTTGACATTTCTTCTTGAGTCAAATTTGATTTGAGCCTGAAAAGTCTTCTGAATTCTCATGTGATAAAGGTCTTGTTGCCCCTGATTGGATCAAGGATCTGATTTTATGAATGAATTAACCCACCGATAGATTCATACTTTGATGGTATCAAAATTAGAAGCCTGGGCTAGAGGGAGTAGCTCCCTGTGTTTCTTGCTCTGGCCCCCTCCCGTGTCTTTCTTTTTCTACTGGCCAGGAGAAAACCTGTGCTGTTGTGAGCACAAAGGTCCTTGTGTCCACAAATAGCACCAGGGAAACCAGGAATGCCAAACTTGAAGGGCCATCTTTTTAGGAAAAAGACATTTTCTACTCAGAAGACTGGCAATGGAGGTGGTTAATAGCCTAGGTACCCCTGTGCTGTCTGTAGGGTCAGGCCATACCTGGACCCCCCAAGTTCTCACAACCAGGACCAGAGGTGATTAATAGCTCAGATGACCTCTTTAGTATCTGTATGGCTGAGATCACACCAGACCCCCTCCACCTATGTTAAGATAACACATGTAGTAGCCTATCTTTAGAACCTGTCTTCAGGGAAGAAGTGACATGTTCTTTTGATGGAATTTGCCTTCCTTGTACACATGGCCTTGTGTTACACCAGGAAACTTTCCCCCCCAAATTGCACTGTATTTACATATGCCTAAAATTAACTGCTCAGACTCTGGAAGTTTGAACCAACACTGACTTCTAAGCCTGTTGAAGCATATCTTCTTCTTGCCTCCGTGTTGGCAGAGATCCCCACACAGCACCCTTGCTTTGCCCTGATATTTGCTTCCCTTCAGGCCAACAGTGACAGAGTACAGAGGCCATGGACTGAAACCCAGGAACGGCAAGTCCAGACAAACCAGAATTGCTACTTCGAGATACTCTGTCACAGGAGCGAAAAGTGACCCCACAGTTCTTTGAACTTGACCCTTTGATCCACAGGTTTGACAATGCAGGCACTGGGATTCCCCTAAAGTTACTGTTTAACCGTTGTTAATTTGGTTCATCTTAAAACATAAAAGTTGTATATATTAACGAGGCATCTCATGAGCGTTTTTTTGCATGCTTTTGACAATGTTTAAATCAGTTTCAAGTTATTTCCTTTAAACAATAAGCATTTTTTTTTATCATTGAACTATTTTAAATCCTTTCTTCTAATTGCTTGAAATATGGAGCACATAATTGCTGTCTCTAGTCACTTGGCTGTGCTGTGTAGCATACCAGAACTTCGCACCTCTTTCAAGTGTAGCTGAGTGCCAGCAGTCAGTCCCTTCCCCTCCCCTCCCCCCTCTGTGCTCCCCCACCTCTGCTCACTGCCATTCTGCTCTCAGTCTCTGTGGGTTCCACCTTTCCAGACCCCACACGCGGATGAGCTTTCTGTTCCTAGCTTATGTCACTTAACACAGTGATCCCCAATCCCATTCATGTCGGAAATGACGGGATTTTATTCTCTCTAAGGTGGAATAGTTCTTCATCTGCTCACCAGTTCAAAGGCACTCAGGTCATTTACATTTCTTGGTTACTGTGAATAGTATTGCACTGAATATGGGCATGCAAATATTCCATATAAATCTCTGTCTGTCTGTCTGCCTGTCTATCTACCTACCTATCTCCACAAGTAGAATTGCTAGATCAACTCTATTTTAGTTTTTGAGGAACTTTCATACTTTCATCTCTACTGAGTATACTAATTTACATTCTCATTGCATAGTTACCATTAAAAATGAGCATTACAATAATAATACCTTCAGTTACTCGTATTTGCCTGCATATTATACTGTTGGGTGCAACAGTTACCCTTCCACACAGTCACGATAGTCGAAAGTGGTCAGGAACCGTGGCTTTGACTTCCAGTCCTGCGTGCCTCTGATCCTGCGAGATGGAGGACTTCCATAGCCCTTTTGGCATGGAATGCGCTTAATTCCATTTGTGAATAGAGACACCAAATCTGATCCAGATTTTCATTCAATTAGCACCTGGGTTACATGTTGTTTATCTTTATGCTTTCTATTTGAGAGGTATTTTTCTGCCTTATAAGCAAGTTTTTTAAGCAAGTTATTGGCCACTGTACAAGATGAATTCAGGATAGCAAGAGTTAAGGTATGATTATCCAAATGCATTCCAGCAACCCAAGAACATCCTGCCTTTCTGATGGCTAAGAAGCAAAAGCAAAATTCCCCTAAATATTTGAATCTCCCAGATCAAAAAGCAAGATTGAGAAAGAGGACCAGACTGGAAAACAAAAGAGAGAAGGAACCTCCAGGGGGAGGTGGCAGATGGTCCACCAGGTGGACTTTGACAGTCCACAGAACCGGCCAAACGGACTGGTGGACCAGGCAATTTTTAGCAGTGATGGCAGTGTGAGCCAGTGTGCACCAGCCACATGGCCAAGTGCCAGCCATCACTCCCAATGACATTCCAACCAGATAAGCAATGCATTCATTGCTGAGGAGGACTTGGGGGGCGGTGGGAGGAAGACCAGGAGAACAGGCAAGGGGAGTGGAGTCGAGCACACACCAGCCTCGGCTCTAACAGGTTCCAACATGTCTGAATAGGTAACCAGTAAGGTGACTTAACCTTTGGTCTCTACACACTAGGAAGCATTGCCCTCTGAGAAAGATTTGATTTACTCAAAGAAGTAATTAAATCTGGCGGCATACTGCTAATCAAGGTAGCATTCAGCACTCCAAGCTGGAAAGTTCTTTCTCCCCTCTTTGTAAATGCCTAAACCCTGGGTACCTTATTATTCAAGTTTCTAATTAAAAAAAAGAAGAAAAGGGGGGGGGTACAGGAGCAGTTCAATCACCTGCAGCAATTCATCTTGCTCATAGCGTAATGAAAGATTGCAGGGTCTCGAAGATGCTCCCCCCACACAAACGCCAGTCACCACCAGGCTCCACAGCCAGTCAGCCGGGAGTCCTGTGTCCTTTACCTCTCGCCGGCTCAACTGTCACACTGCATCGCTGCTGCTAAACTGCACAGAAGGTATTTCTAATCTCATAACGGGGACTGGAAGGGGTTGAAGGACACAGATTAAGTCTCCGAGCGGTACAGCTGAGTGAGGAGGGAAGGTCAGTCCGCTGGCTCTTCCCACAATTCCCCGAACAAGGCAATTATTCATGAAGGAAATTTCAAATTATTTTCATTAGACTTCTGTTTTACCAATCTAACCAAAGTGATTAATTAAGGATTAAAATATTTACTCTGCACATGCTGCCTTGGCTAAGCACCGGCATATTTAAGCTTTGTGCTAAAAGGGTCAGCTGTTTCCAGTATTGTTTGGAATTCATTTCCTATTTTCTCTGCGAAAGGGCACTGACATGCATGTCTGTACCTCACTTAGGGTCTCTCCAGGCCCAGACTGGAGAAGCAGAAGGAGGCTCTAGAGTTCCCACCCTTTGATCCCAAATTTCTTCCTTGTTACAATCACTTTGTATCAATGGCTTCAACAATTTTTTTTTCTGTATCCCATGTTAACACAGCAAGGTGTCCAGGATGCCTTGGATTGGGGGAGCATGGCAGGACCCCTAAACTATGACCCTCTGTGGGGGAGCAGTAAGGAGTCTGTGAGACTCACCATGACACCTGCCTGGGAAGGAGACTACAAGAACGGGGAAAAGGGATATTTTTCTGAGCTTTTAGAGAGGTTCTCAGAACCCTAGGATCTCATAGAACAAATTGTAACAGCCGTGGCTATATCTGTGGCCATACCTAGAGGGTGGGTCAAGCAGGACACCCAAGCCTCATGTATTTCAGGGTGCTTGTCAGGGCTGGCCCAGTTATCTGAGTTTGAGTTTCTTGCCGTTTCAGTGAGGCTCTAGATGGGACTGGGTGTAGAGAGAATGCTAAGGGTGAGGGAGGTGAGCTGCTCTTGATTAGATCGCCAGGTCAGAAGCCTGCCTGAGAGAAACGACCCCTGGGAGTCTACAGCTGCACCCCCAGAGGCTTCTAGAGGCAAGCAAATGATTAGACATTTTGTTTTGTGGTTTGTTTCCTGCCGTTCTATGGCTCCTCACAAGGTTCAAGAGACCAAACCCATTCACTGTTCCTGTGGAAGAGGTTGATGATACACTGGAGACACCTGGATGAGAAATAAGACCTCAGTCTTTAGACCCAAGTCTACGATTTGTTCTAGAAAGGGCTGGGTGGGAAGAACTCCTCACAGAAGAAAAAGCCACCAGGGTCAGCTGTACCGATGCCAAACCTGAAGGCTGTCCAGCAGGGAGAGTTCTGGATGGTTGGGGGAAGGAGGAATTTATTGACAGGGGACCATTAGTTTCAGCTCAGTATTGGGGCCACGAGCCAGGTTGGCTGGAGCCCAAGGAGACAGCTGGTGTGGAGACGTGGACATGCCGGCAGGTACAGCCGCGCAGCTCTGGACTTTGTCTAGGAATAATAATAGCAATGACAATAATTCATGGAGGGTGTACCATGAGCCAGATACAACGTGGGCAGTGTCTTATTTCCCTTTCTTCTCATGAGAACCCTGTACTTACTTCATTTACAATTAGTAAGCAACTACCAAGGTTTGCCCTGGTATGTCAGAGGACAAAGCCTGTGCTCCTAATTAGTGCAAAATAGAGTCTCCCTGGTCAGTGAAAACACAGCTGGGAGCCATAGAGATGGTTGTCTGGCCTCGAGGGGCAGAACTCACAGAAGTCATGTGTGTCCCCCACTCCAGGACAGCAGGTTCTAGGAGACTCT
This sequence comes from Alexandromys fortis, assembly GCF_014885135.2. Classification (NCBI taxonomy): domain Eukaryota; kingdom Metazoa; phylum Chordata; class Mammalia; order Rodentia; family Cricetidae; genus Alexandromys; species Alexandromys fortis. Next base: position 4,081,964 of record NW_026068016.1, read on the forward strand.
TGGTAGGATATTTAGACTGGGAAACGGCAGGTTAGGAGGTTCGTCTTCACTCACGTCCTCAGAAGTCTGGAGATTTGGGCAAGCTATTCCAGCCTTGTGACTTGGATGCTTCAGCTATGACACAAAAGCCGTTCTGCTGGTCTCATCTACGCTGTGGACTGTTATAAGATTTTCATACAGTAGTTAATAAAGTGTCTTATGAATATTTGGCAAATTGGAAGTCCTTCATCTAGCAACTCCATGGACAACTTGTGGGAAGAAATACTTTTTTACATAGCTCAAAGAACTATAAGGTTTTATGATTCTATCTTCGTAGGAAGCAAGTAGTATTAACTTAAAGAAGAGATTATGTTAAGAACTCTCTGAATTTTCTAGAAAAAAGGGAAAAAGTGGGGCTGAGGCAAGGCATCCCTCGGTATGTAATTAGAAACCATGTAAATCAGCCAAGGATCAGCTAGCTACAGGGCAAATTTCATGGAGAAGCAGAGTTGGTTACCTGAAATTATGAATAACCGAATTTTGGATAACCTTGGCTCCATTTCTGAGAGAGAATGTATCAGATATAAAACAAATTGATCTTGGCTAACAGCTTTGAGACATTTTCTGCCCGTAGAAGTTGGGCATGTCTCGGGGTAGTTAAGTCTCAAGGAAGTTATATTTGCTTCACCTTCTATCTGACTTTCCGAGCCACTGGAACCTCACCAAGATGAAAAAGATGCGTAACAGGATTTGCATCCCTTACCGGGGAAGGATTGCTGCAGGCAGACACTTGAGAATTTACCTGTGAGCAACATTATTAGAGCTCTCAACCGGTTTCCTCGCAGGGCGGAAGTGTCCCGAGGGGAAGAAGTCACCGCCACTTTCTAATGTTTTTAATCTTTTTAGTCTGTCTGAGCTGTAAACTGTCAATCACAGGGAATATGTAGTCACCTTGAATGCTGTTTAATCAGGAGAATGCTTTGTATATCTACAAATACCTGATGACACAGGAATTAAGTCTTCACAATAATTACCCCCCACAACATCACTTGACATCATTTTTCAGAGGCCAAGCCAAATCTGTGCTTAATCTCTCGTGGTTTTTCAGTACGAGATGTTGCGTTGTACCTCATAGCTGGAGTCGTTATTTCACACGGAGGCCACGGGTGAGCGAAATCTGCACTTTGGGCTGTTTATAATGTCTAAATTGCTCAAAATGTCTGTCACAAAAGGCTGCTGATGACAGGGTGATTAGGTAGATGCAGACTGATTTCCAAGTTCACTGAGAAACAGGAGCTGCTCTGGCTCTGAACGGGGTGATGAGAGCTGGGTATGGAGATTTCGGTTCATGTATTCAGCTTCTGCCAGCCCTTTACCCAGGAGAAACAACTGTCACCCACACACCCATCTCTTAACCATCTACACCTCTGAAACCACGTATACGCCTTCCTTCCATGCCTCCTGTTTTTTTCATTCCTCTTCCACTCTTTTCTTCTTTAACTTTTTCTTGGATTTTGTAAATTACGTGTACTGGCTCAATGGTCTTCTTATAAAGAAATTTACAGTCATCTGTGGACTGGGGATGTAGTTCAGTTGATAGAGCACTTGCCTAACACGAATGAAGTTCTGGGTTCAATCCCCAGCACTATATAAATTGTTTATGGTGGCACATACCTATAATTTCAGGGTTTGGGAGGCAGAGATGGGAGCATCAGAAGTTCAGAGCTATTCTCAACCATATAGATAGTTTGAGGCTAGCCTGGGAAATGAGAGCCTGTCTCAAAAAATATAGCCATTTAGTAATATTATAGGAGACAAGATATTTGATTTACCACGTTAAGCTTAGCAACATGAGCTTGAAGTGCTGGCTGATTGGTCTTAGATGCTGGTCAGAGGAGACCCATCGATGGCTCTGTCGGCATCACTATGGGGTGGGGTCAGTCTGAGGACTGTGGAAGTGCTGGTTGGTAACTGTGTGAGTGTGCAAGCCTCTGTGATCCAAAGGGCAGGGCTTTGCAGGATGGCAGAGTAAGTGCTGACTGCTGGGAGAAAGATCGAGCATATTCTGCAGGACCAGCATGGCTAAGTCCCCGTGCAAAGGACAGCCTGGAGAAGTCCGGGTCTCTGTGGCCTGCGTTGGACTGCAGCTCCTGGGGGTTTTGGTCTACATCTCTCCCAATGCACCACGTCTTGGTGCCTGGTGACGGGCTTCTCGATGCTTTCAGCTAACAAATGCTGAGGGCTGCTGCTCTTGACTAACCCGGTGAGGTGGAGGGAGCATGGCCAGTTAGACTGCTGTCCTTTCTCTGGGTCTTTTCACCCTTGGGTTTCTTCAGGAAGCTCGTGTCTCCTCTGTGTTGATTCTTGGGTTTGCTTTATAGACAGCGCTTCAAAATCTAAAATTTCCTGGCTAGGAAAAAGGAGAAGAGACAATTATTCACTCAGTCATTCAATCTGCAAATGCCTTATCCCACTCTGAGACAGGGTCCCTCTTGCTGTCCTGGGACTCACATGCAGACTAGGTTGGCTTCAGACCATAGCGATTTGCCAGGCTCTTCTTCCTGAGTGCTGGATTAAAGGTATAGGCTACCACACCAGGTCCAAAATCCACATTTTTGGTCAAGCCTTGCTCCCAGTTCTGAAATGTAGCAATAAATAAAATAAGGAAAAATATCTGCCTACACTGAGCTAAATTCCAGCAAGAGAAGAAAGAAGACAATTTAATCAAATAAATCGTGTATGATGGTTATACCTGGAGAAAGAATGAAGGAAAGAAGAGGGGTGGCTATGTGGAGAGGGTTGCTGTTTAAATGGATGGCCTGGGAAATCTACTGCTAAGGTTGCTTATGCGATGAGCATGTGAAGGTCCTGAGACTGCAGTGGAAAAGGGGGAGGAAGGAAAGAGGTCCTGAGATGGGGATGTACCAAGCAGCATTCAACAGGCCTGCGTGACAAGCACCGAGACTGAGAGCTGTGTCTGGTCTTTATGGAGCTCCATGTTCCTTCTGAGCGGAACACGGAGCTATAAAGGCTTAGAGCAGAAGAGCGGCGTGATCCGATGCTGTTGACTATACTAGAATTCAAGTGAAAACAGCCAAGACAGGAGCCAGAAAGCCAATGAGAGGCTGTCCCAGCATTCCAAGTGCTGACCTACGGCCAGGACAACAGCGTGAGTTCTAAGAAGGGAAAGCTGTTTGGGTCTTGAGAAGGCTGAGCTCATGGAATTTAACAGCGGATGAATTACGATGTCCAAGAGTAATTTTTACACTGAACAAATAGAAGAATTTGATTTATAAAAACCAGAGATGGTGTTAAATCATCTGGGTTTGTGGCTGGGCAAGGTCACAGAGAATACAGAAGAATAAAGCCAAGGACTAAGCCCTGGTCACTTGCTGCTAACGGGACTGGAAGCTGTGGAGTGATTTTGTTGAGTTGATGCTATCTGCTGTAACAAACAAACCCAAAAATCTAGTGGCTCGAACGCTGTATCTGATTCTTATTAACACCAAGCCCAAACGTGTGTTCTGGTGAGTGGCTCTTCTCTCACTTTGCAGCTACTCTATACCTCCGAACTTGTGTGAGCATCTCTACCGTGTACAGAGAAAGTACATGAATGATGGTGTACGGTAAGACCTTGAGGATCAGGCCTAGAATTTGCACCCGTGGCTCCCCTAAACTGCGATAGAGATTCAGAGTGAAGCCCAGCTAAGTGCTTATGAGCAGCAGCAAGCAGGTTTGGATAAGAGCGATTTGGGTTTTGAGACAGGGAGGATACATCCAAGGACAATGGGAAAGTTTGGTTACCAAGGTACCAGAAAAGTCTGGAGTCCAGGGAATGGGAAGATTTCAGGGACAAGTATCCAACGAAGCTAAAAGCTTGGGCAAGATTGACCATTATCAGAAATTAATGTCTTTAGTGCCTTTGACACCAGTGATGGGTAGTCACTCCACTGACTTAGAGTGAGTTCACTAGACAGAAAGATGAAGAACTGGAGTCCACAGACAACTCTTTCTTTGCCAGCTAGCTCATCAGCCACAGTCATGTTAGGAAACAGAATTCACCCCAGATGAGTATGAGGAAGGAACTCCCAGGGAAGTCTCTTTTGTCCAGGCGTGAGCTAGATTAAGTGATCAAGCAGCACACGAGGTTCTGTGCGAAGTGATGACCACGCTGGGATGAAGAGTCAAAGAGAAGAAACCAGGTTAGTAGACATGACAAGAGATGAAGCAATAGAAAACCATTACACAGTGAGGTAAGAGAGAGAGCCAGCTGTTGCCTGAGACAGAGCTGGGAAAGGAAGAGCCAGAAGGCCCATCCCAAATGTTTCTCTCACTTTTGTCTTCTAGAGTGGACAAGTTTAGCTAGAAGGCAAGGAAGAAATGGGAATGTGGCCCAAAGAAATATTGTCACACACCACAAAATAAAGTCAAAAAAAAAAAAAGAAGAAAATGTAGAGACAAGATCAGTGTGGAGAAAGGAAGGACAGAGACGGCTAGCTCAGAGGGGCTGCTTGACATGAGCTTGAGGAGAGTAAGGGTGCTTGTTGGACCTTAAAAGGACGTGACTTTTGTTTGTTTATTAAACGCTTGGGCCAGTTCACACATTTACCTTTGATCATCACATGATGTGGAAAGTAGGTTTAAAACACTGGAAATGTTATGAAATGTTCTAAACTGTGTTTAGTTTTTAAGTGTCGACGTGACACAATCTAGAATCAGCTGGGTAGAGTAGGGTACATAAAGTGGGGGCCTGCGGGCCTGACTTTGGGGGTGTCTGGTGGGATGAGGCAGCCTACTGTGGGAGGCAGCATTTTCCAGGCAGGGTTCCTGAAGAGTCAAGTTGCACATGCGAGTAAGCATTTGTGTATCCATACCTCCCTGCTCTTGACTGTGGCTGTGATGTGAGCAGCTGCTTGAAATTCCTGCCTTGACTTCCCTGCAATGATGGACTGTTGACCTGTAATTTTAAGCTAGAACAAGCCCCTTTCTCCCCTAAGTTGCTTTCTGTCCGAGATTTTTTTTAATCACAACCACAGAAAAGGAACTAAAATAATATGATAGTTACAGAGATTCATACACTGTATTAGGTTTTCCAGAGAGACAAAATCAACAAGATGCATATACATACATACATATGTATTTATTTCTACCTTGCATATTATGGAAGAAAAGACAGTGGGATTTATCATTAAATAGACAGATACCTATGTATATAGGTGATAGATAGATGAAAGATAGACAAGGTTTTTTTTTTTAAAAAAAACATAATTGGTTCACACAAATGATAGATTGACAAGGCCTATAATAGATTAGCTGTAGGCTAGAGAAATAGAGAGATTTATCCAAGACCCAAAGAACCCAGAGGCAGAAAGCATACAGCATAATTCTCATTTTACAACTAGGAGCATATAAGAGATAGAAGAGCCCTGAAGTCCAAAGCTTGAAAAGGCTGAAGTTCTGGTGCCGAACAAATGTTCTGCTAGCTGTCTCGGCATCCTCTAATCCAGTCAAGCTGACACCTAAAACAAGCCATCACAATACTGTGTGCACCTCAAATAGGAAACAAATGTTGACAAATCCTCTAAAAGTTGCTAGATAGATAGAATCAAGAGGATTTACTTAATGTCTGAGCCATTTGATTTTGCTGGGAAGGAAGTAGAAATTTCTACTGGAAATGCAGAATGTGGCTTGTAATTCTAAAGGCCAGAATACGGTGCTGTATTGTTGCCTCCTGTGCTTACAAATGCACACACGCCACTTACAAAAGGGAATTGAAAAGCGAATCTAGTGTGTCCCAAGTCAGTGTAATCGGTCCGCTTTCCCCCTCTGCCTCCAGCAGCGTCTCTTCCTGCTGCTGTATAAAACAGGCAGTCCAGAAATCACCTCCACTCTGGAAGGGAAAAGGGCTTCACACGATGTTCATGTTTTCAGTGCACAGCACACTTGAGGTTTCTTTGATGACTTCCCTAATCATTTTTTACCCAATACAATTAGCATTATCTAAATTAGTTATCAGTTTACCAAATTGTATCCTCTTTTTTAAAAAAAAGTCATATTGCAAAATTATAGGTATAGCCATAGACAGAACCAGCATTGTATGCTTGCAGACATTTGGAGAGAGATAATGTTCTTAATCCTAATTAGATCCGTTCCCTTTCCTATAGGGCCGCTCCGAATCAGGGTGACCTTATTTTCATTTGGAGAGAGGCATGGTAAATCAACGACTTTCATTTGTCTTGAAGCACACCACCTCCTACTCAAATGTGTTTACGTAAACTGCGGACCTCTTGCTGTCTTTCTGTCTTACGATGTCTTTTTAAAATATCCATGGGGAACATACTGCATTCTAGCTCCCGTTTCTGTAATATTATCTTTAATGTATTTTAATTATTCTTTGCACTAAGTCCAAACTCAGAATAATACCATATCTGCTAGCACTCTCCACACAGATCAGAAAGTCCCTGTTTGGTGAGAATCTGTTCTCCCTTTCTTCCCGGGTCCTGCTGCTTTAATAGAATATATGACCTTAGTTAGACCCTACATCGCCAGTGTTCCTTGAATCGACACAAAGCCACCTGACTAAATAGGGGCCAACGTCCCAGCTCTTGGGACACTGACTTCACAGACAAGTCAACTACTCTGGAACATCCTCTCTTTTGTGGAGTGTGGACACAACCACAGGAGAGGACATTGCAGGAGATGATTCCTGAAAGGCTGTACAGAAAAGAACCATCCCATAAGGAGGTGCCGCTGGATACAGGGCCATCTTCTTTCTCTAAGTCGCTGTACTATGGGTCCTTCGTCAACGTTTACACTAACGAGCATAGCTATCAAATGGGCTGGACTTTGCAGGTTAGTATAATCAATAACTATTTGAAACCTCGATACCATCATTTCTAACACTTTTATTGTTTCTTTGTGGATTTCACATCATGTACGATGTCTCCTTTCTTTAACTTTTTTTTTGTGTGTGACCAAACAAGGGCTTTCTTCAGCCTTGACCCCAAAGTTTGACTTCCAACGTGCTCTCAACTTTCCAACGCCTAATCTTTCTATCAGAGATAGTTTATTCATACAGGAATCTGAGTAAAGTAGTCATTGCTAAGCAACACTGTAACTGGAATCTAAGTTAAGGGAAGACTGTTAGAAACAGCAACTCGTTTTTGAAAATGGCATACTTTTTAATAAAATGAACTTTGGATGATTTCAAATCTCGGGACTACACTTGTCAACAGCAAAAAAAAAAAGTAACAAGGAATAAATGAAATAAACCATCTCCCACCAAATAATGCAGGTCTTGGTCATTTTATACTTTCTAGTAGGTGCATCTGAGAAGTCATCTGTTTGTGTGACCTAGAATGTTTGTTGGTGCAACTATAAGCTGTCATTCAAAATAAGAAAACTTACACACACACACACATCAAACACCAAAAAAGCTGATTCCTAATAGATTTTGCTATACGGAGCTGGCTATAATTTCTGGCTACACTCTGGAGTACGCCTTGCTAAAGCTAGAAAGAACTTAGGTGTGTGTCTGCTGCGACGAGAGGCTTTCACAGAGGACAGAATAAAATCAGTGGGAAGAGTTTTTCAAGGCCTCGGGTTGCAGTGGCAATAAATGTATCTTTATTTAAGTATTCAGGTGCTTGGGTAGAAATCATCCTGAAATAGTCCCCTTGTCGTTCATATCTGGGGACGCCAGGCGCAAAGTACATGCAGATGGGTCCCTCTCACCATTAACAGAACCGTGCAAACACTTGGTGGCGCTGGGGTGGGCTGGGGGTTATATGCTGTTGATCCTGCGTGTCCCACCCCAAGATCCACACTCAGAGTCTTGTTACACGATTTTTTTTTTTAAATAGAAATTCCATCAGTGTGACAACCAAGGAAGGAGTTGAATTCCTCGCGGACGACCTTGTCTTGAAGCTTAGTCTTTAAGTTCCTGTGACCTGTACGTTCAACGGTGCAGCCAAGGTAGAAGGGTTTGTCAACAGGGCAGCCATGGCACCCAGTGGGCCAAGGGCTCCCTTCTCTGGTCCTACTCCTCTATCCGCGCCTCTTCAGACCAGGGTTCCTCTGTGCCTTTTGTAATGATGTTTGTACACCTTCCCGGGGGGCCTGTTCTCAACAACCACTGTTCAGAGTTTTAACCTCTGCAGATGCACACTGTCCTCTGGAGGCCACCGTTCATGCTTCCCGCCAGCCAGTCTTCTGGTTTTTTGGAGCGTGGGGGTAGAAGAGGGCTTCCCATAGAGAGCTCAAGCCGGCTGAAACGTGGTCTCAATAAACGCCCTTGTGAAGTGCCCTCCCCCCAGCTTGCCGTTTTAGCGTGTCCTTTCCTTGTTCAGCAGCAGGAAGCCCAGGGATGAGACTTCAAGTCCTCCCCATCTGCCTGTTTATCTCGCTCCAGAACAATCATTTGCCTACCTGTTTCTCCTAACTGAATTCCTTCAAGGTTGGCATTACTTGTTAATCATTTTCGTATCTCAGGTCTGCTCCAGAACTGGGCAGAGAACTGGCATAATGCATGTTTATTGAGCGAATAAACGAAGGAGAGAGCATACTTTCTGAAGACAAGTTACTCCCAGCGACCCCTGGGGTCCCAGAAGTTCAGAACTCTAGACTTTGTTCTTTCTAATTTCTATTTAGAGAACAAAATCCCGAAGAGTCTGAGTCTGCTGCAAAGAAAATAGATTAAAATTAATTAACTAATTAAAACCCAAAACTCTCACAAGACTCTTGATGGTTTTGTTTCCGGGCGAGGATGAAAATTAGGTGGAGGAAGAGAGGATGCTGAAGCCCGCAGTGCGTTCTGCAGACTTTCTCAGCGAGCGTTTTCACTCCGTTGTTAATATAATTGTCAACCACAAGGCCAGTAGTTAAAATCAAGGCCTTGGATCAGCTGCAGCTGAACAAAAGAATCCTGACCAGAAGTTTGCTTAGAGATTTCAATTGTTCTTCAGGCTTCTCAACCCTAAGAAAAGTTTGCTCAAGGAAATTACGCTGAGAACAGGTCTGATGGTGTTGTAGATAAAGTCTTGGCAGAACCCTCAGGAGTTCTGGCTTTAAAGACCAGAGAGGGAGTTGTGCTAATCTTGACATTAAAAAAAAAATACATCTCAGGGGGTAATTTAAAAGGTAAATGGAATGTCAGTTTAGAAGTCTAACATAGCACCGCACTTGCCTCGCAAACACGCCTGTCACACGCGTCATCAAATGAAAGAAAGCTGATTCAGACATTTGTAAACAAGAAATTCATGTCTGGGCTTGTCTCCTGTCCTTGATACAAAAAGGATCTTTAGAGGCCCTACACCTGCACGGTTTGATCTTAGAAGAGGCTCTTTCGGCTTTGCAAGGATAAAGCAAAGAAATTCTAAAGCACTCCTTCATATTGATCCACATCGTCTGTCGTTCTTGAAAAGCAAGAAAAAGTGACCAATAGCCATGGATAAAGAAAACTTTATTTCTAATCCTCAGAGCAGTTCTCCTTTTCTCCCTGAAAAAGTTTGCTTCAGCCTCCTTTACTAGACTGGCCTGCTTTCTCCAAAGGAGACAATTATGTTGCCAAGCCAGTTATTAAATGCTGGGGTGGGGACCACTACCCTGAAGGTGTCTACAATGCAGTCTGTTACAGTAAATCACTAGAGAAATGTCAACCAATGTCTAAAACACAGAATGAAAATGGAGTTTCAAAGGCTGTGGCTCAGTCCAAGAGAAACCCATGTAGATCCTTTTTCTGAAGTGATGACCCTTTAGAAGGTGGATGAGTGGAACCCAAGCACTGGGGAGGTCGAGGCAGGAAACTGTGAATTGACACTCGCCAGCGCTAAATGGTGAAACTCTGTCTCCAAAATTCCCAGAAGGGGTTGGAGAAATCACTCAGTGGTTAAGAGTGCTTGCTACCCCACACGGGTCCTGAGTTCAGTTCCTAGCACCCACGTTGGTCAGTTCACAGTTACCTGGAATTCCAGCTCCAGGGGACTTGATGCCAGGCTGAAAAGCAGACATGCCACTGCTCAAATTTCTAGCTCTCTCCAGAATTCTGGCTTCAGAAATCCTGTGAGAAATAAACCATGTCATTGTTTGAGCTACAGCTCACAGTTGCCCAGACACCAAAGCTGTAGCACCACTCCTGTGAGAACAGCACAGTTTAGAGCCTGCCCTTAGATCCTCGAGAGCTTGAACAGTCAGGGAACTCTCTGTTTTTGTATTTTCTCTTGTGATGCTGGTAATTGGTCAAATGTAAAACTGTGGATGAAAAAAGGCTAATCACAGCTGGGCAGTGGTGATGCCACTCGGGGAGGCAGCACTTGGGGAGGCAGAGGCAGGTGGAGCTCTGTGGGTTCAAGTCCAGCCTGGTCTACACAGCAAATTCCAGAACAGCTAGGACTGTTACACAAAGAAACCTTGTCTTGAACAACAACGGGAAGAAAGAAAGAAAGAAAGAAAGAAAGAAAGAAAGAAAGAAAGAAAGAAAGAAAGAAAGAAAGAAAGAAAGAGGGAGGAAGGAAAGAAAGGAAGGAAGGAAGGAAGGAAGGAAGGAAGGAAGGAAGGAAGGAAGGAAGGAAGAAAAAGACTAATCCTATTCATCCATTTATGCACTGCATCACATTTTATTAAGGAGAGTCAGTGCACTTCGAATATTAATCTGTTCATCAGAAGTTAGTTAAATGAGGGAATAACTCAGTTTGCCTGATTTCCCCTAAATGAATAGACAATAAAACATAATCTCCAATAATGAAAACTATGCATATTTTCATAAATAATTTACCTTTCATAAGGAAGTTATTATTTACTTATTTATTTACAATCATGTTTGTGAATGCAAATGGAGTTGCTGTGAAGGCCAGAAAAAGGCGTCAAATACCCTGAAGTAGGAATTACAGGAGGCTGTGAGCCACCTGGTGCTGGTGCTCAGAACCGAACTTGGGTCCTCTGGAAGAGTTGTTTGTGTTCTTAGCTACTGAGACATCTCTCCACGCCCTAACATCTATTTCTTTTTAAGTAACAAACACCATTTGAATGTGTATGTGAGTGTGTGTGTGTGCCAGGGCATAGTGTGTGAAGGCCAGAGAACAACTTTTGCTTCCCTCCTAACACCAGGTGGGACTCAGAGGTGCGCTCCGGTCAGGCGTGGCAGTGGGACCCCAGAGGCACTCTAGAATTCCTGCTTACTCCAGAATGTCCTGTTCTGGAATCATACGACATGCACCCTTCAGTGCCTGTCCCCTTTCTCTTGGCACGATCTTCTGAAGCTCACCCAGGTTGCATGTTCCAGTAACTCATTCTTTTTCTGGGGCTCAGCGGCGTAACCATAAATGGATTTGCCAGTTTATCCAGTCCCTGTTGTTTCTGGGGGTTGGCTGTTATGAGCAACGCTGCTATATAAGTCTTCCCAACAATGTTTTAAATATCTTAGTTTCCCGTGGGCAAACACCAGGGAACGGGGCTGCTGAGCAGGAATGCGGGTGTTGATATATTCATCATGTAAAAGATTTCTGCCCACCCAGCCACGTGGCAGCAGCTCCACGTCTTCGCCGCTGACTTCAGTCTTAAATCTCAGCCTCTTTGGTGCGTGGGAACTGGTATTTCATTGTGGTTCAAATTTGCATTTCCTTTATAAAAATGGTTTGAGGGCTTTTTTTTTTTATTTGATCTCATTTGGTCACTTATATACTTTCTTTCATAAAGTTACTTCTCAAAGAATTTTTAGTTTTTAAGTAGACTTATTTATGTTTTGAGTTACATACATTATATCCATACTTTTAAAATATTTTTAATTTTTTGGGAATTTCATACAGTGTATTTTGAATATATGTACCCCTCTTTCATATATATACTTTAAACACATAGTCTGAATCAGATAAATACTTTATAAGTATTTTTCAGCTCTTTCTTAAGTGTGTCTTTTCAAGAGCAGGGGTTTTTAAACTTTGATGAAATCTAATTTATCATATTTTCCTATCTTATTGTTTATGCTTCCTGCAGCCCCTGAGAAACTTTTCTCTATATTCAGGTTTCAGATATATTTTACTATATTTCCTAAAATATCGTAAAGCTTGAGTCACTGGGATATCCAGTGAGTAAAGAGACTAGCTATCAATCCCTGGCCGCCTGAGCTGAACATCTGGAGCCCACACGGAGGAGAAGATATCCACAAAGGTGTCCTCTGGGTGCTATGTGCATACCCAGGCACTAGTGCCCTGTCCACACCATGTGTGCACTAGCACACACACATCAGTAATAGTAAATAAAGCATCTAAAATACATCTCAAATTTCTGCGATTCTTACTTAGCCTGTGATCTACCTTGACTGTTCATTGTGTGTAGCCTGTGATCTACCTTGACTGTTCATTGTGTGTAGCCTGTGATCTACCTTGACTGTTCACCATGTGTAGCCTGTGATCTACCTTGACTGTTCACCATGTGTAGCCTGTGATCTACCTTGACTGTCTGCTGTGTGTACCCTGTGATCTACCTTGACTGTTCACCATGTGTAGCCTTGATCTACCTTGACTGTCTTCTGTGTGTAGTGTGACAGCGGACCAAGGTTGAGTTCTTTCTCGAGATGGATGTCATGATTGTTTCAACATGGCTTATCAGCTAGGATAGATTGTGGATCCACTATCAAAAGTTACATGGGGCTAGGAAACAAGCTCAACACATAAAAGTGCTTGACGTGGAAGCCCGAGGGTCTGAATTCCATACCTGGAATCCTTGAAGAAAGCACACATCTGTAAACCCTGCGATCCTGAGGCAAGATGGGAGACAGAGATAGGGTAAGTGCGTGGATGTGTGACAGAAACAAGGAAGCCCCTGTCTCAACATGGCAGAAGGAGAGAACCGATTCAAGTTCTCCTCTGAAGGCACACACACACACACAAACACATACACACACACACACACAACCAAATGGCTATAGTGTAGGGTTCTCTGTTATATTTTATTGTCTGTTTACCTCTATGTCAAATATCATACTGTCCTCATTACTGTAGCTTTATCATAAATTATAAAATCAGATAGCAACATACTCTAAATTTTTCCTCTTCAAAATCCTTTTGGATTTTCTGGGCTCTTTGCAGTAGTGTACGAATTTTAAAACCAAAATCTCTTCATATATCAGTGCAGGAGAGATGCCTCAGTGGTTAAAAGTCTACAGTATAGAGTGTACAGTTCTTGCAGAGAACCCGAGTTTGATTCCCAGAAGCCACTCACAACTGCCTGTAACTCCAGCTCCAAGGAGATAGCGCTGACATCTTTAGGCACTGCACACGCGCGCGCGCGCGCGCGCGCGCGCGCGCACACACACACACACACACACACACACACAAATAAAAAATCTCTATAGTCATGCATCCAAGTCAAGCTCCAGGTATCTGAACCATATTGTATGGAATCCTGGAGCTGACACCTTGGGCTCACCTACCTCAGCCTGGAAATCTACTTTTCTTCTCATTTGTACAAATAATCCCAACAGTCATGGTACATTGCCTCTACTCACGAGTCATTTGCCCCTAGCTAGTAGCTCTGCACTCTAAGGAAGAGGTGTAGCCATCAGGACCTAGCCTATAACTTCAACAGCCACAACAACATGACCCATTATCTACTTTGACTACAGCAAAGCAACTGCAACTATCGAAATTTTCACCAATATATAAAAAATTGTTACAAATAATCATTACAAATAAATGCTACATTTCAGAGTTTGTAATTCATAAAGCATTCAGAAATGTCAGCTAAACTATTCTCACACTAAGCTGGAGGAAAACATTTTATTCAGATTGCTAACCTAAGTTTCAAATAAAGATTTTTACAAAGAGCAGCTTAGCGGGTTTTAAATATTCTTTCTGCAGGGTGTCATGGAGTGATACTTCCCAAAACCAACTTACGTTATCCATCATATGATAATTAATGACAATGGGGGAGCGAAGCGTCTCGCTTTAACTTCCAGTCAATTTTATCCTCTCCAAAGATTTCCTTCTATTTTGAGAAAATGCTTTTTTTTTTTTTTTTGGAAGGAAAGAATAACCAAAGGAAGGGGAAAGGGCAAAAAAAATCTTCCTTAGAAAATCAAATCTTCTTTTGCAGAGACTGGCATGGCTTTAACATACGCACAGAGGTATCCCCTCTGGTTATGTTGCAAAAGCCATGCAAATAATAATTGTGGCTAAGTGCTACACTGACAGTCAATATTGTATTTTCAAGCTTGTACTCATTATTCTTTATAGTATTCATGCATTTTGTGAAAGATGAAAAGATTTACATATCATATGGAGTGCTTTAGGGAGTGACTTGCTGGGTACTTTAAATGCACAATGTTCCACAGCCTTTTAAAGTCGGATTTCACTCCTCTTTTCTTTGTGATAAAAAAATAACAAGATAGAGCTAGATGGGTTCTTCCCTCAATATAATAAAATGTCTATTTTTAAATATAAGATGAGAGTTTGATATTTTTATCTGTGATTCCCAACACAATTTTGTTGTCCCAAATAATAAACTGCAGCTTCCTTTTAACACACACATTGAAGGGAAAAACAAATCTATGTAACCCAGCTTCGGCAGATCCTCCAGCAGCTCACTAACACACAACCTTCACCGGAGTTATTAATAATAGAACTGACCTATCTGCTCGGAGATACCGAGAGTGGAGACGAAAGAGAGAAGCGGGGCAGGAGCTAGCAGAGCCACTTTCTCGGTAGACACAGATAGGAAGTGTAGTGGAGAGTGTTCTAAGGAGAGGCAGTCTGGCCTGCCAGAGCCATGTCCTTTCCTACTTGGGCCGGGTTAGAAGCTAAAGGTCTGCTGGAACTCGTTAGGGGGTGCCTGTAGAAAGTCCCTGCTCCCCGCACAGATGATTTTAAAAGGAGGAGCACAGTGAGGCTGGGCAGGTGGTTCCTGGGTGGAAACTCCAGCCACACAAACCTGAGAACCCAGGTCTCATTCCTGGAACACACATAAAAAGCCATGTGCAGTGGTCACGTCTGTACTCTCAGCACACCTACTGTGGGAAGAAAGGCGGGGACAGAGAGACACCTAGTCTGGAGCACAGCGCAGCAGCACAGAGAATGTCTCGTCTCAGGAAGGCGAGAACACTCTCAGAAGTCATCCTCATGCGTGATGGTCACCCAGGCATGCGCTCACATGCACACACAAAATAATTATTCTCTAAAAGAGAAACTAAAAGACTTCCTAAAATCGGCTATGCCAATATAAAATATGTCAGAAAAGTAGGGCTCTTTTTTTTTTTAGCCAATACTCTAAAAATACTAACACACACACACACACACACACACACACACACACACACATTGTCCTGTCACATTCTGCTCACTGCGCTTTCCCTGGCATATTGTGGCCAAGAGCATAAGAGATTTACCATCATCAAGCTTTTCTTCTTGAGATGTGCTTGCTGTCTTCCTCCTGTGTCCTGGGGGGAACTAGAGAGTGTGTTTATTTGGGGCATTTTACTTTTACTCCAGAACAAACTGGGGAAAAACTCTTCTTTAATGATCCAGTGCAGTGCAGAGAATTCTGCTTAAATATTTGCTCAGATAATATTTTCTTACTCTGAAGCTATGAATCTGGCAACAGAGACAGATTAATAACAGCAGCGAGCCCCACAGCTGTTTGAAGAGAGACTCGTGTATCAAGGCAGCAACTAAGGACAGGCTCACTGTACGGAATCCACAGAGATACTCCACCATCCTCCATGAGCCTGCGTGTGCAAGGCTGTAACTCTGCCTCCTTATCCCAGAGTGTCCCAACAGAAATGACACGGGAACTCCCAAGTCAAAACACACATGGAACATGTTAAAGTCGGCTGCAGCTTTAGATATATTATTATTCTGAAGCATCAGCTGCAGGTCCTAAACCCATAGCTCTATGATGGGAAGCTAGTTATAAACCTGAACTAAAAATGTCAAAGACAAAATAGTGATCTTTAGGGAGAAGATTAAATCAAAAGACACAGCTAAAAACAGAGTAGTTTTGTGTTTGTGTGAGAGGTGTAGTTGTAGCTTGTGGTCTCAGCTTTCCGCTTTCATGTTGTCTCAGAACTAGTCTTGTTGAGTTTCCCGGGAGCCTCGAACTTCTAGTCCAAGTAATCCTCTTCGTTTAGCCCCCAAATAATACTTCTTGGCTTACAAGACATTTGGTAAACCTCTCTCTATTCCTCCCCTCACTTCTCTCCCTCCAGTGGCTCCCTGCCCCTCCACTTTCCTCTTTCCTCGTTCCTCCTTCCCCTATCTTCTTTCTCTACAAAAAGGTTTTCAAGGTTTTTTTTTTTTGTCTAATATCTCCTTAGATTATATTTGGGGATTGAATTTGAAGTGATTGTCACCCGAGTTTAGTTCCCTCCAATGTGTACATTTCAGTTCTCATAAAAAGTCATGGGCTTTTTTGTATTAAAAATAGTAACAGCCGGGCAGTGGTGGCGCACGCCTTTAATCCCAGCACTCGGGAGGCAGAGGCAGGCGGATCTCTGTGAGTTCTAGGCCAGCCTGGTCTACAAGAGCTAGTGCCAGGACAGGCTCCAAAGCTACGGAGAAACCCTGTCTCGAAAAACTAAAAATAAATAAATAAATAAATAAATAAATAAATAAATAAATAAAATAAAAATAGTAACAGCAAATACTCACTAAGCTTGCAAATGTTACTGTTACTAGGTGATAGATTTAAATTCTTTTTCTTTTCTTTTTATTTATTTTATGTATATAGTGTTTTGCTTGCACTTGTGTGTGTGTGTGTGCACATTATGTGTGTGTAGTCCCCTCAGAGATCAGAAAAGGGCACTGGAGTCTTTGGAACTGGAGTTACAGATGGTTGTGAGCCACCATGTAAGTTCTGAGAACTGAGTCGAACCCAGGATCCCAGAAATAACAAGCGCTGTTAATGGCTGAGCCATCTCTCTACCTCGCTTCTTTGTATTCAATGTCTACTTGTTATTTTCAAAAATAAAATACATTCAATATTTGTTTTTACAAAATATGAGAGACCAGGCTGGCAGCGAAGGCAGACTTTCAGTGTCTGAAACCTCATGATACATTCAGGGATGGATCAGCAGCAACAGATACCCAGGACAGAAAGAATAAATGTTGGCACCTGTCTGGGATCCTTCAACCCACCCGGTACTGCTCTAATTGCTTGTGGGCCAAGAGATTGACCTCACCATCACCTTCCCGAGGATCAGATACTGTTTTCTTTGTTCTGTCCTTTCTTCCTTCCCTCCCTCCCTCTTTCCCTCCCTCCCGTCTTTTTTTCTTCCCTCCCTCCCTCCCTCCCTTCCTCCCTCCCTCCCTTCTCTTTTAAGACAAGGTCTTAGTATGTAGCCTGGCTGACCTGGAAACCACTGTGTAAACAAAGCTGTCCTCACAATCACGGAAATCCACCTGCCTCTGCCTTCTGAGTGCTGAGAGTAAAGCATGCTCCACCACACCCGGCCTGAGAGTCAAGGTTTTTAACAGAGGATGAGGTGGGAGCTGTTTCTCAACCTTGTTCGCTGGAAGGGATATCAGGGAGTGCTTCAGGTTACACAGTCTACTAGTCAGCACTCCCTAATTGTGACAAAGTACCCAAGAGAATCATCTATACGATGGGACATTCTATTTGTCTGCTGTCTTCAGAGGTCTTATTCCAAGGCTACTTGGTCCTGTCATCTTTGGGCCTGATGTGGTAACAGTACATCGTGGCAGGAGTACGTGGAGGTAGAAGGTGTTCAGTTGATGGAAGATGTCAACAGAGAAGTGACTGGTATCCCATTATCCCTCTTGAGGGACTAGCCCTATTGACCTTAGGCCCCATCCATTAAATGTTCAGAAATCTCCCCAAAGAGCCAAACTAAGGACAAGCACTTAACTTAACAGATTTTTGTGGGATGTTCTAGATTCAAACAATAGCACCTGGCATCATTTGATATCCCAGGAAAATACTAGAGAGATCTTCTGCCCAAGCAGAAGTATCTCGGGGTTGGAAAATGAGTAAGAAAGTGTGGGACAAATTCAAACTGTCTAAGAATCTTGGTGAAGAAATCTGATTTAAAAGTAAGGTTAAGACCCAGATAGATCCCTTCAGATACAATACTAGCCAGTTTTATGTTAACTTGGCACAAGTTAAAGACATCTGAGAGGAGGGAACCTCAAATGGGAAAATGCCTCAGTAAGATCTGGCTGTAGGCAAGCCTGTAAGGCATGGGAAAGGGCCCAGCCCATTATGGGTGGTGCCACCCCTGGGCTGGTGGTCCTGGGTTCTATAAGAAAGCAGATTGATCAAGCCATGAGGAGCAAGCCAGTAAGCAGCGCCCGTCTATGGTCTCTGCATCAGTTCCTGCCTCCAGCTTCCTGCCCTGTTTGAGTTCTCCTCCTGACTTCCTTCAGTGATGAGCAGTGATATGGAAGTGTAAGTCAAATAAACACTTCCCTCTCCAACTTGATTTTGGCCTTGGTGTTTCATCACAGCAATAGTAACCCTAACTAGGACAGATACCTTCTGGGAGACCCCAGGTATAAACTTCTTGAAACCCTTGGAACTTGAGCTCCTGTTCCAATGAGTGTTTCCATCAATGCTGTTACTACTCACATACAACCTCCAGTGAGATTTGCTTCTCACTAATGCTTCCAGAAGGTCCTGGCCTTTACACTGGCCATCAGTAATTTGTAGATCTTCATGGCTTCCCTCACTTAAATATACACAGAGAGAATCCCAGGTGTGGCTGAATCTAGTCAATGTGACTCTGAGGTCTACCTTCCATAACCTGCATCCTAGTCAACATGGGCCAGATCTGCAGAGCAGGGCAACCCTTCTGGGAATCCAGTCACGGCTTGGAAGAATATCTACTAATCAGAACAGCTGACACTTATTGGGTACTTAATGTACACCTGGAACTGGGCTAAATATTTGACATTGATCATCTCACTTACTCCTCATGATCTCTAGCTTCATTTTATAGATGAGGAAATTGAGGATTACAGAAGAAACCCACCCAAGGTCACATGGCTACATATCTGGACAGGAAGGACTCCAAGCCTAGGAGTGACTGTCTCACACATTGTACATCCTTGTTGATAACTTGCTTCTGGAACGGGGTGTTACTCGAAACTAGTGAGGGGCCACAGAGTTCATAAGCTTCCGAAAAGAAGGCAGACCTTTGCATGGTTTCAAACACCAGGACACTTCCTTTGTCTATTATATCCAAATACAATAGTGTCAAAAGTAAAATAAATTCAGAATGAATATAACAAAAGGTGATTGTGGAAGGAGGCTGTCGGCAGCTCAGACCCGAAATAATCACACAGAAAACATATTATTTAAATTACTGCTTGGGGGCTGGAGAGATAGCTCAGTGGTTAAGAGCACTGTCTGCTCTTCCAGAGGTCCTGAGTTCAATTCCCAGCAACCACATGGTGGCTCCAAACCATCTGTGAAGAGATCTGGCGCCCTCCTCTGGCATGTGGGTATAAATGGAGGCAGAAAGTTGTATACATAATAAATAAATCTTAAAAAAAATTACTGCTTGGCCCATTAGCTCTAGCTTCTTATTGGCTAACACTTACATCTTAATTTAACCCATCTCCATTAATCTGTGTAGCACCACGTGGCCGTGGCTTACTGGCAAAGTTTCAGCATGTCTGTCTCTGGCGACTCCATGGCTTCTCCCTGACTCCGCCCTTTTCTCCCAGCACTCAGTTTAGTTTTCCCTGCCTAGCTCTATTCTTTTTCCCTATCACAGGCCTAAGACAGTTTCTTTATTAACCAATGGTATTCACAGCATACAGAGGGGAATCCCACATCAGATAATGCCACGATAAATCCATTTCTAGACACTCTACCTCCTTCTGGATTTGCCAGGCTACAAAAGAGAAGAACAACTACTGCATCATAAAGAAGTCCATAAAATATATGAAGTTCTTCATGGGCCAGGACTATTGAGCAATTTTACAGTGGAGTGCTTGGAATTTGTTTAGAAATACTGTTCAGTTTACTTTAATGTATATTTTGTTTTTTTTTCTGGGCAGCAAATTTACTTTTGTTTTGAACGTTTCTTACCCAGACTGGTAAAACCATTTGTTTTTCCTGACTGGAAGCCACTGGAGGTAAACTCGTCAAGTATTTACAAAGAAAAACAGTGCCAAGTGGTAATAAACCCACATTTCCTACTCTGAACTTGGTACTCTCCTGGGATGCTGAAGGAGTCACTGTCATCATGGTCTAGGGGACCACGGATATAAGACATCTTACATTTCATGTCTGTGTATGTATGTGTATATGTGTGTTCTTGTGTGTGTGCGTGTGTGCAGGCAGATGTATGCAGGCCCACGTGCACATGCGTGTGTATGAGTGTGGAGGCCAGAGTTAATAGTTCTTGGTTTCTCTTTGTAAAGTCAGTGCTTCACTGTTTTCATTAGATGACTAAAGTTAAGGACGTCTTGTGTTGATCGCCTTACATTCTATACTCTCTTGCGCTTTGGTTTGTTTGCTTTACAAGTTCTCCCTATGCAGCCCTCGCTGGCTAGAATTGCTGAGTAAGACAGGCTGGCCTTGAACTCAGAGACTGACCTTCCTCTGCCTCCCAAGTGCTGGAATGAAAGGCATGGACCACCACACTTGACCACATTTATACATTCTTTGCATAGTATGATCCCCCCCCAGGCCAAAGTAAGAAGTTAAATGATTTATGAACAATAAGTGAATGTATATATGATGACCCACAAAATTTAATGTTAAGTTTTAGATCTTCCATGTCTTCAAAGGTTCAAGGGGTGATACCGTTGGGAGGCAAGGGGAGCCTTTAGGAAATGGGACCTCAGAGAAGGTAGGACATTGAGTGTGTGCCTTTCTAAGGTGCATTGCCTTCCCCCACCCCTCTGTGCCATGAGGCAAACAGGCCTCCACAACCCACTCTGTCACCATGTTTTCTCTAGCACAATGGATGAGGTCCCTTCTGAGCAGGTTATATTTAGGAACATATATGTACATACATACACATATATGCATTCAATAATAAGGAAAAAAGAGAGCAAGGAAAGGTACATGGGAGTGTTTGGAGGGAGGAAAGGAAAAGGAGAAATGTTCTAATTACACTCTCAAAAAAATAAAAATTAACAAATAAATAAAAATTAAAGTCCCAGTGAGATCTCTGAAAACTCTTGATCTACAGAACCTCCGTGTTCCTCAGGCTTCATCTCTCACCACCTACATGCTGCCACAAAAGGGATAAAATGATCCATATCTCACTCACAAATGGGTCCGTGCAAAGAAAAATATCCCCATTTCAATCTGAGCTTTCTTATTTTTTAGCGTTCTCCTTACAGCCTTGAAACAAGTTAAGAAATTAGACAGGTGTACCAGACACTTCTCCATCTTAGGAAGAAATTTTGCAGATATCCCTATGATTTCCATTGTCTCTGTGAAACCCTCCCAGCCAAGATGAAAATCCCCCCAAATTTCAAGGAACTTGGATAAAAGTATCTGGGCAAGAACATTGTTTGCATAAAATAAAATGTAAAATCTCATCTATTCTCTCCCTCCCTCCCCCTCACACACACACACACACACACACACACACAATGAAACCACTAGCATATTTTTCTAACCGGCTGCCAAGAACCCGAGATGGCCCTTTCTGTTTTGCTCTCAGCTGATGCTGGCTTCCTTCGAGGCGATTCGGCACAGCATCAGGCTTACCTCATGTTTCGCTGAAAAACTGGTTCTGAAAAGCAGCCTCAAGATGACATTCTGGGATGGAGACCGATGTGGTGTGCAGCACGGGAGGCAGGAACAGGGGGAGGTGGCCAAGCGGTGTTAATGCAAATGTGTTCCCGGGCTTACTTGCTGGCACACCAAGTGGACACCCAGCCATCTGAATCCGGGCCAGTGAATTTGGCACATCTTCGGCTGGCAGAGCAGAAGTCCAGCGCAGCATCCTGCTGCCGTTGGCATGCATACAGCTGTCTTTCTTCATCTGGCTCCCTCTGCCACTGCGGACACTCAACAGGTGTTGCCAGGGACACAGTGTGTTTGGCAGCTGTCAACTTTCAATAATCATCTCTGTAGCAGATCCCACTCAGTTTTCCCACCCCGCTTCTCCCCCTCCACACCCTTTTCCAAACCCCAGCACCATTTGGACCATTGCAGAATGCAGTTAGGTAAGGACACTGTTGAAGGCCCGAGGTCATCTGGAGACAGAGCCTGCTGGGCCACAGCCCGGTTGTGCCTTCTACTGCTACAAGCTACAGCTCTTTTGGGTTGACTCAACCATCTTTCCTTATTCCTCTTTCTAGGTCAATTGACTTCAGGTTTTCTTTTATTGGGATGTGGGTAAAGGTTTATTTTGCTGATCTAATTTCACACTGTACTGTCGTGTTACCACCGGTTACCATTATCTATTGGTGATACGATTGCCCCAGGACGGCTGTGTCTATGTTCTTACAGGAGAGGGGTACTAAATCATAACGGTGTTTATTTTCATGGACACTAAAGATTATGTATTTTTATAATATAAACTATTGCATAATATTCTAGAATGTTCATATGTTGTGGTACAGCTATGCCAGACTCATTAACATACGCATGACCTTGGAAGTGGTCATGTTAAGCCCTTCTTCTTGCCCTTCATTTTTTTTTTTTTTTTAGCTGTTTTTGAAACAGAACCATGAAAGAGCAGGTCTCTTTCAGATCACAAGCACAGAAAATGTCCTTGAAAGCCTGCAGGAACCGGATGTCTCCCTGGAGCAGACACTGAGAAGAGGAGAGGATTTTGAGGAGCTGCATGAGAAGTTAGTGCACTGGGCAGCAGAGGCCGGATGGACACAAAGTGACCCCTGTCAATCAGAACCTCTTTCTGCCCTTTTCCAGAGGCAAGCTCCCCCCAAGTTCTGTGACACCCAACTCCTGTTAGTCCCTGAGATGCATTTGCTTGGACCCCCATGTAGACAAGATTGGCCCCTTGTCCTGGTTTCTGAACCGTCAGATTCAGGCCAATGCGGAGCGGGTTTCCCGCCTCTCCTTGACTCGGCGAACTGTGTGTTACCGACTGTGAGACTCCTTAGTAGTGTTCATTAAGGAATGGGTTTTCTTGTTAGTTATCTTCCATTATCATCAACATTCAAGGTGTTTTCTCTGTAGTTTTGGATCTTTGGGGAGGGGAAAGGCAGATTCTTCATTCAGCACATCTCCAAGCAAATATCTTTTGGTAGGTGCCCAGTTCACCCTCCAGAAAGAGGGAGGCAGGAAAGACGCCATCCTCCAGAATCTCCATTCTCTTGACTTCCCTATAATCCCCCTAAGTCCACAAGTTGCTTTTCTTGGCTTTAGCTTTCCACAGTGGAGAACTGTAGCAGTCAAGAGGCCCTCCCCACGCTAACACTTCAAGAAATATGCATTATCTATGTCTTGCACAATACAAAAACTATAATTTTAGGGTACAAATTTTCTTTTTTGTAATTATTTTATCTATCATCTATCTATCTATTAATCTATTTATCTATCTACCTGTCTATCTGGCAAGGTCATGTAATCCAGACTGATCTCTAACCCACTGTGTGGCCAAGGATGACCTGACCTTCTGATCCTTCTGCCTCTGTCTTCTGAGTATTAAACTTAAAAGTGTGTGTTACCATGCCTGGGTTTTAGAGAGCAGGGCCCGGAACCCAGGGTCTGTGCATACTACTCAAGCCCTCTACCAACTGAGCTACAGCCACTTTAGCTACTCGGTCGCTGAGCAGGAATTTGAAGGTTACCATTGTCTCTGACAGCTGGCTAATCACATGCTCAAGAATAAAGCATCAGTGGTGTTTCCCTGCAGGGCATATCTACTCCACAGGAGACTGGCCAGAGTGCCACAAAGATGTTGCCAAACAGCTGAGCAAACGTGCTCTTCCCTAGTTATTAATCTCTGAGCGCCACTGCTCACAACAGAAAGAACAGAGGCTAGAAGAGCCCACGGACCAGGGTTGTCCTCCCCAGCACACACAAGGAACCGGGCCATGTAGCAGAGGCGCTTCTGTGCTGTAAAAACCTCCCTGACACTCTGAAGGAGTCTTCCTGCTCTCCAATACGGCCATGAATATGGAAAGCTTCAGCTTGCTAAGAGGGATCATTGCACACCCCGTATGATGGTAGCTCACCTCGTAATGAACACGTGTCTTTTATGTGGTTTTCAAACAAAATGTCTTACTTTTGAACAGTATAATTTGCCTTTTATTAATGTTGATAGTTAAATACCATAGATGCATGCTACTTTAGCTGGAAGGCACAGTTTCGACCTCTGGGATCTTTAATGTGTGCTTTAGAGCACAACTAGGATATCCATGATAAGTAAAAATGTGTGCAGATATGTATATATATATATATAATTATTACATATGACATATGTATGTATGTCACATACTATTATCAAGTATAAATCCCACAAATTAGTCATTGGATGCATTAGGAGATGCCCAGGCTCTGCCTTGCTTCCTCTATATTTGAACAATTGAGGAGAAAGAACTGTGCTGGGCTGGAGAGGTGGCTCCATGTTTAAGGATGTGTACTTCTCTTACAGAGGACCAGAGTTCGGGTCCTTGCACCCACGTCAGGCGGCTTGTAGCCACCCCTATCTCCAGCTCCAGGATGCCTGACACCATTAGACTCTTAGGGCACCTTCGCAAAAACCACACAAAGACACACACACACACACACACACACACACACACACACACCCATAGTAAGAAACTAAAATAAATCTTTTTTTAAAAAAACAGAAAAATAACTGAATACCTATTTAGTGTATGTGTCGTTTCCCAAAAGATACTTGCCACAACCACATAATAAGTTCTACCAAGGCATCTTGGATGGACTTTCTATAGACTTTTTAGTATCTGATCTGATGGAATACTTAAGTGTTTCTGAATGTTGAAGTTTACGATAAGCTTTTCATCCTGAGTTGTCTTCATAACCCTTCTGCAGATGTAGTTAGCCTAAGGGTAATTTGTGGAAAAAAGATTATTGGTAGACTAGATAGCCATGCACATGTACCACAAGTGGGTGAAGCAGACCCTAGTCAAGCGTATGATGACTCCAGTAAGGGCAAATCCCATCCTTCTCTGATAGGTCAGATGTAAGTGCTCTCCTACCATGTGACTGGCTAGCCTCCCTACAGAACTATGGCTGCCAAAGGGCTCAGTACCCATCTCTACAAGTTGGAGATAGATCACATTTGATGAGAGGACCCATACTACCATGTAGGCAGAAGTTTGCCTGTCCCAATTGCCTGCTCCCAAATAACCAGTAGCTGCTTCCCAAATAACTGACTCAGAGACTTAATATAAATTACAAATGCTCGGCCAAAATAGTTCAGGCTTATTGCTAACTAACTCTTACAACTTAACACATTTCTATTCATGTATGTGCTGCTCTGAGGTCCAAGCCTTTTATGTCTATCCCATTTTGTGTGTCTGACTTGTTCTCCATCTGGTTGGGGACCTCCTACTCAAGCTTTTTTTCTATCATTCTCCTAGTTTGGTTGTCCTACCTGGCTACTGGGCAATCAACTTTTTATTAAGCAGCTTTTGTTAAACCAATTTAAGCGACAAATCTTTACATTGTACAAGAATTATTCCATAGCACTGCTGGGCCAGGTTCAGCCTCACGGTAGCAGCCTTCTACCATGGCTACTGTGCCAGTGGGCCTTACGAGAAAACATGGATACAGTTAGGGAGGTAGGCTGCCTGACATCTGTTAGATGGACTGTGCTCTCTTCCGGTCTAGGACACCTTTGTTGGCAGGTGTCCTTTGTAAGCCATTCATCTGTGCCTTGAGGAATGCAGACTGTCAGCCACTTCCATTAGGTTTCCCTGTGCCTCTTCCCTGGACTTCCTACTTAGAAACCTCCCCGTCCTATTCCTTCTGGACACCTTAAAGGAGGAGTAGAAACTACTTCTCTTTTTGTCCCAGACTAGAGAACAGAAAGTATAGGGGTGGGGTAGGAAGTGTTGGGGTGCGGTAGAAAGCACTGCCCTGGGAACAACGGGAAGGTCCCAGGGCTGAGCTCGGTGGGGAGAGGGTCCGGATTCAATCATGTCGGCTGCGGACATCCTTGGTGTTACTCCTGCTTTGGTTGTAGCATCAGAACTTCAGGAAACTGAATGAAGATGTAGAACACACACCTCTACTGAAAGGAAGAGATCAGGAATACAGGGACTTCAGAGGCTTTACCCAACCCTCAGAGGCAGGAGCTGAAGGGTCTCCAACTCTCAGAGGGTTAGTCAGGCTGTTATTCTGTTTAAGTTTGTGTGTATGTGTGTGTGTGTAATTGTGCATTGGTGTGTGAGTATGTGAATGTGTGTGTGATTGTGTGTTGGTGTGTGCGTATGTGAATGTGTGTGCAGGTGCCCATGGAGGCTAAAGGTCTTAGATCCCCTGGAACTGGAGTCACAGATGGTTGTGAGTCTCCTGATGTAGGTCCTGAGAGCTGAACTTGGGTCCTCAGGAAAAGCAACCAGTGCTCTTACTGCTGAGCCGTAGCTCTAGATCCAGAAGAGAATAAAACTTCAGATCCCCTCCAAAGTCACAATATAGCTGGTACTTAACAGACTTGTTGCCCAGGCCTTCCAAAGAGAGCACTGTGGCTAGGGACTTACAGATTGTTCACCAACGCCACCCCGCCCACCCCCCCTCCCACACACACAGTGTAGTTAAAAGTCATTTCCTACAACCGTTGCAGGTCTAATTCTGACTGGGTAATCATCTTGTACACTTGACCCAGCCCCAGACTTTCTGAAGTCAGAGCCCTCCAGCGTCTCCCGGAATGCTCTCTCGTGTCAAAGACATTCTTACCACTGTAGTCTGCATCAAGTTACTCCGTTGACTGTCGTTATTTTTTCCTTTAAGTTCAGTCAAAGGTTAAAGTCTTCAAAGCAGGTTGTCAAAACCTGACATCGTGTTTGTTTTGCAATGTTGTTGTAACACAAAACGTACAAAGGTGCCCTCCCACCAAGTCTTCATGTCATGGGGAGATCAACATGTGTTTGGGTTCTGAGCAAAAGCTAGCCTGTGGCAGCTTGCAAAGGAAGTGTGGGGCTCACCCAGCAGGTTCAAAATTAACAAAACAACAAAAAGTGCCTTTAGAATAATCAGGACCCATGCAGAGCAGAGAAAACCCCAGCAAGTGCCAGCCCTAGCTAGCTGTTTATTTAGCTATTTGCATGTGTATGTGTGTAGTGTATGCACACTCTAGGTATGCTTGCGTGGGGGGGGGGCATACTTATGTGTTCTGGTCTATGTAGAGGCTTGATGCTGATGTCGGGAATCTCAGAGCATTCCCACCCTGACTTGACTCAGACCGCTCCAATTTAGTTTAGCTAGCCAGCTTGCTCCGTGGACCCGTCTCTGCTTCCCATGGCATGTGCTGGGATGGCAGGCAGGCTGCTACGCCCATCCTTCATTTACACGGATGCTGGGATACACACTTCAGTCCTCATTGTCATGGCAAACCCTTTACCCACTAAGCCATCTCCTCAGCCTTGGAAGTTTTCTTTTACATCGAGAAATGAATGCTGGTCAGAGGGGAGATGTGCTGGTTAAGAAAGGAGGCCAGAATTTTCAGGTCTATTAGAACGCATAGCTGAGATTACAGGTTTGCACGTGGAATGTCTCCCATAGACTCATGTGTTTGAACACTTAGTCCCTATCTGGTAGCACTGTTTGGGGAGGTTGCTAGACCTTCCTAGGGACCAGGTGATAGAGATAGGGCAATAATGACAGAAATTATGGGTCATAGTTCAAACCTAATTCTGGCCAGAACACTCTGTTTCCTGATGGCCAAGGCCATGTAACCAGATGTCCCATGATGCCACCACCATGTTTATCTACTCTAAAGGGCTATCCCTGAACTGTGAGCCCAAAGAAATCTTTCTTCCTTTAAGTTGCTTTTTATAGGTAACAAAAGTAACTAATACAACAAAGAAAAGCCAGAGCCAGTCTGGAGGTCTGCTCGGAAGGACAGGACGTGTGGAAGCAGAAGTTCCCCTAAGTAATTGATTTTCAGCCCCTGCTTCATCAAGTTGTTCTTTTAGCGGCCCAGCTATCATCTTTCATCTCCATTGAGAATTTTGTTTTACTCGCCAGCGTTCTCCAGCTGGGCCAGCTCACTGCAGATCTTTCTTCCTGAACCCTGTGTGTATTTTGGGGCTAAAGATAAAGTTTTGACAAGTTTCCTGGGCCAGCAGCTCTTAGGGCATTTGAGCTTTTGCCCAGCTGAACTCCTCTGCCAGAAGCGTTCGAGTGGAAAGGGAGGAACCAGCAAGCAGGGAGAGCGTTGGTGAGAGGTTTCAGCTGAGAGCTGTCTGGCCGACCACACCTAAAATTCTCCACGGACTCTAAGCACACCAGAGATCAGTAAAAACCTACATATGTTGCCGCTGCATAGGACAACGGCCCAACTTTAATTTCAGAGTCTCCAAGAAAACAGAGACCCAAGCCATTTTTAAATTTTATTTTCTTCCACAGAAGTGTACCAGCAGGAGTGGATGCCATCTGTGTGCACCAGCTCTCGTTCACCTGGGCCTAGAGGGAAGCAAGCGTGGTTGCTAGCTGTCAGGCACGTGTGTTGTGTCCGAAATTCATACGACTCCATCTGGGTTTCGCTCTTTGTTTAATAGATCACAGAGTCCCTGATGCCCATTCAATTAATTAGTAGTGGAAGAAGAGTCCGGCGTCAGACATTTCTATAAGCTCTTTATGACAAGCCGAGGAAGATAAGCGTTTCATTAGTGTGATGACCACTTGCACCTAATTCTTTGATGTGCCCTAGATAAGCAGCCCAAAGTGTAATTATTGGGGGGTACTTGGGAGATGGCTTCCAGCTGTCAGGAATGGAAATGGCTCTCGTGGGCTTTTACATTTTTCTTATAACTTAATTCAAATAGACGCCCACTGAACTGAATGTGTGCTCCTACCGGAAAATATTTAAATGCCACCTGCAGCAACTCTGTACTAAAGGAGACTCTTCCACACTCTCTTGCCCAAAGGCTAAAGTATTCAGAACTTCATGAACCAACTGCTGCACTTGTTCGATCATTTCGATGATATCAAAAAATATTCTCACACTTGGGAGAGTGGAGGACACTTAATCACATCTTCCATTGAAATTATTCAGTGTCTGGATGTGCCATGTGGCCTCCCTGGGCTCCCAGCTTCCTGATATCTTCAACAGGGAGGAGCATAATCTACCCCCTAAAATAAACTATTTTGGAGAACTATGTCCCAGGCTCTGTGTATGTGTGCACATCTACACATTCAAAGACTCTTTTCCACAATTTTACCACAGCACCCTGAGCTATCATCTGAGTGAAGTCTCTTTCTCATATTAATCATTCAGAATACCTCCAGCCTTCTCTCAGAGTTTTTTTTTTTTTGACACCTATTTCCATAACTCTCTTTTGGGTTCAAACCCTGGTTTCGAACTTATGCGTGTATATGCTCTACCCCTGTCTATTTCCCCTCTAAGTGAGGGTACCCATGATCAAACGGGACAGAGCAGGGTGGGGTGTTATCACTCTGCTAATGTTGGGTCAGTGCCTTAAAGGTGGGCTGGTGTTTTCTACAGCAATATGAATGGAAGCTGATGAACACAACTCTTTTGTCGAAATCCCCAAACCCAAAGTGACTTGTGTGGAGGCAGGGCCTGTAAGGAGCTAATTAAAGTTAAGTTGGGTCATAAGAATAAGAATTTAATCAATAGGATTAGTGTCCTTAGTAGAGGAAGAAAAGAGGCGGCACATTCGATCGCTCTCCACATGTGCGGAGGACTCAGTAGGAAGATGGCCATCTGGATGTCATGAAGGGAGGCACCAGCAGAAATCAACATTTCTGGCACATTGGCTATGGACTTCTAGCTTCGGAAAATAAATTTATGTTGACGAGGTCATCCATCCTGTGGTTTTTGTTACAAAAGGATCATAGAGGATTGTGGCCCAGTGACAGGGAGGGGCTTCTGTGGCAAACACCACCCAGTGCTGGCCGAAGTGGTCGGGAACCGGGAATTTTCATAGGCTAGAAGTTGTGCCGTGCGTGTTAGACAGAAGCGGAGAGCAATGAGGGTAAGAGTGTACCGAGACCTTCAGAAAATGATCTCTGGCCTTAGTGAACACACAGCAGGCACAGTCAATTGCCAGTAGGAATAAAGATGTTAGGAATACAGATGTTAAGGCCATTCTGGTAAGGCCTCGGTCAGAAACACAAAAATGTGACTGAAACTGCACAGAAGCTGATCTTTGTTATCAAGTGGGCAGGCGTGGCCATGCTGTGCTCTGGTGTTTGAGTGGGCAGGGGTGGCCGTGCTGTGTCCTGGTGTTATCACGTGGGCAGGCGTGGCCGTTCTGTGTCCTGGTGTTATAGAGTGGGCAGGCGTGGCCGTGCTATGCTCTGGTGTTTGAGTAGGCAGGTGTGGCCGTGCTATGCTCTGGTGTTTGAGTGGGCAGGCGTGGCCTGCTGTGCTCTGGTGTTATAGAGTGGGCAGGCGTGGCCTGCTGTGCTCTGGTGTTATAGAGTGGGCAGGGGTGGCCGTGCTGTGTCCTGGTGTTATAGAGTGGGCAGGCGTGGCCGTGCTGTGTCCTGGTGTTATCACATGGGCAGGCGTGGCCTGCTGTGCTCTGGTGTTATAGAGTGGGCAGGCGTGGCCTGCTGTGCTCTGGGGCTCAGGAAAGCAGATGGTGCTGGTGGTTATTGAAGAGCAGCAACTTGGTTTTCCCTTGCTACTTAGAGCAAAATGAAAGAAAGACAGAATGAGGGTTTTTAAAAACTTACTTAATTTTACTTATTTGTATGTCTGTACATGCACATGAATGCAGTGCCCACTGAGCCCAGAAGAAGGCATCGCATCCCCTGAAGCTGGAAGTGGTTGTGAGCTCCCAGATGTGGGTCCTGGGACCAAACACAGGTTCTCTGCAAGGGTAGCAAGTGCCTTAACCATGGAGCCATCTATTCGGCCCCGAGTGAATGAATCAGAAGAAAGAAGGAAAGGGAGGGAAAGAATGTGAAGATTTGAAAACTCCTTTGACTATACTTACAAGAAAAATAAAAAAAAGTTTGGAAGAGAATATTAAGAGTGTGGCTAGGCAACTGGGAGGTGAGTATGGACATGGCTTACAGATTTCATCGGTCACCACACCAGAAGCCAGAAACAGAGAAAGAACTGTACAGGGGAGGTACCACCAGCTTCTCAACCAGTTGCTTGGTGTTGAACTTCTAGAATTGAGAGATAATAAATCTCTACTGTCCACATCACCAAAACTCTGACTTTTTATTTTATTTATTTATTTATTTATTTATTTATTTATTTATTTATTTATTTTTGGTTTTTCGAGACAGGGTTTCTCTGTGGTTTTGGAGCCTGTCCTGGAACTAGCTCTTGTAGACCAGGCTGGCCTCAAACTCACAGAGATCCGCCTGCCTCTGCCTCCCAAGTGCCGGGATTAAAGGCGTGCGCCACCACCGCCCGGCTTAAACTCTGACTTTTTAAATGCCAGCCTAAAAGACTTACGCACTCTATCTGCTGTCAATCAAACTCTTTATATGCTGCTGTTAAGACGTGTCTAACACACCTGATGCTATGAGGGAAGGAGAGGGAGGTGGGGAGACCTGCACTGGTGAACGCCAGTGCACACACTGCCCTGTCAGGGGCTTGCAGTTCTTCCAAGCAACTCTAGCAGAATCTCACTCAGCACCTGCATCAGCTCATCAGAATCAGGAGTTACACAATGGTTGTGACTTAGAAGTCAATTTGCTCATCTCCTCATCTAGAACTTTTCCACACCCATCCACTAGTAACTGATGATGCTAATAATAGCAGCAGTTATCCCTAGGTACCTTCTAAGTCTTCTCTGTGGAGACTTGATCTCTTTATGACTCACTGTATTAGTCAGGGCTCTCTGGAGGAACAGAACTAATATATGTTATTGTTGATAATATTTATACATATGAGGGATTATGAGGCCGAGGAAGTTGACAAATGCCTTCTGTGAAACATGAGGACCTGTGTTTGATCCTTAGTACACATGTGAAAGTCAAGCACTGTAGCATGTACCTATAATTCCAGTACTGGAGAGGATGATTCTAGGGGCTTTCTGGTCAGCCTATCTAATTGGATGGGCCAGCCTCAGGTCCCAGTAATCTATACTATTTGAAAAAACAAGGTGCAGGGTGATTAAGGAAGATACCCAGCATTGACTATCCTCACAGATACTCAAACACACACACACACACACACACACACACACACACACACACACACACGCCGCCAGAAAAGGCAGGGGTGAGGGAGAGGAAGGAAGGACTTCCAAGTATACACATGCTAAATTCCTAACCCTTCAATGATAAGTGTAGCTAGATTGCACAGGCAAGGAGATACAAAGAAACAGAAGGCCACAGAGATTAAACAATAGAACTGCAAGCCAAGGAAGGCCTGGAGCCATGAGGAGAGAGCCAGCCTCCTCAGATCCTTGTGAAACAAGTCTTTTGCCTCCAGAAGCGTGGAAGAGGTTGTGTTTTCTATATTCCCTAGTTTGTTGCCGTTTCCGCAGCAGCCCTAGGAGACTTATACATTTTAGTTTCTGGGGAATTAAGAAAGGCCACAGGGCCGATTCTGCCCATATTAGGAAAGCCAAACATTGGGACCAGGATTTAACTGTCTCAAATTATAGTCCCCTTTGTATGCACCCTCACAGATGATCTCGGTGACAAGTTCATAGGCAGAACATTGAGGGCACCCAGTGAATCTTCACTGGACGCTTTGGAGCTATGGCCCATGACAGGTCACACCAGGGCATGAAGAAAGGCCAGAGTCTCAGACACACCAGAGGAGGAAGATGGACAGGTCTTCTTTGGAGCAACTGTTCTACATTTCATAAAATTTGGCTTGAATTAGTAATCCAGCTGCTCAAAACCTCACAGGAAAATGCAATAGGGTTATTGGAATAAAAAAACAATTTTTTTCTGCTCATGGAAATTATAGACTAATCTATATTTTAGACAAGAAAATGGAAGAAATGATATTTGGCTGGCTTAAGGCCACCCATCTCGAACACAGGCCCTTCTCCCGCCACAGCTAATTTGTGCCATTGGAGCATCTCATTCTGGTGTCTTAACATTTCTAAATTACCAAAAAGAATGGCTCCATGGCTGTGTTTCAAATGAGAGACAGAAAAATCAAGTTATTAGCTATTTTAAAAATATCTGTGTTTGGGGGCAGATCTTTAGCATTCCAAACCAGTTTGCAGCCTGATTCAGCTTGATGGGAACCAAAGCAAACAAACAAAAGGAAGGCTTAGAGAAGCCACCTCCCAGCTGCACGGAAAAA
The DNA here is from genome assembly GCF_014885135.2 of Alexandromys fortis. Classification (NCBI taxonomy): domain Eukaryota; kingdom Metazoa; phylum Chordata; class Mammalia; order Rodentia; family Cricetidae; genus Alexandromys; species Alexandromys fortis. The sequence continues at coordinate 4,115,274 of NW_026068016.1, forward strand.
TGGCTTTGAGGCGGTTAACCCCAGCTAGGAAGAGCTGCAGCGAAGCAGCGTGCCTGCACTGTACACACGTCCTCAGACGCTTTGTCAAGAAAAGCTCGGTGCTGGGGCGTTTCAATTAACAAAGTGGGATGGTTTACCTGATAAAATGCTCCCTGTGTGAGTGTAATTACATAGTTATACCCCACAGAGATTTTTTAATTTCTGTTTGGTGTGTTTGCCTTGAAAGTGTTTGTCACTGGGAGTGTTCTTGATGCGCAGTTTTAAAGCGGCGCTGGCCAACCGCATGGCTTGTTTTCATTTTAGATTCATTACCATCTGAAGATGGTGCTTTTTGCCCGGCACAAGCACAATATTGATACTTGCTCGAGAAGACAATACATCAAGGAACCGGAGAAGCATTAAAAGGATACTGTCAAGTACCTGTCTTTGGCTTCTCCAAAACAGGATTGTCTTTTTTTTTTTTTTTTTTTAACCCACTGGAAGCTAGTAATTGAACTGAAATGCTTGGAAATACACTGTCTTTGTCAGTTTGTTTCTCATCTTCGGTGCAGAAAGCTTTTCCTTCAGCCCTGCCACCTCTTGTCAGTATAACAAATCCAGCTAAGGAACCAGCATCTTTTCTGGGTTCTTCAGTCCTCCCCTTCCAGTGACTACATAAACCTGGCTATGGATTGCTGACTGATTTGGGGCTGTCTTATTCCCTTAAGACGCATTGGAGCCCCTGCTGTGTCCTGGGTACCATCGCTTACTTACCTCAGGGTGTACAGAGGTAAGTTACAAGTCTGATTGGCACCGTCTTAAAGGACTTGCACACTAGCCCAGAGACTGGGCAAGCGTTTGTTGTCTAAGATAGCAAGTACTAGAACTGTGTGGGACATGAGGGAACCTGCAATGGTTGCACAGTACAGGCATAAATCCATTCTGCTCAAAGTAGAACTGGTCACCCAGAGAAAGCAGGTCTCTCAATCCTGGGAGCTCACCAATTGCTAGACTACGTATAAAGCCCTAGATAAAAGCAACACGCTCTCCACATTCATTCTCATGGAAAGAAGCTGACATCAGGGAAGAAAACATGGAAAGAGGTAATTTCCGAGTGCAGTATGCTGTTAAGGGGGAAAATCACAGAAGGGACATAGTGCAGTAAGGTCCTTCATGTGGGCCAAGTTGACATCTGAGTTAAGTTGACCCCAGGAGGGTGACAAGGAGCTTGGCATATGCAAAACTAAAAGAAGATTGAGGGCCAGGCCTGGGAGGGGGCTATAGTGGACTAGGAAATCAGTGAGTTAGTCTGGTGTTGGAGGCTTGAGGCCTTAAAGGTCAAATTAAATGATAAGAATTTATTCTCTGGGATGGGGGATAGAAGGACTTAAGGAGCAGGCTGCCACGTCCTTATGCAGCTCCAGGGATGGACCTGACTAGTGTGCAAGAGAATGGGGAAAAAAAGATGAACACACAAGCAAAGCTGGGCTGGGGTGGACTTGGCTCCTTGCTGGAGAAATGCCAGAACCCCAGAAGCTTAGTACGTTTACTGTTTAGAGTTGCACAGGAAGGCAGGGCTATTACATGCAGCTGAACCAAGGAGTTAGGGTGGTTATGTACAGCTAAACAAGGAGTCAGGGTTTGCAGGGTACACAGCTGGATGAAGGACACAGGTTTAAGCTGGCCTCAGTGGCAGCATTCTGTGTAGGGAAGCAGGCTTCCAACTGTAAACATCCAGGGTGAGGGGTGAGGCTGCAGCGTATACTCTCTGCATTCACTGTCAATATCCATGCTTGGACCCACAAGGAAGACTTTACCACATCTGTTTGAGACTCACCCAGGGAAGGCTTGGCCGCTTCCGTTGGTCTGAGCTAGAGTCCTTGACACGGTCATGCCTGTGTCAACAGCACACATTCACTTAGGGCTTCCTCTGCTCCCTGCAGGAGGCTCAGGGCCCGAGGTGTGGGAAAGAGGTAGCCCATCCAATCTACCCACATTCATCAGCAGCTATGAAGGAAGGGCCTGGGAGGTGACCAGGAGCCATCAACAGAGTTGTTCCGGGTTAGGAAGGAAGGTGAATGCTGACACCAGATGCCCAGCATGAGGTGCACTGTGGGTCACTGAGGCAAAGACACACCCAAAGCAGCAGCTTTGCTCCCTTTAGTGGCTTCTAGCAACCCAGCCCAGCCCCAGGCTCCAGCTGTGCACCAAAGCACGTGCTGGGAGGCATTGGAATTTTCCCTGTTTGCCTTCTCTTCTCCTAGGAAGCTCTTGCTGTCTCTTTTGTTTGTCCCTTGCTCATTCAGTGTGACTTTTAGTGGACTTCTGTCACTCCCCTTTTGCTGCGGGACTAACATGTGACTCAAATTTAGCCAACCATGCTCTCCTGTGCTGGCACCGGCCGAACAGGTCCAAGAGAGAAGCAGGTAGCACAAGTTGGATCAGTTGGAGTCTCACCCTAGCAACCCAAGCTACGCCAGCACTAAAAGAGATTCCGTCTCTCTCCGGTTTGGATCAGAAAATGCAAAATTGAGGAACTGAGGGCATTGGTAGGCTCCTTTCCTCCCGCAGAGTAAGAATTTCTGTAGCAAGTGAGCATGGGCTCAATACACAAAGAAATACGCTAACTTGCGAGGCAGAGAAAACTGGCCTGATTTTTGAGATCGGAGCCCAGCAGTGCCTGATTTCTAGGTAATGTGACCCAATGAATTTGAATCTTTGCTGAAAGTAATTAGTGTTGATCTTGGCTGACTGCAGCTCACGTATGAGCATCAGTCCCTCCCCCAACTCCACCCAACACCATGCGACAGGCAGAGGCCCTACATGGCAAATTTGAAGGCCGGGCTGTCAAGTTTAGCTACGACTCAGGACGAGTGCCATGACATTTACAGGTTTAATCTTTTTACTCTTCATTTTCATTAACAAAATTACCTTTAATTGGCTTTACTACCAAGAATAGACAAATCTGACTCATACCACTGTATATGCATATAAATGTAAATACCTGAACTATGTGAGTGCAAATATCTTAGAGCTGCTATGTCTGATGTGTATGCATGTGCATGGTTTTTCATTTCATGTGTTTTGTTTGAAGGTATGGTATACGTATATATGTGCATAGTTGTATGAGGATGTGCATTCTTACAGAGGCCAGAGAGGATGTTGGGATTCTTTCTCAAGGTTTCTCACTGAGCCTGAAGCTTCTTGTTCTGGATAGACTCATTAGCCAGCAAGGTCTGTCTATCTCCACCCCTACCTCCAACATCAGGACCACAGGCATAAGCAACTACACCTGGTTTTTTTGTGTAGGTGCTGGGGTTTCAAACACAGGTCCTCAAACTGTATAGCAAATGTTCTTACACACTGAGCCCACCCTCCGTACACATACTCTCACACACACATTTACATACACACCTATCTATATGTATGTATGCATACGTTTCGGGGCGGGTAAGCTGGATTGTCCTTGAGCTTGCAGCAATCCTCCAGTCTCTGACTCCTGACTACTGTGATTACAAGTACGTACTAGTATACCTAGCTTGACCCTCTGCTGAAAGTAATTTTGAGCGGAAATTAAATTTGAACAATGAATATTTTTTTTCTTCAGAGCACAATCAGGAATATTTAGCATTTGCTTTACTTGCAAAAACCATGCTAAAACATTGAGAAATGAATCATGTATTCCTCAATTAAATATGAACTGTATGGTAGAGTGTGCTAGGCACACAATCTATGTTTGTTTGGTTGTTAGGTTGCTTGGTTGCTTGGTTGGCTGTTTTTTGAGACAGGGTTTCTTTATGTAGCCTTTGCTGTCCTTCAACTCACTCTGTAGACCAGACTGTCCTTGAACTCAGACATCTGCCTGCCTCTGCCTCCTGAGTGCTGGGATTAAACTGGATCATTTAATTTGTGCTTTTAAGGATGTTGTATAGGAAAACACACACCCAGGATCATACAGATGCTTGTCTTGAAGACAACAGTGAGTCTGAGGGCTAAGGATCTTTCCATTCAGTCAATGAGTTGCCGGTTTTGCCCTTTCTTCTGGTCACTTTTCTCCTTGCCTCTGTAGAAAATGGTATGTGTAATCTAACTGTGAGATGAAACGAGAATTGTAAGGTGATTTTCCCAAGATGAGAGAAGAAAGGAGTCTCGGGCCAGAGTTCTCCCCAAATCTTTGCTTCCTCCCTCTTCTCTTGCGGTTCACTGTAGCTGTGGGACTGTAACTTTAATTCTTTCTGCAGGCTTTTGGGAGCCCAGCACACTCACTTCTGACCCTTCGATGCTTTTACCTTCAGAAGTGGCACTCAGCACTGAACTTGTTTTTAATGCTTCCAAGTTCAATCCTACATATTTGACAGCCGCTCTTCTCCCACTAGTTTATTTCCATATCAGGCAATCAAATATTAGTTATCTTTCTCATCGTTCTGCCTCTGACCACAACACAGGGTGATCCACTCTCTGTCTTGACACCAAAATCACTGGCCGTAGAAGCCAGTCATACTGCATTGGACAGTCAGAATGCTTCACCAGAACTACTAGAAACTAGACCTTGAGATCGGCTTATCCCTTCTTCTGTGTCCCATGCTCTGGGGACCAAAAGGTCTCGCGTTCCCTATGAAAACCTTCAGTGCTTTGCTCAGTCATTTCTACCCACCTGCCAACCCCATACCTGCACAGCAGACTTGCTGACCTCTTCCCCGACCTACCACATGGCCTTGTATCTAACTGTACTTATCCCATCATCTCAGACTGCTATCAAAACCAAATGGACTCTGCAACTGAAGCAACAAATGCCTATTTCTCAAAGCTTGGAAGGAGGTGGGTGAGTCCAGGGTCAAAGAGCCACCAGAACCTGATCTGGTGAGCACCCATTTTCTCTTCTTCTCCTTAGTAGATGGCCATCTTCTCATGGATCCTCATGGCAGATGGAGGTGGGAATCTAGCTTTTGCATGTTTTACCTTTAAGGACATGAATCTCATCACTAGAACACTGCCCCATGATCTAATCCCCTCCCAAATCCCGCCTGCTACTGCCACTGCCACACAGATGAGACAGCGGCACACCAGTCGGTGAGGAACATGAGCCTTGGTCCACAGCAATACAATCCAAGCCCTTAGCCCTCCATATCTGGCACTGCCATTGGTTCACATGGGCTTCTCCTTTTGCTCAACTGTGAGTGGTTTGAAAATAGTTATTATGTGTTACTAATTTTCATATTTTCAGATCCTAATGTTTGTTGAAACACAAAATTATGTCAATTTGAATTGCACAATAACACTGAATTTTTAGCATTCTGTATGCACAGGAGAGGCCCCTTTTTATATCAGGAGGGGTCAGCATCCAACAAGGCATATACCAGAAATCCATTCCTGGCTCCTCTGAATGTCTGGCCCTGACTTGCTTTTAGGGAATTACCATTACAAACAAGAATATGGATTGCTTTCTACTGTTGGTGGAGAACCACTCTACAGGACCCAGTGTCTGGATCCTGCCACTGACTGTCATGCTGACGTTGAACTATTTATCCTCTATTGCGTAGCCCTGCCCCTTTAATTTTCCTGAACTGTTTTTAAATTTTGATTTATGCATATGCCTTTGTGCCTGTGTGAATGGGTGTGAATCATATGTGTGCAGGTGTACCCAGAAGCCAGAATGTATGGGACCCCATAGAGGTAGGATTATAGGCAGTTGTTAGTCACTCGCTACAGGTATACGGAGCAGAACCTGAGTCCGCTGGAAGAAGTGGTTAAGTTTGGGCCCCCCTCTAGATCCTTCAATTGACTTCTAAACTTTTAATTCCTCTTGACCGTCAGCGAATTTGCCGCTGGAAGCCTTGAGAGGCTCATGCTGTATTGTACGGGACTGAGTCAATGATTTCATCACTATTCATTGTCCACCAACATAAAATTTACTGACGTACAATTTCTTGGAAAAACAGCAACAGAACTGATGTGTGATCCCTTCATTCCACTTCTAAGTATGTACACCCAAAGAACTGAAAAACAGGGTCTCAGAAAGAACTCTATGTTCCCATTTCTAGCAATATTATTTGCAATAGCCAAGAAGTAGAAACAATCCAAGCAGGCTTCTATGAATAAACAGGTGAGCAAAATATGTCACATACATAAGTCTTAGTTAGGGTTTCTGTTGCTGTGAAGAGACACCATGGCCACAGCAATTCTTACAAAGGAAAACATTTAATGGGGTGGCTTACAGTTCAGAGGTCCATTGTCATCAGGGAGGTGGATGGTGGTATGCAGGCAGACACGGTGTTGGAGCTGAGAGTCCTACATATTGAGCAACAGGCAACAGGATGTGAACTGAGACACTGGGTGTGACTTGAGCATATATGAGACCTCAAAGCCCGCCTCTGCAGTGACACACTTCCTCCAACAAGACCACACCTCCTTCAACAAAACCACACCTCCCAATAGTGTCATTCTCTTTGAGTGTATGGGGGCTAATTACATTCAAACTACCACAGCATACAATGAAATTCTATTCAGCTCTAAAGGGGAAAGAACTTTGACCCACACTCAATAGTACATGAGTCTTAAGAACATTATGCTTCATAAAATAAGCCAGACACAGCTGCCCAAATGCAGCGTGAGTGCGATGCCATCTCCACTTTATTCTTTGAATTAAGTAATTGCATAGGAGCAAGACGTCTAATGATGAAGTGTGGAGTTTCCAGTCTCAGAAGATGCAAACTGTCTTAGTTAGGGTTTCTATTGCTGTGAAGAGACACCATGACCACAACAACTCTTATAAAGAAGGACATTTAATTGGGGTAGTTTACAGTTCAGAGGTTCAGCCCATTCTCATCATGGTGGGACATGATGGCATACAAGCAGACATGGTGCTGGAGAAGTTGCTGAGAGTCCTACATCTTCCAGGCAACAGGAAGTGAACTGAGACACTGGGCAGAAACTTGAGCATATATGAGACTTCAAAGCCCATCTCCACAGTGACACACTTCTTCCAACAAAGCCACACTCAATAGTACTTTGAGTCTTAAGACTCATGGTGTCAATCCCTATGAGATCACATTCAAACCACTACATACACACTGTGGAAGCCTCTAGTGAGGAAGGCCACACAAAAGACAGACGCCACAGGACTCCACACTTAGAAGTAGTTAAAGTGGTAAATTTTGTGCTTTCTTACAAATAAAAATTAAAACTAAAACATAGCAACTCTAACATATTAAAAAAATAAAAACTTGCTAGCATCCTAACAATGTAGGCCAAGGTATAAGTGGCATGAACTAGGGCTGTGCTGTGAACTGAATGGAGGATCCCTCCTGTGACAGGCAAGACTGCAGAGGCTCCTCCATCTTGCACTCTTCGAGGCCATTTCAGGTTTAGCTAGCATATGATCTCCTTGATGGAGAATCTTTTTTTTAATACCACATAAATTTATTTAAAAGTTTATATTGCATGTGGAGGTTTTTTTTAGTAGCCAAATTCATTTTAGCTTTTTTCTTTTCTTTTTTTTTATACATTACATCCTGATTGCAGTTTTCCCTTTCCTTCCCTAAATCTCTTCCCTACCTCCCCTTCCCCCAAAATCCACTCTAATCTTCTGTCTCTCCTCAGAAAAGAACAGGCCTCCCAGAGACATCAACCAAACATGGTATAACAGGCCACAATGATACCAGGCATATACCATCACATCAAGGCTGGATGAGGCAGTCCAGTTGGGGAAAAGGGTCCCACAAGCAGGAAAAAGAGTCAGAGACAGCCCTGCTCCCACTCTTAGAAATTCCACAAGAACACCAAGCAACTCATCCATAACATATATTCAGAGGACCTAGGTCATACCCCTATAGTCTCCCTGATCTCTGTGAACCCCCTTGAGTCTCTTGTCAGTTGATTCTGTGGACTGGTTCTTGTGGTGTCCCTGACCCCTCTGGTTCCCCTGGTCCTGCCTCCCTTTCCTCTACAGGATTCCCTGAACCCCATCTAATATCTGGCTGTGGGACTCTGAATCTGCTCCTATCAGTTGATGGATGAAGTCTCTCTGGTCTCTTTGATGTCAAATCTGCTAGGCTCCAATCCCAGAACACTCCGTAGGCAGAACAAACTGTAGGCTGAAGGCTTTGTGGCTGGGTCCCAATCCTTCTTTTTGAGGCCTTGCATGATTACAGAAAATGGCTGGGTCAGGACTCTGCATCTGCTCCCGTAAATTGCTAGGTGAAGTCTCTCTGGTCTCTTGATGACAATTCTGCTAGAGTAGTCAAACTCTTAATCCTAAAGTACACCATAAGTTTCATTATAAATTCAACTTTAAGTTGGGTATGATGACATATGCCTTTAACCCTGGCACTTAAGAGGTAGAGGCAGATTCTTTGTGAATTAAAAGACATTAATGTGTTAAAGGCTACTCAGTGCTACATACTGAGACTCTGTCTCATCCCACTGCCCTACCAAAAACCTCAACCCCTTCCACAAACCAAAAATAACAATAACAAAATTAACTTTAAGAAGATAGATGTTTTTTCCTAAGGATATTAATTTCATATATTTTTCTGCCACTTTAATATATTTAATAGCCATAGGCAGTATAATATGTTTAATAGTTACATGTAGTATATGTTCCAGACATATAATCAAGACACTTAGATGCAAATATGGACTAATAGTAACTATGTGACTATGTTAAGTTACCATTTTGTTCCCCAGTTTTCATATCTGCATAGTGGAACTTATAACATTTAATACACAGGAAGATTATTGTGACAAATAAATCTACAAAGCTCCTAGAATCACTCCTGTTATGTAATATAGCTACTTGTGTTAGCTCCTTGATAGAGAATCTTATGGAAAATCACCTACCTCTCTTCTAGAAATCTGAGGTTAAGAAGCTCCAGCTAACTTGTGCTAGCTTCTGTTAAACTGCTTGCCTGTTCAAACCTCCCCCTGCAGCTTCTGAGTGAGGTATAAGATGGGAGTTTTGCATTTAAAAGCCCCTTGATTTTAACTCTGGGTTACACTTAAGTCCAGAGTACCTGAGTGAAGTCCCAGTGCGCTTTCAATTGAACTAAGACTTTCAATTGGGTATACACTGTGACCAAATGGTCACCCTGTTACACTCCTAATGAGATCTTTGTAGATATCTTAAAAATTTAGCTTGAAATTCAGAGGTTGTAGACACAGAAACAATCTGATACGTGAGTAACTTGGGAGCAACCTGTCCTTCTAGGTGCTGTGTTGCTCTTCGGGGTTAGGGCCACTAGGTTAGGTCACCTGGTGGCTTGGTCTTGGCTTTCCTCAGTCATATAGAACCAGTCCAGTCAGTTGCAATCAGCTGGGGCTTTCCTGTATTTCCAGTACCTTGCCCAGGGAGGCTCTCACATTATTTGAGCCATTGCCTTCTTCCCTGTCCTGATAGGAGCTGTTGGTATTCTCTTCTGACCATTTCAAGTCCCACTAAGGTCCGGCAGCTCTGGAATGCGGATGTGAGGCAGGTGGGGAATGATGAGAGAAAGCCAAGTGTATTCCTCTACTCTAACTCTCCCCAAGCTGCGCCCGTTCAGCAGCTAAATAAACACCTTTAAAGACAAAGATTTTGCATTTTCACTTGCGTTTCATTTCAGCTGCTAGCGGCTGCTCAGTTTTGTTCTTTGGGAGACTGACTCAGCAGCCGGTGATTTGCACTTTCTCAAATAGTCTCAGCAGTGTGCATCCTTCTGAAGCACAGAGAGCTTTCTTGCATTCTCTGAGTGCTGAGTAAAATCACACAAATTATATAAATATAAACATATATGCATGTTTACATGAATACACACAAAATTAAAAATAAATATATGTGTCCAGGTAGCATCATGGATGATATGCAAATACAACTAATATTTATTTTTAATTTTGTGTGTATGCATGTAATCATGCATATATGTGTGTATTTGTGGTTGTGGGTGCACACATATTTGTCTGCCTGTGGAGACCAGAGGCCTCCTTGATTGCTCTCCTTGTCACTTTTGAGACTGGTCTCTCACTGGTGCTCACCAGTTTGCTAGACCAGCTTGTCAGTGGGGAATTGGTCTATACTTTTCCTATGTTGTTGCCTTCTTAGATGGGTTTGGTGTCAGGGTTATGTGGTTTCTCAGAATGAGCTTAGCAATGTGTTTCCCAGTTCTGTTTTACTAAATAGTTTGAGAAGCATTGGTGTTAGTTTTCATGTAGAATTCAGCAGAGTCTGTTAGGTCTTGAACTTAACTTAAATATGATAATCTGGAAAATACAGACAAAGTTGGTCTCACTCCAAGTATTCAGGTTGGTTTAACACATACAACGCAATAGCCCGAAGGCCGGAACTCGCATGATCATCTCAGTGGATACAGAAGAAACTTGACAAAGTTTAATATCTCTTCAGAACGAAAGCTTTGACGAGCCTAGGAATAGAAGGAGCATACCTCAACAAAGTAAATACTACAGACGACAAACCTACAGCCAGAATTAGACTAAACAGGGAAAAGCTAAAAACATGGGTGCCCACCCTCACTGCTTATTCCACATAATGCTCAAAGTCTTGTTGAAGTCAAGAGAATTGATGAAAGGCATATAAACAAGGAAAGACCGAGTCAGAGTATCTCTATGTGAAGATGACATGATCCTATACTTAAAAACCTCCAAGGATCCCACCAGAAAGCCACTAGGCCTGATAACAAAAGCAACAGTACCCTTTTATACACCAATAGTGAACATCCGAGGGAAAAAAGTCAAGAGAAATCCATACTTCCTGACATATAACTCCAAAAATATATAATATGAAGTATATATTTGGAATATAATCATTCCAAAACTATAAAATATGTAGGAATAAACTTAATAGAATTAGTACAAATCTTTGGCAACTATGTATTAGACAGGGGATTAATATATAGGATAAATTAAAAACTGTACAAATTAAACACCAAAAGATCCAATTAATAAATGGGCTGAAATATTTAATATACAATTACAAATGAAAAATGTAAATATTTGAAAATGTGTTTAATGTCATTAGCGAATGGGGGCTGCAAATGACAACCTGCCTGAGATTCCGTCCCCCCAGTCAGAATGGCTGTCATCAGGAAAACAAAGGACTGGAGGATACGTTGTGAGGGGAGAGTGGGTGTCCAGGCCCTGGCTCAGTCTCTGCATGGGGACGGAGGGTAGAGTGGGTGTCCAGGCCCTGGCTCAGTCTCTGGATGGGATGGAAGTGGGGCCAGGCAGCAGGTGTTGGCAAGGAGGGAAGGATGAGGGCAAAGGGAACGGTTATAGAAATGGAAAGTGGTACCGTCACTCTGGAAGTCCATGTAGGGTTTCTAAAACACTGAAAATAGACTATTCATATGGCCCCGCTGTCCTGTTCTTAGTCCCATGCATTCATCTTTGCTATTGCACTGTTCCCAAGAACCAGGAACAAGAACTAGTCCAGATATCCATTGGCAGATGAACGGATTTAAAAAAGAAAAATGTATTATATAAACACTGTGTGTTTTTTTTTCATATGTAGACTCCAAATTTAAGCACAAGCGTGTGTGTGTGTGTGTGTGTGTGTGTGTGTGTGTGTGTGTGCATGGCACATGAGTGTTAAGGGTAGCCCTGAGAGAATGAACTCTCTTTTTTTTAAAAAAAATATTTTATTTGTGTTTTTCTTGCATAGTGTACACGCTTGTTGTCTATAGAAGTCAGGAAAGGGTGCTGGATCCCCTGGAACTGCAGGTACAGACAGTTGTGAGCTGCCATGAGGGTGCTGGGAACTGAACCTGGGTCCTTTGGAAGAATAGCAAGTGCTCTTAGCCGATGAGAATCTCTCTAGTCCCCCAGCAGGAAGAGAGCATCAGGAAAGGGAAGGGGAAGGAAAAGGGAGAGGTGGAGTTCCTCTGACGTGAGAGCAGAAGGTGGGGTATGTGGAAGAAAGGGGAATAGCCACATAAGGAGGGCTGTAAAAGGAGAAAGCCTGGCAACACGGGTATGTGATTGTGTTGGAATGAAGCCCATCACTTTGTATGCTAACCCAAAAAATTAAATAGGGTGTAGCATGGTGGCATATGCCTTAAAGGCAGGAGGATCTCTTACCAGTTTGAACACAGCCTGATCTACATAGTGAGTTCTAGGAGAGTCAGAGCTACATAGCGAGGTTCTGTCTAAAACAAACACTAACAAGACACATACATAAATTAATTAGAAAACGAAAAACAGAGCAAGTGAGCCGAAGAGCACCAGACGGGCCTGCCTGCTCCGAGTCCCTGGAATTGGAGTCGGAAAACCCTGTTAGCACTTTATTCGGCGTAACAAAGAAATGGCAAGTCCTGAGAAACCCTGTCTACTCCTCATCGTCATCCGGGCAGGCGGACATGAGGCTGTTGGGAAAGCTCCAACAGAAGGGCGAAGTCTGTCGATTACAGTTAATGGAGCCTCTCTGGGTCCGGAAAAGGTCAGGAGATGTGCATGAGGAAGACATGTGAAACGCTCACGGCTCTGTGGGTGCGTGAGACGGCTCAGTGGCCGAGAATGCACTGCTCTTGCCGAGGACTGCAGTTTGTTTCCCAGCACCCACGGTGACTACCAACAATCACCTACTGTTGCTCCAGGGAGATCCAATACTTCTGGCCTTTGAAGGCGCCTACACACACATGTACCGGCTCCCCCCACCCACCCCAGCCCACCCCACACACAGAGACATAATTTGAAAATACATATCCTTAAATTTGAAATTTTTAGGCTCACCATTAAAAAAAAAATTGATGAAATGAATTCCTGAGAGACCCGAGACCTGTATTTAAAACAAAAAACCTCCCCAGAGATCGAGGAAGTAGTTCTGCATATTGCAACACTGTGGTCTCCGAAGAGCATCCTTGCACATGTGATGTTTAGACTACAAACACGGATATTGGGAGACTTGGGTGTGTATAAAGACAGGCTTGGTTCCCTGCAGCTCGCAGATGCTGCTAACGGGAGGGCTCTTAATTCCTTTCGCCTTCTTGATTGGATGGCAATGGCCTGGAAAATAAAGCAGTTGTTTTGAAATAAGCACCTTTATACCCTATCAAGGTCAACCCTTTCTCTTGATGTACTTAACTAACCATGTAAAATATTACATCAGCGAGCCTACAAGGCACTTAGAGATATATCCACATTTGCATAATGTCCTCTGTAAGTTGGTCTTTGGTCCTTAAGGGTGTTTAGAATAACTGCATGCAAGAATATACTTAATCCAATCTCATTTTAGCTTTTGCTCTTTTAAGATTTCAAAATTAATAAATCCTCCCGATACTCCAATTACCATGAGCTTTTATAGGCATAACTTTGTAACTTTAACCCATTTATGAACATACCCCACAGGCAAATGTACTAATGAATAGGAATAACATTAGAAGTTTAAAAGATCGTCTCTTTATGAAGTAATGTAAGAAAATCCTGTTAGCTGGATCAAGTACAAAAGTGTGATTTCTTAAAAAATAGAAAATCCATCACAAAATTACATGTAATTACAATAACCAAAGGATAGAAAGTAAGAATAGTTGGAGTACCATGCATTATTTAACTTAGTACATGTTATCACTTGCTTGCATATGGATGAAAGCAGGGAGAAGCTGACATAAACTCTCTGCCTGTGGCTAAAGAAATGGAGGGATTTTGTGCCCCACTTCCTTGGTGTGAATTCTTGACCAAGTCTATTGACACACCTTAGATAGAAGGTACGGCTGGCCACTTAGCCATTACCTCCCACACTCACCTTTACACACACACACACACACACACACACACACACACACACACACACACCCCACTGCCTTTTATTCTGAGGTTGCATTCCAGAATAAATTCAGTGTCGGTTGTCTTTCTCAGAACAGAAAGAAATGCTAACTTCAGCATGATCGACACATGAGATTTCTTCTTTAATCAAGTCAATAAACTAGCCACACACTGTCATCGTAGGCATGCTTGAAGAGGAATTTCTATCACCCGAATTATTTTATAGTGATTTCATTCAGAGTGTCGCTACTAAATACCGCATTGCAAGGAGTCCTGCTGTACACACCTCTGGTCTTCTGGAAAGGACCCTGAGACACAGGGGGGATGTGTCACTTGCCCAATACCACACTGTTGAAATAGGAGCGGCGGGGCTGCGTCCCCAGCACCCCGGCCGCCTGCTAGCTCATGCCCAAAATAACAACACACAAATTGTATTCTTTTAAACACTGCTTGCCCATTATATCTAGCCTCTTCTTGGCTAACTCTCGCACCTGGACTAGCCCATTTCTAATAATGTGTGTAAGCACCCCAAAGTGCGCTTACCAGGAAGATTCTAGCCTACATCCATCCTGAGTCAGAGCTTCATCGCGTGTGTCTCTGAGAGCAGAGCTATCTCGCGTCTGTCTGAGGAGTCTTATACCTCACTTCCTCTTCCTCCTGTTTACTCCTCCCACCTATGTTTTAACCTATCAGGGCAAGCAGTTTCTTTATTTAATTAACCAATGAAATCAACAGATTGATATATGACACTCCCACATCACCACACAGCATCTGCCTGAGTAAAAAACAGAATTCATATTCACAAACACTCCAGTTTACATGGCTCACCGAGCTCTCCACTCCAGTCTCTCTCTCAGACACACAGATACATACTTACACAAACACTCATGCAGATACACACTCATGCACATACACAGTCACCACACACACACACACATACACATTCTCACATACACATACTCATCATATGTACAAACTCACACTTACACTCAACACGTACACATACACACTCATATATACTCATATACATTCACTCACACACATTTACATGCATACGTTCACACAAACACACACATTCATACACACACATACACTCCCATGCAAACTCACACTCTCACTCTCATATACACGTGTGAAGCTCAAGAGTTGTCATAAAGATTTTGGAAGGAAAACTGTAAAAGGCATGACATGGTAGTATTTGTCTAGCTGGGCACCAGAGCAAGACCCCAGGGTAAGGATGATAGGGTCCTACAAAGGGGCGTGTCTAGCATCAGCTCTGGGGCTGAGATCTGTGGCGGAGAAGGTGGAGAAGCAGCGACAGGTTAGATGTTTCCATATGGAAACATCGGCTGATTTCTGTAAACTGCTCCTGAAATGGGCATCAGTAACACTGCCAACAACTGTCTCAGAAAGTTCCAGGACAACCAGAAGTTTATGTGTTTCCTGTTTTAAGTGAAACAGAAATGTGAACAAAAGTTTATATTCAAAAGCTAAGTGCAACTCTGGAAAGAAGGCTCAGCAGCTAAGGACACTGCTCTTCTGGAGAACCCAGACTCTGTTTCCAGCACCCACATGGTGGTGGACTGTCTGTAGCTCCAGTTCTAGGGGATCCTATGCCCGCTTCTGGCTGCCGCACCCTGCACACAGGTGGTGCACAGATATATGTGCAGACACCGTCTTGTGGCTTGCACAGGCACCTGTACACACATACACATAAATAAATAAACACATCCTCTAAAAACGCTAACTGAAGATGCATATGGTAAAAAAGTGGAATGACCTAAATGTTCAATAACTGGGAACTTTAGGTAAGAGACGATGTTCGTGTGATTACATATTTAATGTCATAGGTAAGTTCTTTGTACTGGCACATGGAAAAAGAAAAGAACATAAATTTATTCAGTAAAATTATCCCTAATCCATATGTTAAAATACTAGCAATTTTCTGTCTTGGAATTATGGAAAAGTTATGATAGAGTTAACATTTTAGTTCTTTCTGACATTTTCCAAATTCTCCGTGACAAGTACATATTTCTTGCATAATCAGAAGCACTTTATAAATTGTTGTTCAGATCCTTTTACACTGTTGGGGAGACAAACCAGTGACAGGCATCACCTAGCAAGAGAAGATACAGGCTATGACAGGACCCTCATCGTAGCAATATTTAGAGAAAGGAAAAATTTGAAAATAAAACCGTTAAGTTATCAGTAGGAGAGTAGATGGATAAATGAGCAATTATGATAAATCTTAGTATAATAACAATTCTTATTGTTGCTGCTATTAAGTCTCTTACATCTATTGGCCCTCCCATGGTAGATAGATACACTTCAAAGCACATCAAGCTTGGTTACTTTTCAGCTGTTACTGTAACTCCGTGAAGTTGCCCTTGTGACAGTCAGGGCTCTCTGGCTGCAGAGCAAACAGGTCTATGAGGGCACTGGTGAGATCTGCTTAGCAGTCCATCCTGGCCAAGTGCAGGCTGGAGCGGCCAAGATGAGGTAACGAGGCAGCCCCACTAGGGGCCGTCATCGCAGGTCCACATCCAAAGGCTAAAGAAACCTGGAATCCTGTGTTCACAGGCAAGGACGGAGAAGGGATGTGCTCAAGAAAAGTGGGCCATGCCTGCTCTCAGATGCCCCTTCCTCTGCTGCTACTTCTGTCTTGTCCGTAGACTATTGACAGAGACAGCAATGCCCAGGTACGTGTTCTCCCCTCAGCTGACCCAGCCACCAATGACTTCTGGAAATCCCCTCACAGACACACCTAGCACACAAACACACCCAGTGTTCTACTAATTTTCTAGGCATCTCTCCGTCCAGTCAGATTGAAAACCAAAACTGACCTTTATAGTGCTGATTCTAGCTGAGCCTCTGCATACATAACACTCACCGCATTTGGCTTTTTATTATTTTGCATTAATGCAATTGTTGGCTGTGTTCATATCTTAAGTATTTTTCTCTTCAGCATTTAAAGAGTGAGGTATTCTGGTGTGCTGATGCGGAATAGTACCTGTAGCACACTGGGGCACGCGCAAAGCAAAACCACAAAAGAGGACACTAAGCAAGTTCACATTTTTGTGTGTTCAGAAAAGTACGAAGGCTCAGGATAGCACTCACTGGTACAGCATTTGCCAAGCGTGGCAGGCCTTGTGCAATGCCCAGGGCTGGAAAAAGAATTCCTTCAGGTACATGTGGTGTCTCGTAGCCTATAATTCCAGAATTTGGGAGGTGGAGACCAGAGGAACTCGAGTTTGAGGCCAACTTGGGCTACATATTGAGTTTCAGACCAGCCTGGGCTACATAGAAAGACCCTGTCTGAGAAAAAGAAACAAAAATGTTTACAAAAGTCTTTGCAAACCTATGTTCATAGAAAGCAAGAGCTAAACTCAGTTAATCAAATTTTTGGTCAGGGTGATAAGCGTTCAAATGATACAAAGAATTTCACATTTTACCTTATACACTTGTAACTTTTTATAGATGTGTATAATCAAAATATTATTTTAATGGAACGGTGAGAAATAAAATTAGCTTGTCTTTCTACAAGATAAGTTATATAAAATATAACCAAGCTAGAGAAAGCGCCACAAAGCACCCAATAGACTGTGAGCCTGCGAGGCCACAGTTATGTTCCGTTGCCTTCGCTAGTAGTAGACGCAGAGCACTGTGGGTGCATACTTGACTAGAGCTGCTTAGTGAAGAGCGAGAGCTGTGGTTTGGGGCCTGAAGAGAGCAGATGAGTCCAGCAAAGGGGGCACCTTAACAGGAAGGGGATCCTGAAGAACACTGAGAATAGCTACAGACAGCCCCTGCAGACTTATAGGCCAGGAAGGAGCATGGGAGGACGCAATGCTGGGAGATAGGATGACAAGAGAAATACCCGTAGACAGTTAGGACTATCTCAATGTCAAGTACTTAGTAAGAACCAGGTCAAATGTGGAGAGCACAGAGGAAGGAATGTGTCAGAACAGAGTTCATGTTAATCTAAATGAATACACAAATAGATAAAATGTTTAAAACAAACAAACAAAACCCAAGAAGGCCTAAGACGCTAGATGTCACAAAAACTCAAAGCGGCTGCATCCCATGACAAACTGTCCCTGTAGGTCCAGTGCTAGGGTTAGGGTTACGGCAGAATGCAACCCATAACTACATTTGCCCCTTAGGCCCTAAAAACCCACATTTCCACCTCTTTTATCCTATGCTTTTGTTTGTTTGTTTGTTTTTGTTTTTGTTTTTATGTAGCCCAGGCTGACCTCCAATTGGTAGTAGAGCCAAGGTTAGACTTGATCTTCTGGTCCTCCTGCCTCTCTCTCCCCAAAGCCTCAGTGGGCATCAGATCGGAAGAGGTTTAGTCAGTGCTGCTGTTAGTACAGCCTAGGCAGGAGAGACTGCTTTGGCGTGCTGGCAGGTGTGAGCAGAAACCGCCAACAATGGTGACTATCAACAGCTCACTACTGGCAAAGCCTTCTCTCTGCAGAAAAGAAGTGATTCTTACATAACAAGCAAAAACAGTTTCCTCTTCTTTCTTTTTGTGTTTCTATTCATGGTTTTGGGGGCCTCATGAATGAGTGGGCCTGAGGAATATTATGCAATACTCAACAATTAACCTTGTTCTTACATTTGAGGATATAAATATAGTATTCAAGTAGTAAAGATATTTATACAGCTCAGTTTTAACAAAACTGTTTAAAGAATGAATGCTTATAAAATTAAATCAAAACTGAGTGTTTGTCTAGCCCCTGGAGCCTACGTGGTAGAAAGAGAACCCCCTCCTGCAAGTGTTCCTCTGACAGCACGGCTGCTCCATGGCACACACAGGTATACGCAACACAGATAAATAAGTGCAGAGTTTTATTCTAAAGGATGTTTGTCTAAGTAACTTTGCTCTTAAATGTTGTTATTCAATATTGTCTGTATCTTAACTGTGTTATATAAATTTAATTATTTTAGAGGGAAATTTTTGAAGATATATTGAATATAATTTTCATAATTATCAAAATTTTTAATTTTGAAGGGCTGCGGACATAACTTCATTAGAGTGCTTGTCTTGGATGTATGTAGACCTGGGCTCAATTCCCAGCACTGAGCAGTGCTATAGGCCTGTAATCCTAGCACTCAGGACTTGAAGGCAGGGGAATAGAAGTTTAAAGCCATTTTCAATTAAATGGAGCATTTGAGGCCAGCCTGTGCTACATAAAATCCTGACTCAACAAAATATTTTTCATTGTTTTGTTTTATTTCCAGTTACATTTTTCTGAAAACATGTTCAATTTTCTTTCTCAAAGACCATACATATCATTTTATAATTTTAAAATTGTTTTTGTTAATAGACTATAGATTGTATAATAATCCTGGCTATAGCAGCACAACTTGTAATTTTGCTAGAAAGACAAAAATAAATATACACACACATAATAATATATTAAACATGTTTGTGTTACTGTATGCATGGATGCTGGTTGGTTTTGTGTCAGCTTGACACAAGGTAAGATCCGAGAAGAGGGAACCACAGCTGAGAAAATGCCCCCTTCAGATTGGCCTGTAGGGAAGCCTGCGGGACATTTCCGTGATTGATGATTGATGTGGAAGAGCCCAGTCCACTGTGGGCAGGTGGCCCTGGGTTGTTTAAGAAGGTAAACCGAGCAAATCAGCAAACAGCCTCCTCCATGGTCTCTGCTTTGGATCCTGCCTCCAGGTCCTCTCTTCGACTTCTCTTAGTGACAGCGTGTGTCTTGGGATGAGTAAGCCAGACATATGTCTTCCTTCCCTAATTGCTGTTCATCACAGTCTTTAGCACAGTGCTAGAGAAACCTAGCTAAAAATGCATGCCTGCACACACACACGCACACCATATACACAAACATGTATACATACACAGACATATGCTCATTCAAGACACACACATGGTCATACATGCAGACACATGCACAAACACAGACACACATGTACACATACACGCACACATGGACATACATGTACACACACGCGCAAACACAGACACACGTGTACATATGCTCAGACACACATACATGAACATGCAGCAAGTGCACAAACACAAACACAGACACATATACACAGATGCACACATGCGTGCATACACACACATGCATACACATGCATGCACACATCTCTATTGCTCACCAACCCATCACAGAATGCCCAGACATGCGTTATTGTGATTAAAGTCAGCTGTCTTTGGCATTTTGCCAACTTTGAGTCCTTAGTAAACTATAGCTTTGTCTATTTCTCTTGTCATTTTGTATGATATCATCCTAAAGTATTATTTCTTAAGGCAAAAAAGAATATAATTTACTCAGTGGTTTATAGACTTGAATTCTTGCATCTTGGCCATTCTTAGGCGACAAGGCCTGTGGCCCACTGCTTTCCTCTCTCCTCTTTGCTCTGCCCTCTTAAGCGATACAGACAGTTGGATTCAAGCAACGGTTAGCAGAAGACTCTGTTTAGGACACTGAGGGTGGAGAGAAAGGAGATAGACATGCTAAGGATAACAATGATTATGAATCTGGAGAGCCTCCTGACACGGGGGACATTGGGAGAAGATATCTCGTTCTCTCGTCCTGTACAAAACCTGATAGGCAAGAGTCACTATAATAACCCAAGCCTAAAGGAAATACACATTGAGAAAAATTACCATTATGATCGACGTTTCAGGGAAGCCCTGGCTTGATGGTTCTGACTGTCACAATGCTCCAACTGAAGAGACAGGCAATGACAGTAGATAGAGGACATTTAACGAATATGCAACTTGGGAAGAGGAGCTAGGAAAGGAGTTCAGTGTCTGAAAGTCTGTCTTCGGGTCTTAAATAGAAGAATTCTTGCATGGGGCAGGAAGTCAAAGCGTGGCTTAGTTGAGCACCGTCTGGGGTCTCCTTCAATGTGGTCCAGTAGGCCTTATTTTTTGAAAAGACCAGCTGCTTCTTAGGGAAGGGCTGTACCCTTTAAAAAAAAAAAAAAAAAAGATTTCTTTATTATGTATACAATGTTCTGCCTGCATGTATACCTGCATGCCAAAAGGGGACACCAGATCTCATTATAGATGGTTGTGAGCTACCATGCGGTTGCTGGGAATTGATTTTAGGACCGCTAGAAGAGCAGCCGGTGCTCTTAACTGCTGAGTCATCTCTCTAGCCCAGGTTGTTCCTTTCTAATCCCAGCCTTGCCATCCCAGACAACTGCCCTCATCTGAGTGTGTGTGTGGGGGGGGGAGACTTTCGTGCAAGGATCTGTCATTCCTGGAATTTAAAGTGTCTAGGATAGTGACGGGAGGCCTTCAGCCCCTTTGGGTGCATCTAGAACAGGACACTGTGGAAGTTGACTCTTCCCTTTGCGCCCTTGGCCTTGAAGCAGAGAAAAGAGTTTCACGTCCCAGTGACTAAAGCCAACTTCAGGGTCATGGGTTTGTTTGACTTATAGGTTTTAGTCTGTCATCAAGGGTGCCAAGGCAGGAACTCAAGGAAGGAACCTGGTGGTCGAACCTAAAGTAGAGAGCACCGAGGAATGGTACTTACTGGCTTGCTCCCAGGCTCACCCTCAGCCCAGGCCTACAGATTGGATGCAGAGCATGGAAGAGGTAAGGGTGTGGGATTGCTGGCACTGAATATGTAGTCAGTCCCTGAAATGTCCTGCGAGTAATGCCAGTAAGAGCAGGAATTCCTTTCATTGCTATAGCTACCTGTCTTGTGACAATGCAGCATGGCCCAGAGGGGAGGTCATTCGGGCCGCGGTTTGTATTCACATTGCATAGTGGTCCAAGTGTCTCGTTATGTTATCAAGTTCCCTCTGTAGCTGCAGAGAACAGAAAGGAGGAGGCTCAGAATGTGCTCAGACAGCTCGGAACATCTCAGACATCCAAGAGAAGCCTCCTTCAGCTTCAGCAGCTCCCATTTTTTCTTCTTACTCCTTGGGAACCGGTCAGAGCTTGTTTTCAACTTCAAAGGACGACCGTCTTAGCCTCTTTCCGTCTGAATTGTCTTCCTCCCTTGAAGGTTTGCGTGTTGACGGCTTGGTCTTCAGTTGCTGGTCCTATTAAGTGCTTTAGGGAATGGGGCTGGAGGAAGCAGGACCCTGGGGATGTACTGTTTCTCATCCTTTCCTGCTCCACCCTTCCTATTCCTATGCCTGAGAGAAACTTCCTAACTCCACCACACTCCCCCTACCCCACCATGGTGCTAGGCCCTGCCTCAGGCCCAGAAGCATCAGAATCAAGTGACCATGGTCTAAAGCCATGAGCCCAAATAAGCCTGCTTCCTGGACGTTGACTTTCTCAGGGACTTTGTCGCAGCCACAGAAGCACAGCTAACATAGAAAATTCATAACATTTCCTACCTTGACCTAGAATTAGATCCCATGATTAATTGTTGAACTGAATTTTTTATTTATTTTGATTTTTTTCTGTTATGTGTGTCTATTTCACATGAAAAAAAATTATTTTTTTAAAGATTTATTTATTAAGCATACAATGTACTGCTGGCAAGGAAGGCACCAGATCTCATTACAGATGGTTGTGAGCCACCATGTGGTTGCTGGGAATTGAACTCGGGACCTCTGGAAGAGCAATCAGTGTTCTTACCCTCTGAGCCATCTCTCCAGCCCTGAAAAAAAATTATTGAAAGCATTCGTTTCTACTGTGGAGTTAGTTTGTTGGTTTGTTGACAATCAAATTTCAGTTTGGACAACCTGGCTTTCACATGCACTGATTGTCTCACCGAGTTAAGAACATCCAGAAAAGACTGCCTCTTTGCACATACATATCATGGGAAAATCCCGGAAATGACGTATAAAATATTCCCCAGCCTCCCTCATCTCCTTTACTATGGAAGATGAGTTTGCATTTTAAACATAACGTGGTCTGAATATTTATGATGCTCTGTATCACTTCATGTTCCAGAGAGAGTGAGATCAAATCCCAAAGCAGAGGCCCCGGCCCAGAGCAAGGCCTTGTCATTTTTCATGAGGATATAATCCAACTCTACAAGTAGCCACGGCTTAAGTATGCCAGATTTGGGGATAATCATTTTTTTTAAGTGACTGAATTTTTAATCAACTCTTTTCCAGCTCGGAGAATCCCATATGGCCCCGGGTCATTCAGAACATGAGAATGTTTTGACATTGTATATTACTTTTGTTTCTCCCCCACAAAGTAGAGCCACAGTGCTCTGTTTGGGAAGCTGCTCTCTGTGGAAGCTACCCCCAAGAGCCTGCTGATATCTGCTGGCAAAGTGATCCGAGCCAGTCATGCGTGAGGAGTCTCCTGCCTGATGTTTTGGCATGTCACGATCATGCACCGCTAAGTCTTTGTCAGGAACAAACCTGTTGCCAATGTTTGTTGCTTGTGCCCGTTGTTAATAATTGTCCCTGTCCCCACCCCAACAGCAATCAGCCTGCTGTAAACAGTAAGGGAGCTCCATCACGGCTCTCCTCCCCTGTACTTGCAGGAGTGAAAACAGAAGGGATATGGGAGATGGAAATCCTAGTGTATCAGATCACTTCCAAAAAGAACTCATTGGCATGAATTCCTGCATCTAGAGCCCTTATATTCTACTCTGACTTTTTGGCGGAACTGGGAGATATTGAGAAAAACTGTCCTGGTGGCCTTTCTCCCTGCTTAACTGTGTCTGGGGATTAACTGGGGCATCAAGGGATTTTCAAATCCCCCCCTGTGGATGCTGATGTGGAATAAAAATTAAGAAACTGTCTTTACTCGGTGTAACATTCTGCATTGTGTGTGTGTGCAAGTAATTTTATTCATTTATTTGGGTGCCATGCACAGGGGTCAGTTCTCTCTTTCCATCATGGATCCTGGGGCTCAGACTCAAATCTTCAGGTTTCATGGCAAGGGCCTTGACCCACTGAGTCATTTCACTGGTCGTAAGGTTCCAATTTTAATCGTTCCCTGTTTTCTACTTGGAATCATTAAACTGTTCTTTTTTAAGCATAATGGGATCAGATGACATCAGCAAGCCAGGACCTCTTGGATCAGCTGTCTTTTAGGAGACTGAGCAACTCATGAGGTCTCTTCTAATCCCGTTTTTATGTTTCTGGACTCTGGGGAACTTTGTGACTATTATGAAGCTGCCCACCTCAGTTCCTGGCAATTCGTAGTAGCAGCTCAGTACATAGTTCTGTCTCGTTTCTATTGGTAACCGTGGGGGTTATCACACTCAAAGAGGTGAACTGATTTCCCAGCATTCTTTATTTTATGCAGATGTTGTCGGTGGCATTCTTACAGTCTTGTTGGCTTTAACTGAACCATGTGAGAACACGCTCTCCTAACTCTTCCCCTTGTTTACCTCTCACCCTTTTCTCCACCACCAGATAAATACACAGAGAAATGAAACCTGGGTTCAGGAGGATCTGCATTACAGACAGTTAGAAATAGGAATACCTTTCAGGAGTCTAGGGCTGGACTTCCCGCCAGATCCCAGGTCTTTCTCAGGTTTTCCCATGATTCCAAAGAGTCATGGTAGAATACAACAGCTTTAGATATAGGAATTTATGGCTATGATTTTTTTCCACTTTATAGCGTTTCAGGCACTCTGTAACTCCTCCATCATTCAAATGGAAAAATTCCACCAGAGATTAATTTCTTGTCTACAGGACACTTTAAAAATTAAAATGGGCTACATTAAAAAAAAAAACAAAGCTTTAGCTATAGTGAAGAACAGAAAAATCACTACGAGAAGAGGCAATAACAAGCGAGTGCACCAGAAGGTGAGTGAGCCTTGCTAAAAATGAGCTACATTTATTATTATAAACTTAGATTGTCTGTCTTGATCCCTTGAATATCTGTAGCTCCCTGATTGAGACTTAGCTGAAATCAAAATTCCAGGCAAGGCTGCTGTGTTTATACGGGACCAGTCTATTTTTTTAAATGAGAAATCTCAAGGTAAGTTAGTTCTTAGGTGACATTTAAAGTGTGTACTCTCTCCTACTCACTCATACACATATACACACTCACACACACTCACACATCGATTTCACAATTGAATATGGCACAGTTGATAGTCATATATAGTGACCAATGACCATCTGCCTGAGAAAAGAAACTTTTCTCCCTTTGGCCTCCAACACATTTCAGAGCCGTTAACAAAACACGCTCTGGTACCAGCATAGATTCTGATCCTTTCCTGCCGTTCACAGAGATTCTGAAGTTCTGCAGAGACATCCTGTTTGGGTCAAATAGCAAGCCAAGGATATGTTTGCTGAAAAAGTGCAAAGTCGGGAAAAGGATGTCTTGAGTTGGCATCATTGAGTTTGTCCTTCCTGAAATGCCATCACCATCCCTTGGGACAACAAAATCTCAAAGTTTTGCTAAGGCTGAAGGTTGTCATCCTTCAAGAAAACTTTGCTGCTA
The DNA here is from genome assembly GCF_014885135.2 of Alexandromys fortis. Classification (NCBI taxonomy): domain Eukaryota; kingdom Metazoa; phylum Chordata; class Mammalia; order Rodentia; family Cricetidae; genus Alexandromys; species Alexandromys fortis. The sequence continues at coordinate 4,140,373 of NW_026068016.1, forward strand.
CGATTTGCCCTGAACAATTCCCCTAGTAGTTTTCATGTGTTGGTTGGTTGATTGCTATTTTACTTTTTGATTCTTGATTCTTTTGGGGGCCTGCCACCCAGCTCTCAAATAAGTCACCGGGAGTCTTATAATTACTTATGAATGCCCAGCCTTAGCCTGGCTTATTTCCAGCCAGGTTTTCTTAAATTGTCCCATTTACCTTTTGCCTCTGGGCTTTTTCCTTTTATCACTGTCACTCTTGCTCCACAGCTGGCTGTGTTGCTGGGTAGCTGGGTGTTGCAGGAGGTCCTTCCGCCCCTCCAACCAATAGCTGCTGTGATACCAGCCCATTGGGGTGTGGTCTCTCTCCCTTTAAAAAAGCGGCTATTTCCTCTGCTCGCTCTCTTCACTTCCTGCTCCGCTGGAGACTAGACTCCCTTCCTGGTTGTGCAGATGGCTGTTGTCTGGGACGGTGATCTGTAAGTTTTTTCCCCTTTAAATAAATAACACCCTATTAATCATAACTCCAAACTGGTGTGACTTACGCCATCAGCTGGGTCCTAGCATCCTCTCTCCTTGTTCTTTTGCTCCTCCATCCTCTCAGATGTCTCCTCAGACTTATTCTGTCCCCCTGCCAGCCCCGCTTATCCTTTCCTGCCAAGCTATTGGCCGTTCACCTCTTTATTAGATCAATCAGGTGTTTAGACAGGTACAGTCACACAGCTTCACAGAGTTAAGCAAATGAAACATAAAAGAATACAACACATCTTTGTATCATTAAAACAAATGTTCCACAGCATAAACAAATGTAACACATCTTAAAAGACTATTTCACAACAGTTTGTTGTTTGTGTTTTGTTGTTGTTTTCTTTCTTTTTCCTTTTGGTTTTTGCTTTGTTTTGTTTTTGTTTTTCTTTGAGACACAGTCTCTCTACACAGCCCAGGCTGTCCTGAAACTCACTATTTAGGCCAGCTGACCTTGAACTCACAGAGATCTACCTGCATCTGCCTCAGGTGTGCTGGGATTAAAGGTGTGTCCCACCATACCTGGCCCCCTCCTCTAAGTTTATAAAACAAAATTTAAAAAGCATTTTTTAAAAAGCAAGTTTGCTTATTATAAACCCTAATGGCAGGTTGCAAGTGTAGTTCTCAAAGACAGAGGTTAATGAAGAAGGTATGCTTGGCCTGCAGAGGGGACCAATGTGGTAACACCATCAGAAAGCAGGAAATACAGACTGCCTCAATTGCAATGTTCCTGGGCTGTGACTCATGAGACAACCAGTGCCAATCATTGGGAGGTTTCTGAGCCTGCTACATCTTTCCTCGACCCACCACATCTGTCCTGGACCCACCACATCGGTCCCAGAACCATTACATCTGTCCTAGAACCACCAGCCCCAGAATCCTTCCACAGAAACTGATCTGGACTGGTTACTTGCCACCCAGTGATAAAAAGCTTTTGCTACTGGAGTTAGCAGCTCATCCTTTAGTAGTCAATCCAAAGAACCAAATTAGTTATCAGAAGATGTCTCAGTGGGGGAAAGTACTTGCCATGAAAGTTTGACAACCTTAGTTCCATTCCCTAACACTTATAAAAAGCCAGTATGATAGAATGCATCTATAATCCGAGCACTTTACAGTGAGATGGGAAGTATGAACAAGAGAATCTTCCAGAAGCTCACAGTCCAGGCAACCTAGAGTACACAGGTCTGTAAAAGAGACCCTGCCTCAGCAAGGGGGAAGACAAGAAGTAACTCAGATTTGTCCCCTGGCCTCCACACACGTGCCATGGTACTCATACATGCATGTACACACACGCGCGCGCGCACACACACACACGCATGCATGTGAGCATGTGCATGCACACACATGCACTCAATTAATTAATTCTAAAGTCATTTTAAAAATAGCCAAATGGGCTGGAGAGATGGCTCAGTGGTTAAGAGCATTGCCTGCTCTTCCAAAGGTCCTGAGTTCAATTCCTGGCAACCACATGGTGGCTCACAACCATCTGTAATGAAGTCTGGTGCCCAGTTCCGGCCTGCAGACATACACACAAACAATATTGCATACATAATAAATAAACAAATAAATATTAAAAAAGAAGATAAAAATAGCCAAATTAATGATGAAAGGCAGAAAAAGGAGATTTATTTGATATGCCCATGTTAAAAAGAGGGAGGGACAAAGAAATTCTGGCACCCCAAGTCCATCCTTAGGTTCTCGACATCAAAGCAAGGTTTAACTGGAAGGCAAGAGATATGCATGATTTAGTTCTGTCCAAGGTGAGTTTCCACTCACTGGCTAGCACTGCCATGACTCCAGGCTCTCTAGTAATGTGTAATGGCGTCTTCAGCTCCGGGTGAACCCTTTCTGGGAGAGAAGCTGTCCCTCTGGCCAGGAAAGGCTTTAACTATTTTCTTTTCCCAGTAAGGTATCCCTGGAAGAACTTCATTACCTGAGGTGCCTCGTTTCAACAGACCAGAGAGCCAGTTAGGGACACAAGTGTCCCTTTAGAATGTCTTCATTTCTTCTAGGGTATGGTGGTCTGAATGAGAATGGCCCCCATAGGCTCATATATTTAAATGCCTGGTCCCCAGTTAGTAGAACTGTTTGGGATGGCTTAGGAGGTGTGGCCTTGTTAGAGGAAGTGTGTCATTGTTGGTGGATTTTGAGATTTCAAAAGCCACACCAGGCCCAGTCTCCCTGCCCCCGCCCCATGTCTGCTGTCTGTGGATCAAGATGCAAAGCTCTCAGCTACTGCTCAGGCACCATGCCTGTCTGCTTCCCACTATGATGACCATCGGCCAACCCTCTAAACTGTCACCAAGCAAGCACCCAACGAAAGGCTTTCTTTTAGAAGAGCTGTGTTGGTCATGCTGCTTCTTCCCAGCAATAGAACACTAACAACTAAAACACTGAGATGGCACAGACCCCCAAGTTCTCAGATGGCTAGCTAGGTGGCTAATCTCGGGCTGGTCACATCATCAGTCTTGCAATGTGGCCCCAGATTTAAAGTAAGTGAAGGTTTTAGATGACGCTTTTCCTGTTATGAGCAAGTTTTTCATTTTATTGGTCTCAATTCAGACGAGGTTATTTTTGAGTTTCTGTGGTTTAGTTGCCCCATCCATATTGCAAGCTTGTGGAGAAACTGAGTCATCCCACAGTAGTACAGGATGTGATATCTCAATATTGATGTTTTTAAAATGATTATTATTAGTGTGCATGCATGCATACATGTTGCAGTCAGAGGACAAATTCGTAGAATTGATTTTTTTCCCACCAACATTATGTGAGATCAAGGGATCAAACCTAGGTCTTTAGGCTATTGCTACAAGCATGTTACCCCACAATGACCTCTCATGCCCAATATGAATATCCTGAACTGCCTACCTGGAAACAGATAAGCCAAGACACTGCTCCCCAAAGATAGCCCCTCCTACCAAGAGATTCGTGCTGTGGAGCATTGGTCAAGTTTTCACGATCTAAGCATACACTCCTTTCCCAGAGAAGTAAACAAAGAAACAACAACAACAACAACAAAAAACTTCATCAAAACCATCTTTAAATTTTCATTGTTAGGTTGTAGGTATAGCTTTCTACTTTTTTGATTTCCTGCTCAAATTTATCCTTATTTTTTCTCTTAATGCCAAGTGCTTGAGAAACTTGAGAAACACACACACATGCACACACACACACACACACACATGCACACACACACTCTCACACACACATGAGTGCCCTTCTCAGGAGACACCACCAGCATAAAAGTTGGAATGTGCTTGGCTTTGCACCCATCACAGCAAGGCGTTAGAAGATTGGATTTAGGGTTGTGCATCCACAGATATGAAATTAGGCCGACAGAAGTCTGGATCTGGGCCTCATTCCATACTGCTAACTTGTAGAGTGCTGGGAGCCAAAAGGGTTTGGAACGGTTGGCTCTCTCTACAGAGGCTGCCATTCACTTCTGTGCAAACAGGACCACTTACATCTAATTACAGTTTCTGCTTAAATTAGCAGGACAGATATGACAGCAGTAACTTCTTCAGAGTAGCTGGTGGGAGACCTTTAGCTGACACAGCTTACAAAGTAGTTGGCTTGCAGCAAAGCAATGTCAATTTTTAAAAGTAATTTAGAATTCATATGATTCTATCCACCCACCATTTATGGCAGCCAGGGGAAAATATTTGGGGTGGGGAATAGGACAGTGGGGGTGGGCGAGAAAGTGCCTACAGTATTCCAGAAGGAAGAAGAGATTATTTCACAAAGTGATTTTGATAGAGATTAGGCCGTTCTAATTACATAGCGCCATATTACATAGTCAGAAATGAGATAACAGGCATTTGAACCTGAAAGATGAACTTCAAAGCCCTGGCAATAAAACTTGGCTGCCTATAAGGAGTCCTCAGTCAGCCTCTACCTTACATTGAAACCCTGCTGATAGGCACTTGGAGGGTAGTCTATGCTTGACACCGGCACCATGGCAGACATATTGACCCTGTTTCTGGGGCAGTCTATGTTATGCCATGGACCCAAAGTGAGCTGACCGCTCTGCAGATTCCCCAGAATTTAATCAATGTGTAGGACTGCCTGCAAGTAGGAAATGAGGTCAGACAACCTTCCAAGGGGGCAGCCCAGCAGATGTGGAGTTCAAGGGGCATCCTGGTAGATATGAAGTTCAAGGTTTCCAGACTGAACTGTAAGCGGCTCTCTTTTCTGTCTGTGCCTGTTTTGTCTCTCCTCCAGCTCACTAAGTGTCTCCTGTTCACCTACCAAACCTGTGAAGATGACCGCCTCAGATCCCAGCCCTGTCTTCAGGACCTGAGCCCCAGGGCTCTTCCTAGTGTTCCATCAACTTGACGGACAGGCCCTCTGATGGGAGCAGCCAGAGGGCCACAAGTCCCGTCCTGCTCCTGTGACTCACTCTTACCTAGAACGGACCAACCCTGAGTCACTAGCAAATGCCGTGTGAACCTGGGATGCCTGTTCCAGTTGGAGGACATAAAGCGACCCAGTTTGACTATCTGTGAAAATAACTGAAAATGAAGTTTAGGTATTGAGTTTCATGGCGTGCGGTTGACTCTTTGGATCTCTGGGTTCTAGTTATATGAATTTAATAAACTTAGACAGAAAAAAATACAGGAGGGCTGGTCCTACGGCTCAGTGGTAAAGCCCTTGCCCGGCATCATGTGGTCTTGGGTTCCATATCCAGCTCCACTATATGTATACATAGGTACATACAATGTTTATATATATTCACACATGTGTACATACATACATAAATATATAATGTGTATACCTTTCATTTAACATACAGATGTTTTAATTGTTATTATTCCCCTAAATATTACAGTACAACAAATGCTTTCATTGGCCTGAGCATCCTCTGAAAGCTAGAAATGACTTAAGGCCTAAGGGAGGCTGTGCTAGGTTGTGTGCAAACACTGCCACTGTACAGCAGGGACATGTGCGCTCCCAGATTTGGAAGTGGTCCTCTTGGCGAGCGCACCCCAGCTACATAAGTGTACTTATTTTAGAGTTATAGACACACCATGTGCAGGAATAATGTGGAATATGTTTTTCTAAGGAACATATCTCATTTAAAAGTTGTATTTTAGAACAAGGCACTCCAGATTCTCTACCGACTCATTCTACCTTCCAACTGGAGGACAAGAGTCATTGTTAAAAGCATAGTTCCAGACAGTGAGTCATGGGCGGGGGAATCACGAGTGACAGCTCCTTGTCTACAGCTGGCTGCCCCCCCTTTTTTGTGATTAGCCTCCCCATCTTCCCACTGCAGTACACTTATTTCAAGGAGCTTTCAGACAGCCTTTGTAGGTAAAGTTTTATTGGAACAGAGCCATGCATGCTGTGTGTGTGTGTGTGTGTGTGTGTGTGTGTATGTATGAATGTATATGAATGTGTGTGTCATAGTGTGTGACTACGTGTGTGAGTCTGTGTGTGTGTGTGTACGTGTTGTCTACAGCCCTTGATACAGCACAATGAGCTAAGTAGTTTGTCAGATGCTATGGTCTGAGAAGCCTATTTCCTCTACCCTCTGACCTTCCATAGAGCAAATGTGCAGGTTCCATCCTAGCTAACAAGGGCCACAGTCTGCAGCGTGGGCTTGGTTTTCTTTCATGTGTATGGGTATGAACTGCATGTGTGTGTGTGCAGTACATGCGTATGCATACATGTGAAGAACAGCTGATGTGAGGAATTGTCCTCACCGCTCTCCACCTCATTCTTCCTTCTGGGTTGGTGTTTGTTTGTTTGTTTTTTCAGAAAGTCCACGTACATTTATTGCAAATCCGTTAGACGATTTATCCCACCCTAGCACTAGAGAAGTCCGCTTGTTGGGACTTAGTTCCCTCTTTTGCATCTGGAGTGATGATAAAACCAGGGAAAAACTTTGTCACACAAGAAATACATTTTTCACTTTGGGTGAATGTTTAGTTACCTGCAAGGAGAGTTCTGTCTCTATGTCTGGGTCCTAAGCTGGCTGCTAAAGTTAAAAGTGAGTGACTCTGGGAGCAAGAGTCTTTTTGGCATTTGAAGCCGAGACCTTTACATTTCAAGAATAGGCCTTCATTCAGTAAGGATAAATTCTTGGTTCAAGCGAATCAACTCAACAGTCACCGTGTCCCTTGACGGTAGAGAGGCTGCTCCCGAACATTGTCACACCTGGGTGTGTTCTGGGGTCTTTGATGTGAGGCACAGATAGTTTTATCCACACAGGGTGAGGTGGTGGCAGTCTCTGGAACATTCCCCACAGTCCACCTTATTCTCTGAGTCCAGGCCTCTCAGTCAGACCTTCATCACGTCATCGACTTGACTTCTCTTGCTCGAAGTCGCAGTGAACAGCCAGCCATTCCCTTCCACACTCCTGCAAACAGGGATCCCAAAACAAAACCTGCTTTCCAATGTACCCCGAGGCTGGGAAAGAGACCATGTGTGTTTTAAAGACTGCTGAGTAGCCCTCCCTCCACACCAGGCTTCCTGTGCACATGCTTCATGCTTCAATCATGGAAAGAAACCTTGAACTTAAATGCCAAGACATTGTTTACCAGTTCGCTTTCCTCAGCAGATACTAAAGTTATAAGATGAGAATACCATTCTTTATTCCCATCATCTCAGACCAGCAAGGGTACATGTTTACCTGGTTGAACTTAATAATGTGGGATAATGGGGTAGAGGCAACTCACAGTGTGAATGCTGCGGTCTCCATTGCTGTGGCGGGGGGAAGACAAATGAGACAGCAGAGAGAATTCGTCTGTGCTTTCTGAGTTTACAGGGAGAGCTCAGTTGACAGCTTCTTTAGCGCACAGCTTTGAGTTCTGACCGCAGTATCCCTACGCTAGGTGTGCCGGTGCGCTCTTGCAATCTTGGCAAAAGGCAGATAGAGGCAGGAGCATCAGGGGTTTATGGTCTGTTACATACATGCTGAGTTCAAGGCCATACGAGATTCTGTCTCAAAAACAATTTTTATTTGTTTTCAAAGGAAACACGTGCTGCTTCCAGTGAATTCAAACAGATGCTCATTTAATTAGTATTTGGTTTAATCTTAATGAGAGGAATCTAAAAGTGGTTTCTGCTTCTCTACAATATGGACACAGAAATTAATTTGAAAGCATGCACCTCTAGCAAAGTCAACTACATTGATACCTGTGAACTGAAGGAGGATACAGAAGTGAACTTCCCAGCACACACTCTCTCAACATTGAAGCATTGCTTGGAAAGTTAACAAAGACAAGCACCTGGCACATCTCCACGAGTAAAGCTGTCTTTAAAACTGGAGCAGTGTACAATTCCGTCCACTTGTGGGTGCAAGGATCATTTTGCTTATTTTTATTCTCTTTTAAAAAGGTGCCTCTGTTTTTATTGATGGCAGATGTTTTTGTGTGTGGACAGGGATTGAACCCTAGCCTCTCATTCATGCCAGGCAAGCAAGCACTCTACAACTGAGCTACCGTTCCTGGACTGCTGCTTTGGTTACTGGTGTGGGGTGAGGAGAATGAGGCTCCAAGCATCTCTGAATGGAACTGACATGCCACCTGGCCACCACTGCGTCCAGGCACAGGAGGGAACAGATTTGGGCTGGGCATCACAAGCTGCAGTCAACTCTCATAGCTGCTGCTGTTGCATTGTGTGGTCCTGGGCAAGTCATTCATTTGAAACACACATGCACACACACACACACACACACATACACACGCACACGCATGCACACACACAAAGTAAATTATTAAAAAGAAATCATTAAAAAGGCCCCAATGTTCTGTGATATAAAGTTTCACTGATAAAATAAAATTGATCATAAAGTTAAAAATGCAATTAAAATTAACATTTTCTCCTAGGAGTGTGTGTGTGTCAATTCTGTTTTATTTGATTAATCAAATATAGACAGGGCGCTTTCCTATTTTGAGGGCAAAGGCAGTCTTTTTACAGAAATTCCCACTAAGCCAGACCTGTCGAGACCAGAGAGGCTCCTGTCCTTCCCAGAGCGGTTCTCTGGTGGAGCTGGGTGTGAGCGGACAAGCCTTCAGGAGAAACATTGAGATGCAGAGGAAAGCTCCTGCATCCCATCTCTCCCCAGCTGCCTGTCTGTACTGGGTGAAAGAGAAGACAGGCAGTTATCAGGGGAAATTTGGAATTACTGCCATTGGAGAATAAGCCAGGGCAGGCGAAAGGCTGGGCTCAGGTGACTTTGTCCACCTTCTGCAGGTGGAGAACAAGGATTGGCTTGGGGATCTTGTCCACCCTCCCGCGACTGGAGAACAAGTGACTATTGCTCACTTTCCTCTAACCTGTGATTCACATCCCGGGCAGCTATATTTGTAACGCTGCTATAATGCCAACTTTGCTTTATATCTTGTTTTACTTTATTTTTATTACAATCTTTAGCATTTTCATTGTCATGGTACTGTATCACATAAGGACGTATTCACACAAATATCTGTTGCGCCTTGGGCAGTCAGTGGTCCCCTCTCCACACTCCCCATCCTGCCCTTCCTCCACCTCCCCCTTCCATTAGTTCTCTTTGTTTTCCTAGACAGTTTTGATTATATTTCATAGTTCATGTCATATATACATACACGGTTTTATATATTCATATAAAACCTAGAAACCACACATGAGAGACAACATCAGGTTTCTGAGACAATATCATTATCCCCAGCTCCATCCATCTTCTTGCAAATAAACCAACTTCATTCTTTACGTCAACCATTTCATCCCCTTTTTAAAATTTATTCATTTTTATCTTTATTGGTAGTTTGCCTACATGTATGTCTGTGTGAAAGTGTCAGATCTAGGAGTTACAGACAGTTGTTAGCTGCTATGTGGGTGCTGGGAATTGAACCCTGGTCCTTTGGAAGAGCAGTCAGTGCTCTTAACCACTGAGCCATATCTCCAGCCTCATATGATATACTCTTTGCTTTTTTCAAGATAAGGTTTCTCTATGTAGCCCTGGCTGTCATGGAACTAGCTCTTATAGACTCACAGAGATCCTCCTGCCTCTGCCTCCCGAGTGCTGGGATTAAAGGCATGTGCTGCCACTGCCTGGCTCAACCATTTAATTTCTTCAACCAAAAAAAAAAAAAAAAAAAAAAAAAAAAAAAAAAAAAAAAAAAAAAAAAAAAAAAAGAAAGAAAGAAAGAAAGAAAGAAAGAAAGAAAGAAAGAAAGGAAGACTTAAGATGTGTGGAAACATTGCTGTCTTCCCTCCAAAGTCTTCTGGGGTAAAGAGGTGCCAGCTCCACTGACATTTGGGAAAGGGTTTATTGCTACACTAAATGTGGGACTAGCCTGAAAAGGGGTTTTTTAGTCCTGGACTTACAGACCCTCAGAGTTGATTTATAAGCCTCCGTGTCTCCTGCCTTATCAATAAGAATCTACGAAATGCCTTTTTTTCTTCCAGAATCAATAAAAGGCAAGGACACTATGTCTCCCATGCTCTCTGATGTGACTTCTCAGATAGTCGTGACCTGTGTGAAATAGCCAGGGCTCGTTAGCGTGGTTTCTGGAGCGCTGGTCTGCACAGCTCTTTCGGGACGCAGAAAGTGACACCGCTCACTTAGAGAACATGACCAACGGCCCAGATAGCCACTCCAGTGGGTAGAGTAGGAGTGACAGAAATGGAAATTTCAGGCCTTAGCCCACTGGTGCTATCCTCCTTCAGGCCACCAATAAGCGTTATGATCAAAGGAAAAGGCAATTTAAATTTGTTGGGCGGAATATTTTCCGCAGCCCATGGGCAAGGCTGTTTTCTTTGCTTGGCCCTCTCTAGCCCTAAAACTATTTATGGTCAGATATTACGAAACGCGTGGAGAGCCACAGAAAAAAATTACATTTCTTTTAACCAAGGGTAGGGGAAATAAGTTAATTTCATGCTATTTCTTGAGGTCAGATAACAAAATGCACATTTACCCAGGAAGAGAAATCACAAGCTTTCCTCCCCAAGGTTGCGAGTCTTGACAGAAAAGCAGCTGAGACTAGGCGCTCAGTGTAGCCAAGCTCGGAGAGACCCACAGCTCCCGGGAGAAAACCCAAGACAGCTGGCCCGGCCGTCAGAGCACAGGGTTGAGACCAGTGGAACTCTTACCGGTCATATGGTCCCTGTAGCTATGCTCCTTTGAAGGCTGCAGGGATAAAACTAACCCTGGGAGACGCACGCTGCTGGGGGAAGCTTTGTTCCCCTTTATTCCTTGCAAGCAAAATAACGGAGGTTAGGGACAAACACGGTGGTTAGGGAGGAGCAGACAACTGAGTGGTGTATGGGATGCACGGGAGGTTGACTGATAAGTGTCAGAGCTGAGAGTCCTAAGGGACCACATTGTCACCCCCAGTCCCCCAGTCCCCTTTTCTGCTTGTGGGAACAGAGATCCAGACGCTTGTCTCGTTCAAGACAGCAAGTTGGTGGCAAGGTGGGGTTGAAGCCAAGGCTCTGCCTGCCCGAAAGTCAGCTCTCTTTCACCTCAGCCGCACTCTCTCTTCAGGGAGGGAAGAAAACAAGTAGCAAGCATTCAGATAAGAAATGATTTTACCTAGTAGGCTGCCTCTGGTTTCTGCCCTGTGTTTCATCCCCCGTTCCCAAACCTCTCAGCTAAGTCTACATGATAACTCTATTGATAGGAATGTAAATAAACAATATGGCCATTCTGGAAAACAGTGTTCTAATTCTCCAAAACACCAAAGCTAGAATTCCCATGTGACTCCGCAGTACCCCTTCTGGGAGTTTCCCCAAAAGATCTGAAGTGAGGATGTTGAGGAGAGATCTTCAGCGTGGCTGTGACCCCAGCTTTTCTGAAGTGAGGATGTTGAGGAGAGATCTTCAGCGTGGCTGTGACCCCAGCTTTTCTGAAGTGAGGATGTTGAGGAGAGATCTTCAGCGTGGCTGTGACCCCAGCTTTAGTGTCCATCGGTGAGGTGGTGGACAAAGAAAATGTGCTACATACACATAACGAAGTGTGCCATTCAGTGCCTAGAAAGAGAAAGGCCGCTGGGAATAGGAATGGAATGAGACAGCTTTCAGGACAATGAAGTAAGCTGGGCACAGAAAGAGAACACTGAATGTGCTCACAGGTCGCAGGCATGAAAAGCTGAGGGGTTGGAAGAATGGGGTGTGTTGGTCAAAAGCTCAGGCAGGCAGGAGGAACTGGTTAGAGGTTCTGCATATGAGAGCTATTGTACAGCAAGGCAAATATAATTAAAAATAGGGTTTTGTATGTCTCAAAGTTAATGAGTAAAATTGTCATGTTCTCCCTTCAGAAATCAGTATTTGAGATGACAGATATTAATAAGTATAATTTAATTGCATCATGTTTATAATTAATAACAGTACTTTGTACCCCATAAACATATACACTGATAATTTGTCAACTTACAATAATAATTAATCATTTAAAAAAAATCTATGACTTAAATCACATCCATTCTATGCTCCTACCAACCATATAGGTTGGTAGACCCACAACCATAAGACCCACAACCTTTCCCCGCCCCTGTGGCATTGCGGCCATCTTCCTGGAGCCAATTCTACCCATGGACTATAGAATTTCAAAAGATGTCTCAGTTTCCCCTCCAAAGCCTGTCTTTTTTCTATTAACACCCACCAGGCCAAGAGTTTTGCCCTGGTGTCATTAACTTAGAAGCACACTCTAGGAAGAGACATGGCTTCTGAGTGCAAACAGTTTAAACTTTCTTTGATACAGTTGAGAGTGGCCAATACATACAAAATAAAGTACACTTCCCACCAGGAATGACTGTGCTGGCAATACCTCAAAGAAGTGTCTGAAAGCCATCTTCTGTGTGTGTGTGTGCATGCGCGAGGGTGTGGTGGTAGAGACTGAATTCACAGCTTTGGGTACTGCTAAGTAAGCACTCTTTCAAGAGTCTGAAAGCCATCTTCTCCTGTGTGTGTGTGTGTGTGTGTGTGTGTGTGTGTGTGTGTGTGCACGCACGCACACGTGTACACGTAGTGGTGGAGACTGAATTCACAGTTTGGGGACTGCTAAGTAAGCACTCTTTCAAGAGTCACCCCAGCTTTTATCATCTCTATTTCTTGTGGAGCCAAAGGAAACAGGTGACCTTGGCTTCCCGAGTAGCTCACTTGTGAAACAACAGTTCTTACACATCATAGTTCCCTGGAAGGCTTTCTGAAGGCAGACTGGACCCTCTCTCCAGAGTCTAGTTCAGGAGTTCTGGTGTATGGCTAGTGATATCTTAGCATTTAAACAACTTCCCTTGGTGATGTTGATGACTAGGCTGCTGGTCTGGATATTGTACTCTGAGAACCAACGTTCTAGGTCAAGAATAGGGTAGCCTTGGGGCAGGAGACAACAAGGAAACATATTTCCTCTTCAGTGCTTTTCACAGGTTAGAATCCATCACACAATTCTGACGGACAACTCTAAATCCACCAGTAGAACTCTGCTTACCCAGAGGTTGTGTTGGTTGCATGCATTGGGAGACTCTTGTATTCCCATAAAGTTAGGAATCAAGAAACTGCATCCCAAAGGGATGATTGATGAGAGATTTGTGGATCTGCTGTTCTGATGATGATCTTGAGAGGAAACGCTGGTCTGATACTCGAGGATGAAGGCTCAAACCCAGTTACCCATCATGCCGATCTGTCTGGTCCTGATCTTCAGGCAGAGCCTTCAATAAATGATGCTCGCAGGTCCCTTGTGCTGACCTTGATCTGTGACCTCAGGTAGGTCAGGGGATCACTCAGCACATATGCTTTGAAGCGATACACAAACCAAGAGCAGATGCCTTATTACCTAGTAACCCAGCCCCCTCCTTGCCTTACCGCTAGTGTTGTCAAGGCAACTTCACAGGCGTCTTCTGTGAACTCTCAGGTTTGCATTAGTGTTCACATGGCTCCCATTTTACAGATGGGGCATGGAAATCTCATAAGCTTGATCCAAACCAGGCTGCAGGAGCTCGATGCACAATGCCACAGTGCCTCTCAGAGGCAGCAGAGTGCAGGCACAGCCCAGCCCTGAGACAGCTTGTCAACATTCCTGCCAAAAGAAACAACAAAAGAACAGGGCAAGGAGCAAGCTGTTTGGCCAGCAAAGATGGAAGAGCAAACAAAAACATTACAAAAGAATTGAATTTTAAAAACGCGTGTACAGTGACTTCCCCAATAACACTGTAAATTCTTTCCTCTCTCTCCCACCCACAGGATCTGTGAGCAGACACCTTATTCACCAGGGCCCATAGACAGACTTACACCCTCACTTTGGCTGGTTTTCATTTTAGGGTTAAGTCAGGAAGAGCTTCTACAGCAGGAACTAGACTGGCTCTGTTAAAGGTAGGCAACTCCCAGGACCCAGTGGCGTGAAGAATGCCCAGAGAGAGCTTTAAATATGTATTTATGAAGATGCGCGTCCCTCCTAAACTCAGTCTCCTCCTTGCTTCTTATCTCCCTCGTGTCCTGGGTCAGAGGCAGCCCCAGGCAAATCCGACAAATAGAAGTTTATTTTCAGCCCCGCCACCTCATCCTAATCTGCACTCCCCCCACCTCCCTATAACCACCCCAGGTGCTTCTCCCTGCCGCCCTCATCCGAGCTCCATTTTCTGTCCTTCCCAATCAAAACTTGCCCTCCAGAAAGGAGATGATCAAATTTTTCACACTCAAACTGATGGAACACAACTTGAGCTGCACATTAAAGTCAACTTCTATTTATTTATTGTTTTTTAAATATGCCAAGACCTGGGCCCCATCCCACCCCCCGTCCTTGACCAACTGCAGTGGTCATTGGTATGTAGCAAACAAAACTAACAGAGCATCACTCCCGGTGGGTCCAACAAGCAGCATAGCATATATGTTCATGAAAAGCTAATTACGTTATGCTTTCTGGGGGAAAAAAAACTTGTTTTTTACATCATAATGGAGTCTTAGCAGTGGGATTTTTCAGGCAGGTTTTGAGTTTGATGCAGCAAAAAGCAAGAAATGACCCCTGTTTCGAAGTTGTTCCCTGAGGAGGGCTATTCCTTTTGCAGGGCTTAGGGGAGTTAAGCCACTTGCTTTGCCTCAGACGTGCTGTGTAGCTGAGGGCGACTTTGAACTTCTGATCCTCCTGCCCCTTCCTCTGGAGGACTGGGATTACAGGTATGTGTCACTATGCCCAGTTTACGTGGTGCTGGTGATCAAACCCTGGACATTGCGCTTTCTAGGCCAACACTCTAAGAACTTGCCCCCATGGTTGTCATTAACAAGTTGCGTGGGCCCAACAACGGGAGCATCCTTCAGACCCTAAATCTGACTTTATCTTAGCCCTCTGGGCTTGCCTTCCCCACACCAAACATTGATTGGCATCTCTGTCGCCGGCACTCGGTCCTTTAGTTATTCTTGTTTGTTTTCACATTGGCAGATTGTTTTCTTTGAGACCTGACTCAGAATCTTGCCCGGGACTTTCAGCCTTCAACTAAGGGAGTCAGGGCCCTGGTGGAGTTTTCACGGGTTACCTTGTGCAAGAAAGAGATGGAGAGAAGCTAGCTGTCCCTTCTGGATCTCATAGGGACATAGTTTAGGAAAATCCCAACTGTGAGGGCTCTGAATCAAGCCCATGAAGGTGAACAAGCCTGGCAATGGCTCACTCATGAGCTCCTCTAAATCCTGGATGGCCAGGCTGACTATTCCTTAGCTGAGAAGAACCAGCAAAGGTGTGCACCAAGGCCAAGCCTGCCGGGCTTCCCATGTAGAAGGTCTTGGAACCAGACAGCAGCCTCACTCCTTGCCCTTCGAATGGGATGAGGGCTTTCCAAGAGTTAGACTTGGAAAGTAGCAGGAGGATTGGCCCCAAGGCCATCTTTGCTGAAGAGGTATTGTGGTAAGCAAGCCACTATCTTGTGACCAGTGCCGTTCCTTCAAGCAGAACAGTGTTCTAACTTTGCACCCTAGACCACATGGGAGCTTTCAAAACTCCTGACACTTGGGCCAGACCCCAGCCCAGGTGCTTCAGAACTCCCAGGGTGTGATCTCCTGGCATCAGGACACTAGGAGAGGTACACAGACCTCAGGAATGTACATCTAGATACTCTAGACCTACACAGACCTCAGGAATGTACATCTAGATACTCTAGAGCTACACACACCTCAGGAATGTACATCTAGATACTCTAGACCTACACACACCTCAGGAATGTACATCTAGATACTCTAGAGCTACACACACCTCAGGAATGTACATCTAGATACTCTAGACCTACACACACCTCAGGAATGTACATCTAGACACTCTAGACCTACACACACCTCAGGAATGTACCTCTAGATACTCTAGAGCTACACACACCTCAGGAATGTACCTCTAGATACTCTAGAGCTACACACACCTCAGGAATGTACATCTAGATACTCTAGATTATTACTTTCTTCTTATGTCCCCCACTGATTCCAATGGAGACCCACATTTATGAGCCAGTGAACTATGTCTCTGAAAACTACCAGCCTTTCCACAGACGGAGTCCCCTTTCCTCCAGACAGACTGAAAACACCAGCCTCCTTTTCTGTGTAGTCTATTGTTTAGGAGGTGAGGGTGAGAGTGGTTTATGCACGCTGTGTTCTCTGTTTGGGACATTGATTGTACATCCCAACCCATGGGACTGAAGTTCAGCAATCTCAGCTCCCAGGGAAACTCGGAAATTGTGCACTGGAAGTTTGGAGAGTCTTTAATCTTCCCATTAAAGGAAGTCAGACCTGAGGTTGAGAGCTGCTGGGTCACGTGAGTCATCTAGTGCTGGTGACATGTGTCACTCCTTACACAGGGGAAACTACCAGGCAGAAACCAGACAAAAGCTTGTGGCACAATTATATTAGGAACAATACGATTGTGGGCTTGGGACTCACCAGGCTGTCCTTGAACTCACAGAAACATTCCTGCCTTTGTCTCCCATAGGCTGGGATTAAGGGCATGCATTTAAAAGGAAGAAGAAGAAAAGAATGATGGAGGTGGGTCTTGTATCTATCTGTTGCTTTCATTGGTTAACTAATAAAAAAAACTGCTTGGCCTTTGATAGGACAGAAAATTAGGTAGGCAGAGTAGACAGAACAGAATGCTGGGAGTTAGATCAATATGTAAGAGTTAGCCAATAAGAGGCTGGAAATAATGGGCCAGGCAGTGTTTAAAAGAATACAGTTTCCATGTAATTATTTCAGGGCATAAACTAGCCATGCAGACGGCTGGGTGCTGGGGACGCAGCCCTGCCACTCCTATTACAAAAGAAGAAGAAGAAGAAGAAGAAGAAGAAGAAGAAGAAGAAGAAGAAGAAGAAGAAGAAGAAGAAGAAGAAGAAGAAGAAGAAGAAGAAGAAGAAGAAGAAGAAGAAGAAGAAGAAGAAGAAGAAGAAGAAGAAGAAGAAGAAGAAGAAGAATTCTTGCAAAATTGACCCATTCTCACTAAATAGACATTAAATTCCTCTTTTCAGCAATCTTCCCAATCAATCCCTTGTTTTTACTAATGTCATTAGGGTTGGTTACTTCTGGGCAGGCTATAGGATGTAATAAAGCCAAGGGCCTCACTGTTTCCTGAGCATTTACTCTGCATTAGCACTTACTGCCACCTTTCACTATAATTTCTTTCACAGAGGGAGCACACACACACAATCACAGTGTAACACACACACACACAATCACAGTGTACCACACACACACATACACACACACGCACCCCCCCACATACACATTCAGTTATTCACGCTCCTTTATTCAGATGGCGACCATCAACTTTCTGCTAGAGAGGGGCAGTGTTTGGCTTTGGTGATCATGTAGGTTTAGACTGAGATGCTGTACGTTTGAATGCCTGATCCGTGGGTACTGATCATTTGTCTTTAACACAAGAGGTTTATTCTTTCTTAGCTTCAGAGTTGCTGCTTCTGTAAAATACGGATAAAGATACGATCACAAGCAAGTAATTCATTAAAGCACTAGACACAAAGCTGATGAGGGTTCAGTAAGAGTAATAAAGGTTCAAGATTGTCATTTCTCCAGTAAGTACTATGTACTAGATGAGGGCTGGGTTCTGGGTGCCTAGTGCCTTTATCTCATAGGAAAACCCATATTCATTTATTTATTCATCTGGTTAGCAATGGAAGCTCACAGGTAAGAGGGAAGGCGGATAGGAAGCAAATAAAGAAACTGGAGGTGATAACTGAATGTGTATGTTGGGGGGTGCATGTGTGTATGTGTGTGTGGTACACTGATTGTGTGTGTATGGTACACTGTGATTGTGTGTGCGTGTGTGTGTGTGTGTGTGTGTGTGTAATGCTGGGAATTTGGGGGAGGAGCTACAGTTAGCAGGCAAAGGATAAAGGAGACACAAGCCACGCCTTAAAGGCAGCAGTCCCTTTAAGTCCCACTTAAAGGCAGAGTGGAAGACTAGCGGTCAAAGTATGCTTTTGGCAGAGGAGAAGCCATGTGACTGCTCTGGTTTCTAAGATGAGGGCCTCTGCTGACTACAGAGGACCCGTTGTCTTTTCCCTGGCAGTCTAAGGAGTCTGGATTTAATCCTTGAGCTTAGACTTAGCTCCACCTATCACAGGTCTCAGAAATCCCCATTAAGATTTGATGACTTTTCTACGCAGTTCTTATGAATCAATTGGCCAGAGCGACTTCAAACAGTTACTCCGCCATTCATGACAAGAACCTGAAAATCAAAGGCAAAAAGGAAAGATGAGCTGGTAGCTGGGTTCAGAAGATATTCTGACATGATTTTCTTGTCACTTGAATTTTTTTAAATTAATTTTTAAATATCAAATACAAAATTCCCTGACTCTGCCCGCCCAATAATAGCCCTTTGGAAACGTTAACAGAAAGCAGCACTGTAAACATTTACGTAGCTTATCACATTAGAATAATTCTAAACACAAAGGAGCCCATCACTTTCTTTTATAACAGAAAGTTTTGCTCACACAATTACAAAGAGAAAGCAAACCCATGGTGCTTTGTCTTGCCCACCTCACTCTCCAGAGGCTGTCGAAAGCACTTCCTTCCACACAGCCCCCAGAAGCCAGGATGTCTTCCAGGAAGTGCCTAAGTCCTGAAGTCCAGGACCTTGCCACGCAACAAGAAAAAAACAAACAAACAAAAAAGCCATGGACTATCCCCACCCCAGGGATAGCCTCTGAGCCAGGAACAACAGCATCCTATCCTTTCAATAGTTTCCAAATGTTTTGCGATGAATGCTTTCTGCTTTCAAGAATTTCCCAGTTAAAAATATCAACACAGACGAAACTCTGTCACTTGGGCATATAGTTAGCCCCTTGTCCAAGCCCAGCTTGTTTTATTGGGAAAGACAGCAAGGACGGGGTGCAAGGGGCTCAAAGGCCTTGTTCCTGCTGTAAAGCACACCCCACTCCCATCCCTCCGCACCCTCTGTTGATTGTATCTTAGTGTTGGACTTCATGATTCCAAGATAACGGTTTAATCATGTGTGCCTTTTAATAAGAGTATTGTCACAGCCGATGAAAATAATACATGCACAATGGCTGTGTGGCGACCTATTCTCTGTGACTGCTTTCCTGGAGACCTACAGGGGGAACAAAAGGCCTGGGGCCAGTTCAATAAATTTCCCCAAATGTAACTTCTAACAAACTGCAGAAAGGCAACAATGACAATATTTCAACCATCTGTAAACACAATCGCTAATGTTTTATTTTGATAATTGGGTTAGAAAAATCTTACAAAACTGCTTCTTTTCTGGTTTGAAAAAAAAATTAAATCACGGGGGAGAAAAACGTCACTTCCTGGTCACACAGCAAGAAACATTTTAATTGTAAATGTGCCTTTCAGGACCTTTAAATTTCAAAAAGATGAGGAGGCCGGATCCTGTGTGTTTACTAATCTGTAAATAGAGAACAGGCCAAGAATCAATTCTGAAATGCGGCATCAATTGCACAGGCTTCCACGTAGTTTTAGTCGAATAAAAGCCCTACTAGATACACAAATAACATCAAACTTACTGGATTAAAGCGCGGCCCCTCATATTCTAAATCATGATTGTCAATCATCACCCGGGATTAAGGGATATATTTTAAAAACCTAAAAGCAAGCGCTTCCTTTTAACTTCTGCCTACTGCGCATTTTGGATTACCGCCCAGAAATAGTATTACTTGAAACAAGACTGCCTCCCTCCTACCAGCCACGAGAAGTGCATTGTTCGCAGCTGCCGCGGCATTGTGCCCAGCAGCCAGGCGCGCAGCTTAACGTGCGTGCTGAGCCCTTCGGATGCTGTCTGTGTGCCGAACGCAGCTTCCCATTTACTAAAGCGAGCTGATTTCCAGTTTAGTCAGTGTTTTCCTCAGCATTGCTCTCCCCGTCCAGAGAGAAGCAAATCAGTCTGAGAACTAAGACGACCGCAACTTATCGGCGTTGTAAAGAGGGAGCCTCCTTTAAACCAGCGTGGCCAGTGAAGCTCTTCTAGATTTATTTAGCTGAGCACCCCTTCCCCCGCCCCGTTTTCGATTTTTTTCATTAGCATGACACACTAGGGCTTCTGTCTTTCAGGACTGGAAATAGTCTTTGAAAGGCCACGTGAAAGAAATAAAACTTAGAAGGTGTAACTGTCCAAGGCCCTTGGACAGTTTGTAGCGTTTCGTACCACAGGAGCTTTGAAAAAGAGTTAAAAGAGGCCCAGTAAACTTGTAAGTTGCTTGGATTTACAGGGGAGAGAAGTTAATTTTTTTTTTTTTTTTTTTTTTTTTTTTTTTTTTTTTTTNTTTTGCAAAAACAAATCTCAGAAGGCTTCACAAGACTGGTCCCAGGTTTCTTCAGTTAGAGGTTGGGGGTAGGGGACTCCAAGGCTAGGGTGTCTGGCCACTTGCTTGGCTGTTTTAAACAGTGTGCTAACATTGGGAGGTACACCTAGTAATGCAGCTATTTGAAATTAGGAAAAAGAAAGAAAATATCCACTGGTTCTTTAAATTTAAAAAGAAAAAAAAATCTCATTCCAGAACTAATCTTATGAAGAAATAACCTTTTAATAAGATTACTGGGGAAAAAAAGTGTTAAACTATGAAAAGTTCAGCACTCTTTGAAACCGCAAACAAAACACTGAATTTCAACCCAACAGGTTGCTTCGTTTAATTCATTCCTCCACGCCTGGCAAAGACATTCCACATTTGAACTTAATTAATATTCCTCCTCTTGGTTTCCATAGTTTCTTTTTAAACACGCGTAGCAGCGAAAACTGGCAGTAACTTTACCCATATTCTCAATAATAACCCCCTCTGGCTGTCAATATGGATGAAAAGGGAAATTTTTTCCATACCCAAGGAGCCTTCATTTTCGTGTCTTTTGTCTAAAGCTTTGCTGGTGATATGTTTTCCTCTGTTTTTTATTTCGAGCATACTGTCTGCCATAGTTAACTCTTTCCTGGATCGTGGCTCCTGGACCAGTGCTTCAATAGAGAAGGAATATTCAGGTGTAGATAGCCATTCCTGGGTCCAAACAATAGCCTCCTTTTCCTTTCCCACCAACCACATAGGGCAGCGGTCTTCTCCACTGGAGCCTGGCAGTCCTGTGTCCTGGAGGAACTCCGTGCCTTGCAAACCAGCTGGCACAGCAGGCCCCTTTGTTTGTTTTAAGAATGAATGCACGTTTCTTTGGCCACTGTGAAAAAGGAATAAATCGGTAAGGAGCATGTATTTGAGTAAATGACATTAGGTCCGCCAGAATGATTGGTTTAGGGACAACTAGTTCAGCACACTCCAGGCTTTCTCTCTACTGATAAGGACTCTGTGCAGAGTGGATGGAATCAGTCTCATATCTGGTCTTGAATCTCTGTCACGTCTCTCAGCCTTCTTTCCTCTTGGGTTTATTAGTGAGCTGAGAGCCTTCTGCAAGTCACAGTGCCTTCAGCAGAATGCTGGAGGGGTGTGGCACCGTAAACACCCTTTCACCTCCTTTCGGTCTAGAAATTTGCCCATGTCTTTCTACTTTCTACCATCAAGCTACTGCTCTGACTACTCCTCCTCCTCTTCTTCTTCTTCTTCTTCTTCTTCTTCTTCTTCTTCTTCTTCTTCTTCTTCTTCTTCTTCTTCTTCTTCTTCTACTTCTTCTTTCTTCCTCCTCCTCCTCCTCCTCCTCCTCCTCCTCCTCCTCCTCCTCCTCC
>NW_026068016.1:4162530-4270017 GCF_014885135.2 Alexandromys fortis
TTTTTTTTTTTTTTTTTTTTTTTTTTTTTGGTTTTTCGAGACAGGGTTTCTCTGTCCTGGAACTAGCTCTGTAGACCAGGCTGGTCTTGAACTCACAGAGATCCGCCTGCCTCTGCCTCCTGAGTGCTGGGATTAAAGGCGTGCGCCACCATCACCCGGCTACCTTTGTTTTTTTAAAGTTAGTATATAAAATAATGAACTTCATCATGGCATCTTCATGTATGTACGATTTCATGCCATCTTACTTTGCTGTTCTTGCTTCCATCCAGCTTCTCCCCCTCTGGACATTGGTGTGTTTCACACGTGCTGACTTAACCTATCCTTTGTAGTTTACAGGCAGGCTTATAACCTTGATCTGGCAAGAAATTCATTTCCTCCGGTCTTCACAAGTCAGGAGTGGAGCCCCCATCCCGGCAGCTCCCGTGGCCCTTGTCTGGGCTGTTCTTTGCGTTCATCCCTTACTGGCCATCAGTGTCAAAGGCGTATATGTAGATCTCATTGAAAAGTCCACAAGGTCAGTGACCTCTGAGGTTACCTCTCACTGGTTTTGCTGACACCCATAGTTATGTGACCACTCAGGACAATCTGTTATGACCACTGCTGGCCTTGCCAAGAGCTACTTTTTAATCAGAATCTCACCAAACTTAGCAGACACTCATAGTGTAAATGCTGCCTCGGTCGACCTGTGTGTTCATGTTCTGGCTTTAAAAACCCAAGTTCAAGGGTGAACTTATGGAGAATTGCAAGCTGATATCAGCAGAACACTGGACCGAGGGTAGGCCATTCTGAGAGCTGGTTCAGAGTAGCTGCACAGGTAAAAAGGCTTACCATGCCACGCTGACCTCTGGCTTTTAAACTTCTGCTCTTCCACTCACTCTGCTTTCCCCCTATGCTTTCATCTAGGACCTCTGTATGTCTCTCACCACCTTTGGATGTAATACAGAGTTATCTACTAATTATCTTATTTGACTTTTAGTGGCTGGAATGCAAGTTCAACATGTGACTTCATTGCCTACAATGCCTGGTACTTACTAGGTACTTAGTGTTTTTGATGAATGCGAAGATAAAATCTTCAGTGCTGCTTGGGCCTCTGCTACCTGGGGCTCAAACTCCATGAGGTAGAAATTTGTGGTAGCTCTTCCCTGGAAATATGTTGCCCTGATTCTGAAGAGTGAAACTGGTGTTGGGAAGACTCACCACTCCCAGGTTTGTGTTGTTACCATTTACTGGCTTAGTTAATTGGGCACAACAACCTATAAGTGGGTTCATATTGTCTTTATTACTCATCATTAAACCTGAACCAGGCCTTGAAATGTAGCACGCTATTAACACGAAGCCTACAGCAGGCCCTGGGGCTGGCCCAGCCCAACACTCAGACATTGCCATCAACTAACTCTTGAATTTTAACTATTTGTTCAGAATTATAAAATGGCACACCACCTAAGTTTTACACGTCGGTATAGGTATTTTAGCCTTTGTTCGGGCAGTGAAAGGCCGTATTAGTGATGTGCTTGCTGCACAAGCACGCACGAATGGCGCCACTTACTAGAGATCTATAGATCTGAAGCTATAGAAATAAAAACCTATAGCTGGATTGTGAGCAGGGTTTTGACAGGAAGGGGACTGGGATTTTTCAGTCTTACAAGTTTCTGGTTGTTTGATGCAGTGTTCTGTTTTTTATGGGGGATGCTAGATATTTTGGGTTCCTGATGGTAGACGATTTCATTGTTTTAATGCATCCCCTTAAGGAGAAAATAGCCCTGAAGGAAGCTCTTTTGTATACAAAATGTATCTAAGAGTTCATCTGCTTGTCTTGTGAAGCCGTCCAAAAATACAAGTCCAGATATCATAATCTGAGCGGTTTTTTTTTTAAATTATATATAGTGTTCTGGACACCAGATCTCATTATAGATGGGTCTGAGCCATCATGTGGTTGCTGGGAATTGAACTCAGGACCTGTGGAAAAGCAGTCAGTTCTCTTAACCTCTGAGCCATCTCTCCAGCCCAAGCAGTTGTTTTTTTTTAAAGAAACGTACCATGAGTATAGATGTCATGTTTGATCCTCATCCCACCTTTCCATAGCTGGATGGATTTCCTTGGTTTTCTCCATGCCTTAACTCATGTATAACTCATGTATACATGTATACATCAACAGTGTCTGCTGTAGAGCTTGTGTGCAGGTGAAGGCAGCATGGAAGTGTTCTATGAGTGCAAACTATTATCACTAGCGCTAGGAGTCCTGTAAACATGGGCTTGGCTGTGCTAGCTATTGAAGTACCGACATGTGCTCTCCTATGTGTAGACTGAGATGGGGCCTCAGTGTCCGTGTGAGGTGTTAGTAGGCTAATTTAGGATTAGAACTGTGCATCTCCCTGGGACTGGCCTGGCCCCACTCTCAAACACTTTAAGGGAAAAAAGGTAAATGGGCCTTGGCATCATCAGGAGTGATGATGTGGAGCAGGGATAACTTTCCCAAGTGTTGATCTGGAGGAAGAACATTCTTGGAGAGTTTTGTTGAACAGTGTTAAATTGGCTTCAACATCCGGAGCCTGAAAAAAAAAATAACCTCACAGGATTGTTAATATTGAATTTGGGGTTCGTAAGTGAGAAAACTCACCACCATCAGTATAGTAAATCATTTGCGGGGCTCAAGTACTGAGCATGCAGTAAGGCTTCATTAACTACTATAACCTTAGACTTGGTGTTTGAGTCAAGATATTGTATTGTTTTAATTTGGTGGTGTTTTAGCCCATCCAATATAAGTAATAATAGATGGCAAGATTTTTTTTTATTTTATTTTATTTTATTTTTTTGAGACAGAGGTTCTCTGTGTAGATTTGGAGCCTGTCCTAGAACGGGCTCTGAAGACCAGGCTGGCCTTAAATTCACAGAGATGTGTCTGCCTGCTTCTGCCTCCGGAGTGCTGGGATTAAAGGTGTGTAGCACCACTGCCTAGAACAGCAAAGTATTTCCTTCCTCATCCTACATTGTGTAATTCGGTTCACAGTATGTATAGCATGTTTATGTTATTTCAGAAATAAAAATTCACCACATGTAAATTCACCTATCCAGGAATTATAATTGATCTTAACTTCTCAGGTAAAATGATGTTACTTATTCAAAAAATCCAATAAGCTTACAGTTATATTATATCCAGAATGTTTTAAGAATGGGTTTGTGGCGTCTACAGTATTTTGAGCAAAACTATTGAGTTCTGGATTTTTTTAAAAAAGGAAGGAATTACATTTCACTTATTGTTTTAAGTAACATTTTTTATTAGGATTTAACAAACTCAGAAAAGCACTTATAAAGGTACTCTTAAGTAATCCATTCGTGCCCTGGGAAGTCACACACCTGACTGCAGATCTCTTTCTTGTCTCAGCCTCAGTCTCCCAGCCTCACCCCCAGCCCTGTAGCAGACCACCTGCTGTGGCCTCCCTTAATCTCCCTTCTCTTCCAACCTCCCTCCCCTCTCACCTATTGTCACAATAGATCTTCACTTTCCTGCTCCCCTTTAAATCCAGTCCCTCAGGCTCATCCCGTTTGTAGCTGTGGCTTCTCCTCACTCTTGACCCCCATTTCCCAGGGACTAAGCAGATCCTGGGGAACACCCTGCTTTCCTCTTTTCTGTGGCCATCCAGTATCCCCCTCTTCTATTCCATCCCCATTCCTAAGTGTCAGCTCCCAACACCCAGAAACATATTTTATTGGGACTCCAGTGACCGCAGCGACAGGATCCCAGAATAAGTCCCTAAAGGCAATACAAAACCATCCATAACCTCCTAAGATTCAGAGAGGGCAACAGAAACCAAGGAACAAAACACCCACCCAACAAAGAGAAGAACAGATACCCAGAACTACATTCACCCCAAACTCAGAAGCCTTGATGCCAGTGTGAAAACACAATAAGCACCAGGACAATTCCCCTCTAGAGCCCAGCAACTGCACTGCAATAATAGGCCTTGATAAAGGCTATATAGGTAGCTGAAGCATAAGACATGGACTTAAACAGCCTTTAAGAATATGATAGAGATCCCTAGGATGAAATAAAGAAATCTATGGAAACACAAACAAGCTGTAAGAGGAAGTGAATAAAACTGTTCAGGACGTGAAAGTGGAAAAAAAACCCAAAACAAACCAAAACAAACAAACAAACAAACAAACAAAAAAACAAACCGAGGGAAAGCTGCAAGTGAAAATTTCAGCAACTTGAACAGGAACCATAGAGGCAAGAGAGGGAAGAGAGCATCTTGGGCACCGAAGAAAAGATAACGTTAACCCTAAGAATTGTGAGGAGAAAAGACCAAGCCTACGATTATCCAATTAAAGCAAGCTGTATTTTGGAGTGTACCCAGATCTGACCAGTCAGCTGTCTCACCCTAAGCAGGGATCTGAGAGAGCAGCTCCTACAGCCTCTTGAGGTTCCTTTTCTAGGAGAGAAACTGGATACCAAGGAAACAACCCAGTTAAAAGATGCTGTACAGATCTAAACAGAGAATTCTCAAAAGAGGAAACTCAAATGACTAAGAAACACATAAGAAATGTTCAACGTTCTTAGTCATCAGGAAAATGCAAATCAAAACTACTTAGAGATTTCACCTTATACTTGTCAGACAGCTAAGATCAACAAAACAAGTGACAGCTCATGCTGGCGAGGATGTGGGGTAAGAGAAATATTCATTGATGCTGAGAGTGCAAATTTGTACAATCACTATGAAAAATCAATGTAGTGGTTCCTCAGGAGAATGGGAATTGATTTACCTCAAGATTCAGACAGAGACCCACATTGGAGCACCGGACTGAAAGCTCAAGGTCCAAATGAGGAGCAGATGGAGAGAGCATGAGCAAGGAACTCAGGACCGCGAGGGGTGCACCCACACACTGAGACAATGGGGATGTTCTATCGGGAACTCACCAAGGCCAGCTGGCCTGGGTCTGAAAAAGCCTGGGATAAAACCGGACTCGCTGAACATAGCGGACAATGAGGAGCTACTGAGACCTCAACAACAATGGCAATGGGTTTTTGATCCTACTGCATGTACTAGCTTTGTGGGAGCCTAGGCAGTTTGGATGCATACCTTACTAGACCTGGAAGGAGGTGGGAGGTCCTTAGACTTCCCACAGGGCAGGGAACCCTGATTGCTCTTTGGGCTGACGAGGGAGAGGGACTTGATTAGGGGAGGGGGAGGGAAATAGGAGGCGGTGGCGGGGAAGAGACAGAAATCTTTAATAAATAAATAAATAAATAAATAAATAAATAAATAAAAATAAAAAAATAAAAAAAAAAAAAAAAGATTCAGTTATACCACTCTTGGGCACATACCCAAAGGTGCTTTGCCCTACTACAACTTGCTTAACCAAATTCATTGCTGCTCTACTCATAATAGCTAGAAATCAGTAACAATCTGGACCCCTTCAACAGATGAACGGATAAAGAAAATGTGGGACGTTTACACAATAGAATATTACTCAGCCATTAAAAAAGGAAATCATGGAATTTTTAGGTAAATATAGATGGAACTAGAAAAAAAATATCTTGAGTGTCCCAGAAAGACAAATATGAAATGTTTTCATTTATATGTGATATTAGCCACTAAGTCTTTGATAGCGCAGCTGCAATCTGTGGAACCACAGACGTTCTACTGGGGGTGAAGGGAGATAGCTCTTCCTAGGAAAGGGAAATAGAATAGATAGCTATGGACTGACAGGGTGGGGCTGGAATAGGAGGATCAAGCAAGGACGGAGAGGGAATATGGGGAGAGAGAACTAAAATTAAGGTCCATTTGAGGGTAGTGTGTAAACCTACTACCGCAGAAGTAAAACACATTATATGTAAGGTGATCTAAATGAAGTCACCAAATAAGAGGGGAGACAAAGCCCCAACTGGCCATATCTTGTCACCAATGCAACTTTTAGGACTGGGTTTGGGTTACATCTAATTGAGTTGTTGGCCCGAGAGGTCCCACTGGAATCCTCAAACAACTGAGGCTGTAGCCAAAACTATAGGTTGTCCTCCACAAACTGATGGCAAAGCCCTATTCCTGAAGACAATACCTAGACAACTCACTGAATAGAGGCGTCAAAGCCTTCACCCTCTGGATTAGTGTTCTTGGTACTCAAAGGTACTTTGCACAGTACCAAAGTAGAAATGTAAGTGTCAACCCAGCTACAAACCCTCTGATCCACAGTGGTGTCCTGCCTGCAAGACATGCTAGTGCAATGGTGGCACAAAGCTTGTGGGAGTCACCAGCCAATAACTGACGACCGAAGATCCACTCCACAAGATGGGACCATACCTGCTGCTTTTTTAGGTAACCAAAAACCCAAGACTAGATTGTTCTAGGACCTAGGGTAAAGCCAAAGAATACTGTTCTATTAAAGGAACTAGCAGTAAATAACTCCTAATGACATTCTGCTGCTCATAGACTAGAGCTTGATCAGCCATTATCAGAGAAGCTTCCTCCTGCAGCAAATGGGAGCAAATACAGAGACCCACAGCCACACATTACACAGACATTGAGAGACATTGGACCGCTTGTCCTAAATGAGATGACTCCATCAAATCCCTCCTCCCAGAGCTCAGAGAGCCCTGTGGAAGAGAGGGCAGAGTGTGAGAGCCAGAGGGGACTGATGGAGGACAACAAGAAACAAGGCCTTCTAAACACAACAGGATTGACACACATATGAACTCACAGAGACTGAGGCGGTATGCACAGGACCTGCAGGGTCTACACCAATTAGGGTCCTGGAGCTGAAAGTGGACACAAACCCCCACCCCTAACCCAGAAGCTACCTCCAATGGATAACCACTTGCAAATGAAAATTTAGTTTTTCCAAGGGAGTCTCACTGGGAAAACATTCTCAAGTGTAGGCTGCATGCCCAGCAGTAGATGTACAACAGAAAATGAACTCAACATCTTTGGAGGTCTTTGTTTCACAATATGGTGTCAGGGTCTCTTCTCTTTTTTTAAAAAAAAAATTAGTTTTAAAATTTATTTCTCATTTTTTTTTTTTTACACTCTAGGTCCTTTGCGTATATATTATAGCTTCTAGTATTGTTTTTACGGGGATTCTTGAGTGTGCTAACTAGTGGGTCTCTGAGTTCATATCTGTTTCTTTTGCCCTTTCTTGGACTCTTTCTTCCATGTTTGTTTTGTCCTAGTCCAATGTGCTTTTGTTTTATCTTACTGTATTTTATTATTATCTCTTAGATGTCTGTTTTTGCTTTGTTTTGTTTTCTTTTAGGGAGGGGGGTTATGTAGGTCAGCACATCCAAAGGGTAAGCCTCACCTTGGGAAAATCACCTTTGTGATCATGGCATCTTTCTTGACAGGTAAGTATGCCTGTTTATTTCTAATGAGACAAAAGAACATAGACTGAGATGGGAAGAGAGGTGGGAAGCAGTTGGAAGGAGAAACCATAAACAGAATATATGCTATGAAAAAAAGCCCTGTTTTCAATAAAAGAAAAAATAAATTAAAAAAAAAAGGAAAGAAATGCACTCATTTTAATTATGCTCAGATGCCCCCTCTTTCTTCTTGGTCATTAATTTGCCTGCTTAATGGCAAGAATGGAACTTCCTATATGGATATGAAACTGAAAAAGCAACCCAAATTGTGATCTGTCCATATGTCCACCCCATCAGAAATGTGCGCCTTCCACTTGCTTCACATGGCTGTGACATGGGATGGAGTTGGGTGGCTTTTTTTTTTTTTTTTTTTTGCTTTTCAAGACAGGGTTTCTGTTTAACAGCCCTAGCTTTCCTGGAACTTGCTCTGTAGCCCAGGCTAGCCTTAAGCTCAATGAGATCCTTCCTGCGTGGTAGGATTAAAGGCATGCGTCACCATCACCCAACTTGTCTGGTTTTCTTAATGCTAGCTGTTCTATAAGTTGTAGAATATCATAGAGTATAGGTGTCTGGTGAGCAGCAAGTCTGAGAACTTTTTGTTTCTATCTATTTTCATTTAAATGTCTTCATTTGTAGCTATTTCAAATGTTTTTGCCTCTTTTCCTTTGGTAACATCAACCCACTGGTCCATGATGGTCTTGTTGTCTACCTTTCCTCAATAATATCCTAGGCACAGGTTCTCTCTTTACTCTTAGTTATATAGGTCTTTTGTAACTGGTGTTGCTTAAAACCTTTACCTTCAGATTGCTATTGCTAGTGTAAAGGAAAATTAATTTCTCATATGATTTTGTGCCTGTCAATCTTGCTAGATTCTTACTGACTTCCTGTGCACACAATCACATTTCTGAACAGTACAATTTTATTTGCCTTATCATATTGGCAAGGGTCTCCAATACATTAAACAAATGATATCATATTTTCTTGTCTCATTGTTGATTTCAGAAGGGAAGTTTTCAACCTTTTAACACTATCATAAGTCTTGTTACTTTTTGTAGCTACTGCAAGGAATTTTATTCCATTCCTAATTTGCTTTATAAAATGAACATTGAATTTCATTAATCATTTTTGTTGTGATATTGTCTGTGATGTTCACTTTAGTTCAAGAAACGTGGTAGAGGGGCTGGAGAGATGGCTCAGTGGTTAAAAGCATCGCCTGCTCTTCCAGAGGTCCTGAGTTCAATTCCCAGCAACCACATGGTGGCTCACAACCATCTGTAAAGAGGTCTGGTACCCTCTTCTGGCCTGCAGACATGTACAGAGACAGAATATTGTATACTAAATAAATAAATATTTAAAAAAAAGATCCTCTACATTAAAAAAAAAAGAAACGTGGTAGATTTTAATTTTTAAATAATCTGTTGTTGAAATAAACCTTATGTGAATATAATGCAGTTTTGCTTTTAGCTATCACTAGGGTTAGGTTGCTAGTACTTTGGGATTTTTGCTCTTCATCGTGAGATTCTGTAATTTCCTTTTCTCCTGTTAAACTCTCTGCGTGTAGGTTACACCTGCTGTTAGGTGTTCTACTATTGGTGTGGTTACACCCGCTGTTAGGTGTTCTACTCTTGGTATGGATACACCCGCTGTTAGGTGTTCTACTCTTGGTATGGATACACCTGCTGTTAGGTGTTCTACTCTTGGTATGGATACACCTGCTGTTAGGTGTTCCACTCCTTGGGAAGTCTGCAAAAAAGTGTCACTTCTCCTTTTATTAGTTGTAGGAACTTTTCAAGTATGTCACCACGGTCTAAGTTTCCTGTTGGTCTTTTTTTGTTTAGACAGAGTCTTACACTTTAACACAGGCTGGCTCGTCTTTGCGATGTATAGACTTTAAATCTGGTTAATTTGGGTGTGTGATGTGTCTTATTTGCAAGATTTTTATAATAAAGTTCATTATTTTTTAAAAATTCATTTGTAGGTATACATATGTATATGTATGGGGGTACACACGCCATTGCACACATATGCAGGTCAGAGGACAAGCTGCAGGAGTCAGCTGTCTCTTCATAGCACATGGGATCTGAGAATTGAACTTAGCTTGTATGTCAGGGTGGGAGGCAAGCCTTTTTACCTGCTGAGCCATCCTACCAGCACGTATCCCATTTAGATAATGGTGACCTTTCAGAATACAGGGATACTCCTCCTAAGCTGACCTTTTCTAATATCCGTAAACAAGTCAATAGTTTGGTCCTGTATCACTGCCACGTTCAGGCCTTCAGCACCCAATGCAGGAGCCTGCCTTCTATTCTCTCCTCTCTTTCACTGCAGGTTTATACTGGACTGTTTAAAACAAACTCTATCTTTGATTTGTTGTTTCTATAATAAATCAACTGACCTATGACTGAAGACTTAGTAAGCTAACCCAAACCATTTTAGCCTTGCCTTAAAACACACACTTATTCACACCGAAATCTACTCTCAAAGTCATCTTTCCACTTGGTGAACACAGCAGCATTTCAGATTCTACCCATCCGCACAAGCAGTCACTCTGCTCGACTCCTGCCTGCATTCTTAAGGCCCAGGCGAAACATGACCGTGAACTTTCTATGGGTAACACAAATAAGAACTTAAAACACTGGCCTCGGGGCCAAGGAAAGTCTGAATTTGCTTTACTTTTAGAAATATAACTTGGCTGGCATCTATGCCTCGGTCTGTCATCTCATACGCAGTTGACCTCAGTATGTGGGAGACCCAGCACTGGGAGAGACTCCTGTGTCACAAAAGGTCCATCTGAACATGTATTTTTTAAAAGGCCTACAAAAACAACAATCCTATAATCATTTTCTTTTTAAATTAGCAAAATCATGTTATCTAATGTATAACAGCTAAAATTTCATTCAGTTCCTATGATGCACCCTATCATTAAATAAGCAATTACAGCAGTAAAGAGATAGAGAAAAACATGCCATGCATTTTAAATTTGCTTCCAAAATTTAACTTTTTAGTGTATCACTCAGTGGATCTAGTAAATTCAGCTCTACTATTTCCCTCACTATAGTGTACTCCTATATAGTTGCTTGGGTGATAAAGTTATGAGTAATTTATTGAGAATTTAAAAATCTTTACATGATTTCCTTTTTGTTTTTTCAAGATAGGGTTTTTTTTGTATAGCCCTGGCTATCCTAGAACTCACTTTACAGATCAGACTGGCCTCCAACTCAGAGATCTGTCTGCCTCTGCCTCCTGAGTGCTTGGATTAAAGTTATACACCACCAACATCCGACTTAAATGATTTCTAATATGGATCATTCTTGTTCTTCCAATTTGGTCCTAAAGTCAATACTTCAGTAGCTGAGTAGGATGAGGATGCCCTCCTTCTTTGCATGGGACCAGGAAATCCTGTATGGGGCATTAAACTTCATGAGGGCTGTGTGTGACAAAGGGGGGAGAAGGCACAGGAATATATACATGTGAATAAGTATTTTTAAAATGAGTGTATGTATGTATACTCACGTGAAGCTCCCCAGCACTATGAACGAGAAGCAGCAGCATCTCCATTTTAATGAGTACAACCAGTGCACGAATCTTGGCTTCCAAGTACCAATTTCCACTAAAAAGTAGGATGATTGAGAGCTGCAGCAAATCTAGCCACACCACCCTGAAGGTGCCCAATCTTATTTCATCTTGGAAGTGAGGCACAGTTGGGCCTGGTCAGTGCTTGGATGGGAGAGCTAGGGTAGAAAAGTAAAAAATGAACTTGGAAAATTCTGTTGTATTGAGTCCAAGACAGAGCTTTTTAAAATGTCGGGAATGCCCCCACTGACTAAACAAACTAGAGACAATTCTCACAAAACCCTCAAATAGAAAACTGGTAGTAAAATGAAATTATGATTAGACTATGATGCACATAAGCAACTTCCTGCAACACCATTGTAAAGCAGAAAAAAGCAGCTCTCTTGAGCAGAGAGGCCTGATTCCCTAAATAAATGGTTAAATGAGCACTTCAGAGTGGGAGAGGGAGACGTGAATACCCAAGAGAGCGCAGAACAGCAACTGTGAAGGCTCCGAAGTACGCTGGGATCCAACCATGAGCAAATAGTCCAAACTCAGCAAAGTGTGGACGGTTTGGAAAGTCAGAGGCAATACATGGTCAATCAAATAAATGAACCACAGATAATCTGCGGTACATGATTTTCATCTGGATCTCAGAGTCATTGAGGCAAACCTGTAAGACTGAAGCTGGGTCTGAGGACTAGATGTCAGTTACACGTCAAAGCAGATTTCTGAGTTCGACAGTTGCATTATGGTCATACAGAATTCTGGAAAATGCAAAAGAATTCCAAGATAACATCACAGGAGCAACTTACCCTCAAAGGAAGAAGTTTTTGATTTGTACAGTCCTTAAAATCCTAAAGTCCCTAAAATTCTCCAATTTACTTCAAGTTTCCCCATTAAAAAGTGAATGCAGACAATGAATACTCCCCCCCCTTAAAAAAAAAGCTGGCAAAGAATTCAATGCAACATATAAAACTCTAAAAACAGAATTTTAGTTTTGGTGAATCTGGTTCAAGTCCTCCATCTCTGTGTACAAACATGTTTTGGGTTTTGTGTTCTTAATATTCTTAGACTTTTCCTCATTGATGACTTGCTGAATTACACACACACACACACACACCTGCAGTGTATGACAGTAGTGTTCACAGATGTTGTTCAGTAAAGTTTATGAATTCTATTTTATAAATAAAAATAAGTTATCATTATAAAAATAACATCACCCCCTTGTGGTAAAAACTGAAAAATACAATCTGCTGTAGAATCCTAATAGGCACTTAGGAAGACACTTATAACGTATTTTCACACAATTTCATGTGTGTCCCCTACCGTATTTACAAACAATATATACAGAGGTAGTCCCAGTCTTCTCTAGGTTGGTACTGTGTCTGGATTTCTAACTGGGGACTTCTATAGTAAAAGCCGCACATTTGACAGAAGTGCTACAATAAAAGACCAGAGTTCAAAGAAACCGAGATTACCACAGAACAAAGAAAAGACTGGCAGGCCTGATGGGAGGGCATTTGCCTACTTACAATTACTGGGGCATCAGGGTTACCCACTCTGTCAAATTCAGCCTACAATTTGGAAGTTCTCCTTAGGTCAGTTCTACTGACTCATCTTCGCCTAGCTTACTAGTATAAAGATGTCATGGGAGGGCCTTTTCTTCATTTAAGATTGCCAATAGTGATAAAAGTTATGAGTATAAGTGAACCTTCAGCTTTCTCATTCTACATTCCTACTTCCAATCTCAATCCTCTGTGTTTTCTTCTATTAAGTAGCAGGCATTGATAAATCTGTTTTACTGATCTAAGTTAAGTGCTTTCTAGAATGTAAACATAATTTTGGTCTCAGAGTTTTTAATTAAAAGTGGCTCAGTTGGATACTGCCTCTTAAACACAGTAATATAAATATTAGTATCCTGGCTAAAAGGAATTATTGACAGCTTTAACACATGTTGCATAATACATATTAACAGAAAATACATGTCAGCAAAATAATGTTGACTATATTCTAATCCATTCCATCTGCTCAAATATTAGTGCAAATAATTATACATTTGAAATGCCTCACTGCTGCCCAGCACAAACCTATGCCTTCCTAATAACGCCTCTCTTCTGAGGTTGTTTGTTATTTGGAGTACAATATGATATATTCCTATTTAAATTGGCTTTGCACATTAAGGCAGATGGCAACCTTTTAAATCACTGAGAAAATGAGCAACTGTGTTTAATTGCGTGTCTTTTTTGCTTCGAATGGATATTTAGTCAAAAAAGCAAACA
The DNA here is from genome assembly GCF_014885135.2 of Alexandromys fortis. NCBI lineage: Eukaryota > Metazoa > Chordata > Mammalia > Rodentia > Cricetidae > Alexandromys > Alexandromys fortis. The sequence goes on from NW_026068016.1 coordinate 4,175,713, forward strand.
TTTATTGATACCTACACCAAGTAATATCAACAAATAGCAGCGATAAAATATGCAGTGCCTAGTTTTAAACTATGTACTTAGTTAAGTCCAGGGTTACCAGCTCCATTCACCAATGAAAATTCTAATAATTACAAATTATTAATAAACTACTCTTTTGTCCAACAATTTCATTCTGGAACTAGCCATTTCAAGACTATTGATGCATTAAACAGCTAACAGAATCAGCAAGCCAGCCATTCAAAATATTCTATTTTTGAATGTAAAAATACTGATTTTTTTGTATCTCCTATTGGGGAGTTATTACTTTTCCCATGCTATAAAAACTATATGAGCAGATGCATGTTGTATATACACATATTCCTAATATGTAATTATAACTTATTCAGTCTATGTAATGGTATTTGTATGTATGTTTTCTGGGCCGACAAAAATTTGAGAGAGCAAGGAGGGGTAAATGGGAAGGTTAGGAGGGAAGAGGGAAATTATGCAATTATAATCTCAAAAAGTAGAAAATTCAAAAACTTTATGAAATACCTAGACTCTAATGTTAAAATTATTAAGCAGAAACAATATGACTGTATAATATTTTCACTAAAGGAAATCTCTGTAGTAGGCAGGTTTCCATTAAATACAAACTTAAAGTTCAATTAAAAATCATGACTACTTACATAACTTTAAACACCAATTGAGAAAGTATGACTACACACTGAACATATTTTTAAAAATTCAACAGTAGCTTGATACAGATACTATATTCCAACTCCATTATCTAATCTTCACAGTGAGAATCAAACACTGGATGAGAAGAAAATTAAGTAAAACTATTGAGGCTATCAAAATAAGGAATATGCATAATGTTACACAAATAAGAAAAAATACAAGATAAATTACAAAAAGACATTATTCATTCTCATTATATGAGATTTAAGTCTGAGCCCATGTCAGCTTATAGACTTTGAAGGTCTCCTTACCTGTTCTGTGCCTTAGGTTTTTCATCTATCATACAGAAATAATAGTACCCAAATGACAGTTACTCTGGAATCAATAATATATGCAAAGGACTTAGCATAGTACATGCGATTTAAGCCCAATAAATGAATATAATTACCTTTACTATGCATTAAGATTTTAAATTGCTATTTTTACTTCATGCAAAATTATTTGGCATAATGATATGTACTAGTCTTCTTTCCCAAAATATGCAGTAAATTGTAGGATAAGCCTTCTCAAGTAGAGTAATAAAGTAACTGAACGTAATTCAGTGAACTGGATAAATCAGAGTGCTTTGTATACTAAAGTCTCTGTTAGTAATCAATAAATGCAGGGGGTGGGGAGGCTTCTGAAAAATATCTCACACCCATGAAAAGTCAGTGGACAGTGTGTGGCAATGACAGGATATTTTTGTAAGAACACCATGTTAATCAGGAGACAGAAGCTTTTCTGGTCACAACAGGCATACATCTGAGTACCTCTTACTCACCCACCAACAATTAAAGCATGTCTTAGCCTTATAAACTTGACCACTCTGAGGTTCAGTGGCATTTCAGGAGTCAATACCCCTTCATCTGGATGTGAACCAACGTAGACAGAAACATCTCAAGGAAGCAGTAAATTCTCTACTTTGAATCAATCTATTGGCTGATAATTATTTCACTGTGTATAAGAAAGGTAGTATTCAGAAAGTGAAATATTTAGAAGTAAAAGAAAAATGAAAAGAACAAAGAAAATATAACACAAATTATCTGCTTTAAGTTTTAATTTAACCCACTTTAACCTATGTTAGCAGCACTTTTTAAAACAAGGAAGACCCTGGGGCTCACAGGAATGGCACGCCTAAATGTCAGTAATTGTCTTGGAATGGCTACATGTTCATATTCTAAAAATCCGTCCACCTAACTATTATCTAATAATTCCTGATCAGAGCTCATCATGTACTCTATCACTTCTAATTAGTTCGGGGGCCATTCTAAACCTAGGCATAAGGACTCGTGTGCTCTCATTTTCAGTAATTCATAGGCTAGTCTTTCTTAGTCTATGCTCTGCATCTCATACAAGACACCCAAGTTCAGACAAACAATTTTCAGCATTTTGGAGCAAACTTCAAACTACATATTTATACCTAAATATTACATGAGTTCACACAGAACTGTGGAAAGATTCTTATTTAAATTTTAGTGAGTTATTAAGCTCCACTATGTCTAACCAAAAATTTCCCAGGTATGTATAGAAGCATTTTATCTATTGACAGTCTCTTCTGATTTATACATTTTGAACTAAATTTTATGATGCCCAAACATGTAAATACTTTAAAAGTGAGATGCAAAAAATGTATACTGGTTTATACAACAACTTTTTATTTCTTTAGAGAAACACCCTATTCTAGCTTGATTACTAAAGCTTGATTATACAGTCATGTTCTTTTCTACTAAAAAAGGGAGATACCTAAGTTATGAAAAATAAGGAATACTGTCAGTAAAAAAATCAAATGTATAATTCATTATAGATGTCCTTAAAATGTAAAAATATGGTAAGATAAAAAAACAACTGCAGGGAATTTGTTTATTGAGCATGAAATTAACACTTTTAAATAAGGTATTCACTTTGAATTTTCTTTGTCCTGTTAGTGGACATAATGGAAAATATTGCACAGAACTCAAGCATGGAAATAATTAACAAAATATCTAAGCAACAAGTAACTGCTTTACATTTTTAAAAATTAATCCAAACAAAATAATTTGAAGTGCTTCTCTGATTTGGAAGTCTTAAAATGTTTTCTCATGTTTTATTTTTTCTTCTTCTTTTTTTTTTTTTTAACAAATTGACACTGTACAAAGAGTTCAAACGGCCAGTAAACTCCTGCCTTAAATTGTTGGCTTTAATAACAGAGGTAAGATCTGAATTCACAGCAGTGTTCTCTAAAGTGGCAACAGTACAAGCACAGCTTTCTAGGATCTAGAACCTGTTCTGGCTTTCCTTTTCTGAGGATCGCTATCTGGAAAACCTCCGAACCTGCCACAATGTCCTATAAAAGTGACAAAAGTTGGCGTGTTCATTGTCCTTGCTTACCTTTGTAACACTGGGCTAAATAGAAAATGAAAATCCAGTCAACAGTAACTTGTACAGTAGCTAGTTCTGGACTAGACAGCTGGAAATGCTGACAACTATTCAGAGTGAGGTTCTCAGTAGAAAGAGACAGCTTCCCCCAATTAGGCCAAACCCTACATTAAGAGAAAACATTGCTATGAATGAACTGAACATTACAGCTTCCCTGGGTCCTAGAGACCATGAAGAATGCACTATGTGTAACTTAGAACATACTCTCACAGAATAAGTTAATAGGGTTTATAGAACAATGGCCTTTTTACATTTTTATATGATGTTTAAATTTTTGTGAGTTATTTGTTAGTTTGTCATATTAACCCAATTCAATTAATAACATCCAAAGTAGGAATAACTTCAGAAATGCCTTGAAAATGGACAATGAAAGAATCTTCAGATCTGAAAGGCCGGCTTTTGCTGTAAGCTTGCCTCCAGACTTGGAATATACACTATTTATTTATTGCCTGAAACTCTCAATAGAAGAGAAGATGACTGCATGTTTAGCTATCCCATCTCATTCAAGGCTGGTCTTAAGGGACTGACGGCACTGTGGCTAAACATGTTGCTATCTCTCAGAAACACGGTTTACACCATAAGTCACTTTTTACTCAGAGTACTAAAATAACAAACATGGTCCTTTAAAGTATTCAACCTTAAGTTAAATATAAAATAAGGTTTCATTAACGTCTTACTAATTAATTGACTTAAAATCTATTTATCAAATAAGAAATAGTAAACTTTAAGTTTTACCCAGAAAGTAGATCTACTCTGATCTGTTCCTAACATCTACTTGAGACAGCTCCGGGCTAGCGTTGCTGTACCTCAGAGAACAGCCCCAACCACCTATAGAAATGACTCTCCACTCTGGTCCTTTTGAGTCGTAACAAGTTCTTCAATCACCAGTGCTAAAAAGTTAACTGAAAAACTAATAAATAAGAAATGTAGTTTACTGCACTTCACCTATTTTAATGCAAACAGGATGCTAAGATTTCCAGATAGAATAAGTTCAAGATCAAGGACCAGCACACTGGTGAAATTTCATTCAGCTTCTGACATCAATGCTTTTCAGGATTATAACAGTCACATACAGGTTTATAGAATTTGAAATTTATAAATTAAAGCATGGAATTCAATGTAATAGGGAAAAGATAAAAAGCAAATATAGCTAGTGGTGTCCAGATTTCAAATAAAATTCCTGGGTAAGTATGGCTGCTGATTTCTTCCAGTCATTTTTTTTTCTGTAAAATATTGGCTGTGTCATAAGGAATCTCCTGTGCTTTCTACCATCCGAGGCCTTCCGAAATAGAACACATTTCCTTTGTAACTTCACTCAGCTGAAGTGTCGAGCTAGGCGGGCAGATCTATAGTCAGCACGAAGTTGTACGAAGGAGTGAAGTATGTTCTTGTCCAGACTGGCAAGCTGTTCTCCTGAGCAGACTTGCTTTAAATTATCTGGAGCAACGACCAGGAGATTGCAAAGTGCATGCAGAGTGTCAAAAAGATGTAATACCATTGGAATCTGAATTGAGAAAGGAAAAGAAAAGCATTGAACCAGAACAACCTAGTTCCTAGTAAGTTCTGCAAATTCTTCTAACATACTGCTAATCAGAACTTGGTAGTATGAAGACATTCCTATGTTAGAATGTTTCAGCTTCAAGCTTCTGAAGAGCTAAACCTTAAAGGTTCTGTAGTTAAAACTTCTAATAATCCTTGAAAAGATTTATATTATTCAATTTTCTCAATAATTTGTAATTTGGCATACTAGAACGATCATTAGTATACCATCTTTAAAAGTAACTTAAACATAAGGGGAAAGAAACTGATTTCACATGAAGAATATTTTCCTAATATGTGACATCAATGGATGTTAAAAGGCACCTGAATGGAATGTGCTGAAATATGACCTCATCTAAAAAAAAAAAAAAAAAAAAAAAAAAAAAAAAAAAAAAAAAAAAAAAAAAAAAAAAAAAAAAAAAAAAAAAACACTCCATAGGGGGAAAATGCTACTACTGAAATATAGCTGGAATAACATGCCTTCAGGTAAGCTATATAGTAGAGCTTTCCTTATGGTGCCAATGAAATCACACTTCTTAACAAGTCGGTATAAGTTTTTAATAGTATGGCCTGTTTTCCTGAACTTATTTGCAAGCTCGATTTGTTTATACGTACCTTGAAGTCTTTGGCACATTTTCTATATTCAGCTACGTCGCAAATTGCTAACATGCCACCCATACAGCTATAGGAATATTGTTGAAGATGCTCATAAATAAGCCGATGGAAACGGACTCCAAGTTCCATCAGAACTGTGTCCACATTCTTCCCATCCATGGAATTTTTAATCTTCTCAACTTGTTTTCTCACATAAACACAGACTTTTACACATGCCTGTAAAAGTTTTTCTACACTTATTATACAGATATGTGTGTCAGCCTAGCAAAGAAAAAACTTAAAGCACAATTAGGCATACTAATGAGGGTTCAAGCATTAACAAAGGAGATAATATATTAGCAAACAGAATAGTCCACTCACGTTAGTATACTGAATCAAAACATTGTTCTCATCTTCTGGCTTAAAATCCGTTTTCTTTTGTTCTGCAGCCAAGATATGCTTCATCTGTCCAATCATACAATTTAATGTCCTAAGGACAGAGGACACAGTATATGTGACCCATTTAACTCACTCAAGTTTACCTTTATTTACACTAAATTAAGTTAAACTATTTAATTTCCAATTATTACAAAACTACTTGGTATTGGCAAACCAAATTTTAGAAACAAAAACAAAAACCATTCTATAACTGCTAACAAAGTCTTTCTCTCTTGAAAAGATCTTAACCTACTACTAGTTACTTACTTCATAACTAAGGATCTTCAAAGACAAAGCCATGCATAGAGAACACTTAGCAAAGTGGACGATAAAAGGCTTAAAAAGAAAGGTTGTAGGCACAGAGTCCCATAGTCAAAGGATTATTAGGAAGATGGACAAGTGCTACTGAATTCCCAGCTGAGATAAAGGCACTGATTAGAAGGTATCAATAATATCTAACTTATGTGATATTCTCCAACAGTAAGGTTATGAAAATGAAAAAGACTACACTAACTCAGAGTTTAGTGGCTGCAAGACAGAGTGGTCAAAAATATAAGTTTTATATCAAATTCAAGGAACAGACCACATAATTAAGTATAACAATAATGAGGTCAAGTTACAAAAGGACAGTAGGCCAAGATAAGATAGTGAGATTAAAGGAGACCAATCATGGTCCTTGTACTGTGCCTGATATATAGCAAATACTTCATACCCGGGAGCTATACTAATTTTCAATCAATATAAGACCACCATCCTCTGAAAACAGACAGCTGGAAAGTAATAGTATTTATAGTCTTCAGTAAAGATTATCAGGTTTTGAAATTCACTCAACAGAATTTACAAGTACAAAACCAGTAAAATTATTAAAATATTTCAGAGATAAGTCAGAATATACTAAATGGAAATACAGTAATAAACATTGCAAACCCTTGTTGTTTTAGCAGTACTAAGGATTAAACCAAGGGTTTCCCACAGGCTAAAATATAAAATACTCTAGCCCTGGACAACCTCTCAGCCCTTGTAGTTTGTACATGTGTGGTACAGAGGAGTAGGGCTTAAAAGGGACTTCTGTTTTGATTTGAAAATATACCTAAACATACTGACTTAAAAAAAAAAACACACCTTGGGGATTAATAAAAATAATATTCTCCTAAAAATAAGAACAATAAGTTAAAGTATCAACTTTACAGTCAGAAAAGTAAAAATAAACACATTTTCTGTTTTAAAAATTATGTTCATGCTACAATGCAAATGCATGTCTACAATTTTTAAATTGCAGGAGAAGAAAGAGAGAAACAGTTAACTTGCCTATCGATGCCAGTATCCAATTTCATCTCCATGTGCTCAATTATCTCTTTTTTCTTCTGAAGGCATTCAGATAACTTGGGAGAAGAGCTATTGTTTATTAAAGAGAAAACAAACTCCCATTAATAGCCTACTTTCTAAGTTTCTAATCTGTGCATCATGAATACACATTTGCAAATACATTTGCTCACATACCCAATAATTACAAAATAAATCATCACATACATTATGTACATTAGTATACCCAATTCATTCACACTAGAAAAAGTAATCCATTAAAAGTAAAGATAGAATTGTTATCCTTATCTCTGAGGAAATAGGACTTAACATGCAGCTTTGAAATTTTGAAACTAGTTTTCTCTCTATTTAAATATCTGGTATAATAGTAAGAAAAGTCATGGATATCACCAAACTCTTAAGAATATAATTAATCCTAATAAAAATGTGGACAGTAGTTAAGTAAATTCAGTCACATTTCACTTTTTAAAGTAAAAGACATGAAACCCATGATCATGGTCGGCTTTTCAATAGTATTAAAATATCAAGGAATAAAGAACACTAAAACCTCTGTGAATTCTCTGCTATGTGACATAAGAACCCTTTACAAAGTAAATCACTAAGAAAACTCCCTAAGCTGGGCTTGGTGGCTCATGCCTGTAATACCGCCTGGGCTACACAGAAAAACAGTAACTTTCCTTAGATGATCTGTGAGCTTGTTTCGGGTCATGACATGTCATAGCACTGCCCATAAAACAACTACCAAACTCTATCATTTATCTGAACATTTCCTGCACAGATAAGTGTTAATGGCACAACTTTATGTATACATATAAAGCTCCATTTAATTTTCAAATGCTTTAGAAATCCATATAAATTGATATGAAGATATGAACCAAATCTTAATGCTTTATCAGAATTTGTTCATTCATGTTTCTTATGTCTTTATAACAAGTGTATCGTGTCTATTGGTGTGTGTGTGTGTGTGTGTTTGTGTGTGTTACTTGGGAGTAAGCCCAGAACTTTGTAGACACCAAAGCAAGCTCTATCACTGAGCTACATCCTTAATTTTTTTTTAAAAGAACTTTCAGAATTTTTGAGATTATAACATAATTCCATAATTTCTCTATCCCCTGAAAGCCCCCTTATATCCATCCTACTCTCAGTTCCTTAAAAAAAGGGGGATAAAAAGAAAGCAATAAAAAACAAACACCTTTTGAGACTGGGTCTTGGTTGTCCAAACTGACTTTGAAGTCATTATGTTGACCAGACTGCCTCAAACTTGAGATCTTCCTGCCTCAACCTCCTGCGTAGATAAGATTACAGCTATGTACCACCATGCCTGGTACCTGTCCTGTCTTCTGAAGAATGTAAACTGGTTGAGCTGCACTAGGCTGGAAGGCCTTTTTCATATTAGATTTCCGATTTTAGTTTATGATAATTAAAACTTTTTAAATATATCAAAAATTAACAGCATAGTGGGAAGAAAAAACAAGAATTCAAGGAAGGAAGAATTTTATTTCAAACCTCCTGTCCTGTTTGATGTTTTCATGAACATGTATTATTTAAAAAATAATAAAATACTCATTAAAATACCAATGAAAATATGACAATGTAACTAACCTTATTAGTGGCATAAGGTGATCATTAAATTGTTTGTCAAAAAGATGAAAAATAGTATTGGCCTGTTGTACAACATCCAAAAAATAGAGATTTGCATTCCTAGAATCTGATGATGGAATTCCTAAAATTGGAAGGCACAGGTGAGTGAGAACCAACCTTGAAAAAAACTGGGCAAAATAAAAAGAATGATTTTATATATACCACATGAATAAAAGTAATTGTCATTTAATAAACCAGAAATGATTCTACAGAAATTTTGATAAACAGCAGTTAATCATCCTCATGGCTTATTTGATAAAATGGAAAGTCAATCAACAAAGCACCTAGGCTCCCTTCCTCTGACAGATGAAATGGTCTTCCTGTTCAGTTTTCACCTCTACGCAGACTCTACGTAAGTAAATTAATTAAAAATAAATAATAAATTTGAATTTAAAATAAATTTTAAATTAAAGATTGAGTAATGAAAATTATTTTAAAATATGTACACATAATATACTCTGACTTGGAATTTTACCTAATGAAAATAATTCAAGTAAAGAGTATACTCTACAATGTTACTCCAGTGTTATTTCTTATCACTTGGCAGAACTGTATGTGATCAGTAAGAACAATGACCGTGAATACTAACTACATGAAGAATAGTCCCAGTCCAAATTAAATTTTCCTCAACATTTCCAAATTCAGAACACTGCTATTAAAATAAATAGGAAGGCTTCCATTCTAGATAAACAATCAATCCTTCACACCAGATTTAAATTCACATTACTTTATCTTTTTTAATGAACAATTTAAGTTTGTTTATGTGTGAGTGTGTGATGTGTATATTAGTTGGTTATCTCCTTCCACCATGGGATCCAGGTACTGAACTTGGGTGGTCAGCCTTGGCAGCAAGCAATGTTACTGCTGAGCCATTTTGCTGGCCCTTATTCATATTCAGTATCTTCTGCAACCATCACATCTTTGAAGATTTAAATTATTCCAATACAAATGACCACACTAAGTCATTTACTGCTGGCATGGGCTAAATACTTGATGTCAATAGTCTGCTACAATTAAGTTAAAATACACTTATAGACATTCTTGCTTATGAAGGAAATAAACTGGAATTAATTATGACTGATTTACGGCTAAATTTGGTTCATCATTAAAGGTTTCTAGGATGGTGTTTTACATAGTCAGAGACCTCCTGAGCACAATGCTGGGGGCAGGGGTATGAAACAGAGTGGGATTCCAACCCTAAGAGCTTACAAGCTGGTGTCTCTTCTACAACAGTTTACTCACCACTTCACTGAGCTCTCTGGCTCGTGTGTCTTCTCAGAGGCTTTCTCTGACTACCCTTTCATAAAACGCTTTTGGGGGGCTGACAAGATGGCTCAGTGGGTGAAGGTGCTTGCTGCCAAGCCCACCATTTGAGTTCGATCCCTGGGACAAATATGGTGGAAAGAGAGAGCCAACTCCTGCAAGTTGTCCTCTGACTTCTATGTGTGTGAACATACATAAAATAAAAAATAAATAATGTAAAAGAAAAATAATTTCTGCCTGTAAATACTTCACTCTACTGCCCCATTAATGTTCTCTACCCCTTACCCACTTTTGATTTTCTTTACTGAACTTCCTAAACTTTTGTCTATCACTTTCACTGGACTACGATCCCCATGACTAGGCATGTAAAAAGTATGTGCTAACTTAATGACTACTGACAGGAGACAGATACTAACCGATGCTATTATAAACGGTGAAATCAACAATGATTAGTGGTACTATGCTGCAGCAGGAGCACTACTTCATCTAAGGTGATCAGCACAGGTGTCTGGAAAGGTGACAGTAGGTGAGGTCAGGTTTTAAAGACACCAAGAGCCAAGGGAAATGCAGCACAGAGAGGAACACGTGGAGGCACACCACAGCTCGTGTTCTTCTGGACACAGGAACCAGTTAGGAGATGACAGTGTTTGAGGTGGGTTGCATCAGTAGATGAAGCAAAGTAGATAAACCAGTTATATTTGGATGTATACTGACAGGGTTTTCTGATAAACTGGCTATCAGCAATGAAAACAGGAAGGTTAAGGTAGTTTCTGAGTTTGATAAATAATGATTTCCTTAAAATCCTGGGAGAACAGCGTTGGAGGAAGACAGCTTCTGTGTTTGTTTTGCTATTTTAGATTATTCAGAAAACATTATATAGTCTAGGCTGGCCTCCAACTCATAGTGACCTCTGACTTGGCATCCTGCATGCTGGGATTGCAGGCGTGAACCACCATGCCTGGCTGAAGAGTTTCATTTTTGAAATGTTAAATCTGAGACACCCACTTCACAGGTCATGGGGTCAGGTTATGAGGATACTAGAGATACAACCGAAAGAATGAGGCCAAAACATTTAATATAAATTTACTCCTTTCCAGATGTATTTTTGAATATTTTTCTCTCTAAATTTCATTACTTATTTCCCAAGCAGAATTATTCTTATCTCTATTTATGCTTCTTGACATTTTATAGTATAGAGCACTGTTATACATCCTGCCAATATATTGTGCTGAATTTTGTAGTGGATGTAAACAATATGAGGGAATTGCCTATGTTTAACTACACAAGCTCAAATACATTGTACTGAGCTATCACACACAAGCTATACATAAGACAGCATTATGAGTATTGGTCAATCAAACAAGACCAAAGGAGTTTAACAGAAAGTGTAATGTAAGTATACTTACCAGCAAGCCCCGTTTCTAAAGCATAATCAATATGCTCAATACATAAAAATTCCACAAGAATGGTAAAAATTCTAAAGGCATTCCTTGGTAAATCAGAAGGATCAGAAAGCTTTAAAAACAAGCAAAAACAGTATTACTCTTCAGGACTACATTTTAAAAAGCCACCTCTTAAAGCAATCTTTTTTGTATAGAACACTACTTCAGGTAACGAAATGTCAGTGCTCTCTTCCCACTGCCTACACAACAATTATAATGCTCGAGATCAGTCTGTAACTCCCCTGACCTAGAGTAGTGCTTTTTAAAATTTAAATTGTAATCTATGATTGAAATCCAATTACACTTTCAAGAAACACACGCACTCACACACTTATACTCTGCTTCCATGTGAGATGCATTTTTAACTAAGGTGATCACAGTCAAAGAAGTTTCAGAGCCACTAACAAAGAGGGCTGTTCTAGTAAAACTCAAAACAAAACAAGACAAACAAAAAGATTCTTATAGAATCAAGATATGAAATCAATTAATATACATAGTAAAATATAACAAGATCAAATTTTAACGCATCGTGTCCTGGTAGAGCAAGTCTTTAGAATATTACTGAGCTTCACTAAGTCTCATTTTTTTTTTCATTTATAAGATGAAATAACACTGACAGTATTTTATTTTAGTGTTTAATTGGAATAAACTAGGGAACTGCAAAGTGGTTACAACACAGAACTTGATTTAAACAAAGCTCACAATTCTCACTTTGATGTTGCTGCTGCTGGATTATTTACTAGTAGTTGAGAAAAATGAATTCTTCTTAAAAGGAAACTATTCTCAATTTCTTTTCAATGTTTTCTGTATTAATTATAAATCACTTTCTGCCTCTGTCAAAGCTACTGATAGAAACCATTCCTATGGCTTTCAGGGTAATACTACAAGTGAGAATTCATTATCAAAAGAGTTAGACTAGAACTGTTAGGGATTTTAGACTTCCTGGATTTTGAAATATTTGCACATATATAATGATATATCTTGAAAGACTCCAGTCTAATCGTAAAATTCATTTATGTTATATAAATACCTTATACAAACAGCCTAAGGACAACTTAATTAAACAGTATTTTTTTTACTAAAACCTAACCTTAATGCCACAAGTAAAACTTTCCAATGTGCCGCCATATTAGTGATCAAGAATTTTTTATTTTGGAGCATGAAAGATTCTGTGTTTTTAAATAAAGTACACTCAACCCTACTGTAATAATATAAACCTGATGTATAATTGAGCTTATGAAAATTTTCATATACTACTTTAAAACCTCAGTGATTATACATCCCTATTTGGTACTAGACTTCTTAACCACTAATTAAGAACCTTTACCTCTTACCAATCTCTCTACTGTTTTTCTTTTGTTTCTGATGCTCAACAGGTGTCCTTACCTTCATCACAAATCATAAAAACCAAGCCTAAGTTCCCACCTTTCTCCTGTTTATATCCTCAAATCAGTGTATGAGGTAAACAGAAAGCTGACAGAAAATATAGAGGACATCAATTAATAGGACCTGACATTTATAGAATACTCAGCCAACAATGTGAAGATACGCATTATCTCACGCATACAGAAAACCACCAATATGGGCTGCACTCTGCATCTCAATAAATTTAAAAAGAACTGACATCATGATGCAAAATTTGCCCACTGACTATAATGGTATAAAACCTAAAATCATTAACAGAAAGGCATCCAATATATCTCCAAATATTTAGCAACCAAATAATACAACTTCTCAGTTATCTAGGGCCAGGGGGGAAAAATCAAAGGGAAATTAAGGAGAATTTCAAAATGTATTAAAACATACTTAAAAAACCTAGTTTCAGCTAACTCAGAACTTGAGAGTAATGTCACTAAATACACACATTAGAAGAGGTCAACAAACTCAGCTTTTACCTAAAAAACAAAGCCAAGGCAAAAACAAACAAACAAACAAACAAAAAAAAACAAATAAAAAACCTAGGAAAGGGGCAAATAATACCTAAGTAAGTTGAAGTAAGCAAACAATAAAAAATAGAAATGAGGATGGTGGTGGAGCACCTATAATCCCAGCACTTGGGAGGCAGAGTTCAGCAGATCTCTTGAGTTTAAGCCTCACCTGGTCTACAAAGAGAATTCTAGGACACCCAGGACTGCATAGAAAGCCTATCTTGAACAAGATAAACAAAACAAAACAAAAAAGAACAAAATCAGAGAAATCTAAGGAAAAAGAAAAATATTAATAAAACCAAGAAGTGGTTCTTGGAAAAAATTAGTAAAAATAATAAGATTGGTTTGTAAAAGAATTTGATTGGTAAACAAATTACTGATGTTGGGAATAAAATGGTAATTATTACAATAGTTTCTACAGTGATGACAATAAGAAAAATGTCATGAATAACTTTATTCCAATAAATACAATTTTGGTGAACTATGAAAGTCTTTAAAAGATACAAATTAGGCCGATGTATTGTGTAACACACCTTTAATCTCAGCAATGGAGGGAGAAGCAGGTGGATGAATTTCTGCGAACTGAAGTTTAGCCTGGTCTGCATAGTGAGACTGTCTCTAAAACAAACAAACAAAACTGCCAAGCTCACTTAAAATTAGATTACCTAAAATTTCTGTATACATTAAGTGGCTGAATTATTAGCTAAAAATCCTTACAAAGAAAACCACAGCCCCCAGTAACTTCCCTTGTGAGTTATGACAAACCTTTTAAGACAGAAAGACCATCATCTACACCCATAAACAATTGAAAGGGAAGACAGAAGTACTTTGCATATCATCCTATGGGCACAGGAGTACCTTCATTATTAAAACAAGGCAAAGACATCAAAGGCCAATATCCTTCATAAACATTGATGCAAAAATTCTTAACAAAATTTAACACACATGGGCCAGCAAGGTGGCTCAGAGAGTAGTTTGCTGCCAAGCCTAAAAATGTGAATTCAATTACTGGGACCTACTTTGTAGACAGAGAGAACTGACTTCCTTAAGTTTTCCTCTAACTCCAAAAGGTGTGCCCTGATACAATAAAGGCAGCTTTTTAAATTTTTTTTTTTTTTTTTTTTTTTTAAATTTAGTAACCTAGCCAACAATGTGTGAACAGGACAATAAGGAAATTACAGGTGATGGCCAGCTAAGGGGTACTAAAGAGATGCAAGGATCACATCTGAAATATCAGTTGCGATGATTCTCCTAAAGAATAAAAAGAAAACATGTAAGAAAATGTAATACCAAATCTTTTATTTTGTTTGTTTATCTGTGTGATACAGTCTCCTCTGGCCAAGACTGGCTTCAATCAAACTCATCATGTGGCCCAGGATGATCCCGAACTCAAGATCTCCCAAGTGCTAGGGTCTAATAATACCCAAGCTTCATACGACACTTTAATAAACTAGCATACATTCCTCACTGGAGAGATGGCTTAGTGCTCTTCCAGAGGACTAGGGTTTAATTCCCAGCACCCAGGTGGCAACTCAGAACTGTCTACCAATCAATGCTCATTAAAAAAAAAAAAAAAAACAGTATTTATAAAAAACAAAACAAAAACCAAACCTACAGTCAACATCACATTTAGTGATCAAAGACTAAATGCTGTACTCCAATGGTCAAGTGTTTGTTCCCTGCATGTCCTTCCATTCCATACTGGAAGTCTAGCCAGAGCAACAAGGCACAAGAACAAAATAAAAGACAGCTATATGGAAAGGAGTCAGTATGGCTGTCTTTAAGGTAAAATAACATGACAGTCTATGTAGAAGGTCTAACAAATTCTATAAAAAATATTGTTTGCATAGTAAACTTAACATGTAAAGATGCAACTACACACTCCTACATATCAAGTTAAACTTGAAATTAAATATAACTTTAAAAATTACTTTTTTGTTGTTTTTGAGACAGGGTCTCACTTTGTAGGCCAAGCTAGCCTAGAACTCACAATGTAGCCTGATTGGTCTTGAGCCCATAGAATGCTTCTGCCTCAGTTTCCCTTGTGCTGGGATTACAGGCATGTTGAACTGAAAATACTTTTATATAACAGTAATAATAATAATAAAAATATCAACTCTTCCCAAATAAAATCATAGACTCATTGTCATTCCAAACAAAACTAGACTTTCCTCTGATAGAAACTGGTAAGCTATTAGACATATGAAATACAAAATGATCCATATGGAAATGTCAGAGGACATACTACCTGACTCAGAGCCTACTGTTACTACAGGCCAACACAGCATGATATTG
Source organism: Alexandromys fortis (assembly GCF_014885135.2). Taxonomy (NCBI): domain Eukaryota; kingdom Metazoa; phylum Chordata; class Mammalia; order Rodentia; family Cricetidae; genus Alexandromys; species Alexandromys fortis. The sequence continues at coordinate 4,191,290 of NW_026068016.1, forward strand.
GCATAAAAGATAAACAGTGCAGAATAGAGATGAGAAACAGACAGTCAACTCATTTTTAACTAAGATTGAAAATAATTTGTTGAAGAAAGAAGTCTCCAATAAAGGATGGCAAAATAAATGGAAACCTAATTGTAAAAAATATAAACTTCAATCCATACATGATCATATTAGATTCCTAACTTAATTCAGAGCTTCGTAAGCAACACTGCTGATTATAAAACTACTAGAAAATTTAAAAGGCAATTCCTGTAACTCTTAGCTCAACAAAGATGTACCTGCAATAAAAAAAAAATGCCATCTATAACAGGTGTTAAATATATTTTATCAAAATTAAGAACTTCTATACTTTGAAAATTAAATGCAAAATCATATATTTGATGAACAAGCTATAGAGAGATTATGAAACTTAAAAGGGTTCAAAGGATAACCTGACTTTAAAAATGCACTAAAGGTCCCGGTGGTGGTGGCGCACGCCTTTAATCCCAGCACTCGGGAGGCAGAGGCAGGCGGATCTCTGTGAGTTCAAGACCAGCCTGGTCTACAGAGCTGGTTCCAGGATGGGCTCCAAAGCCACAGAGAAACCCTGCCTCGAAAAAAACCGAAAAAAAAAAAAAAGCACTAAAGACAGGAAGAAAACACTTCATCAAAGAGAATGTTCAGAAGAGAAACACATGAAAAGATGCCCAGTGTGAAGCCATCAAATCATCAGGAAAGCGAAGGATTGAAAGCAGCATTACACACTCTACTAGCTTAGTTGTTTCTTAAGATGAAACACCCTTATGACTCACATCACAGCCACTATTTCTGAGATTAATTCATGCTGATTCATGTAATTCTAGCTGATTCATTTAAACTGGTATAGTTTTCTAGTGTGTGAACAACGCCATTATTTTTTATTTCTCTTTTTCACTGATAATTTTTTTTAAAGTGACAAATTATTCTTCAAAGTAACTATAGCAAATTTGTCCCCCCCCCCCATTACTGAGCATTGAGCCTAGAGACTCACATGCTAGACAAACACTTCAACGAACTGCAGTCCCAATCCTCACTGTAATAATTTTCAAGGTCATTGGTAGTATATGAAAGTGTCTTTTACCTCACTTTGTTACTAACACATGATAATATCATAGTTCTTAATTTATGCTACCTTAATAAAAATAAAATATTATTCCTATTTTACTTCCCTATTAATAGTTTATATTTTAAGTGACTTGTATATTCTTTGAATATTTCTACTAATTTGTATATTAATTTACTGATATTCAAAATGAATAAATAATATATATGCATATAAATAAAATACTTAGATCTCCTCAGTTCTTAATTCCAGTATTTAGGAGCTACAATTCTCCTGCATAAAAGTGTAAGAATTATCTCACTGGGTCTTTATGTCGATTGAATGAGTTAATATATAACACCTGAAGTATGTAGATTAGTTACCAGAACATGTTATTAATATAGTACCAGGCGAAGCCTCAGCACTACTGCCCCAAGCCGGTGTCTATGGATGGGGCCTCAGGACTAAGCAGGAACTGGCAACAAGACAGACTTGTGCTCAGGCCACTTGTGTCCAGCTACAGCTTGGGCCTTGAATAAACCAGGTCCTTCCTTCAGTCACAAGTCTCAGGCACAGGTCAGCTTAGGATCAGTCATGGAAACCAAGGGACTGTTTTTACCATGCTACTACGGACCTGAGCAACAAAATGTATACAAAGACTTCATCTGGAGGTGGATGGTCCTTGGACTTCCCACAGGGCAGGGAACCCTGATTGCTCTTTGGGCTGACGAGGGAGGGGGACTTAATTGGGGGAGGGAAATGGGAGGTGGTGGCGGGGAAGAGACAGAAATCTTTAATAAATAAATAAATAAAGACTTCATCTGCTAAAGGAAGACAGGAAACTAGGCACACAACTTTTCCTCAGAACTGATAAAAGGTAACTCGTAAAAGTTAACATGAGATGGGATACAACAGACCCTCTCTTGAGCCTAGTGCCCACAGGTGGAACCTTTAAGCCCGTCCTAGCATCGGGTGGGTCAGCCATATACACCTCCAGACCTGCAGAGGTTCCAGGCCACAAACAGAGACAGGACTGGGAAGACCACAACAGTGTGGGCCTTTGTCCTAGCTCTGTGCTGCACTCATTTCGATGGACTGTGAGCTCTGAGTAAGACCAAATATTACTGTATCTGTGACAGCAAAGACAGTAACTTCTTTTAGAAAAAGAAGACAGAGCCGGCTGTAAATTATCACTTCGGAGGTACAGACCAGACATCCAAGAGCAAAGCTGTGGAGTGATGGGCAAGAACCCTGCAGTGCTGAACACAGGACAATAACTATAGAAACAGGTTTTGGGCCTACCCTGGCTCGCAGGAGAAAGATGCATTCATTACCTTTCTATGGAACGCCTAATGTCTAGGTCTTTCTCGCTAACAATCTAATGTCAGCTTTATAGTATGACTGTGGATTTGTGACAGATTCAAGATTGCAGTCCTCTCCAGTGCTGAAATAACAGTACGAGAACTAGAGCTGGCAAAAATCTAGACATAGGGTGCCATCTAGTGTTAAAACAAGGACAGTGACCAACGTGTTGGAGATAATAACAGATTATTGTGTAAGAATGAGTATAAAAATACAAGAGAAAATTACTATGACAGTAATAAACATCTAAATTTCCAATATGCAGACACTACTGTAGGCCAACAAGCATCCAGAGTTTTCAGGGACCCAATCATGAACAAAACAAGGCAAAACAGAGCCAAGCAAAGTGTGTGATCGATCTCTCAAGACAGAAAACACAAAGTAGATGTTTTAAAGAAATTCTAGGAACCTCAAGAAGATGTATGCAAATAATTCTGAAATTTGCCAAAGAAAAATGAAATAATTTATAAAACCAAAACATCCTGGAGCTAAAAGTATGGTAAATAAAAAATGTAATAAAAGCATCATTAGCAGAAACAAGCTGAAGAGTCAGCTACCTCCCAAACCAAATATATATGGAAAAAAAAAAGAATAGGAATATAAAGATTATGGGAACTACAGAAAAGCATTAGTAGAGCAAATATTCAGGCTAATAGGATTCAAGGATGGGAAAGGAAGAAGGATAGTTTATACTTCAAGATTCAAAGGTTATAAACAAGTTTCAAAGGTTTAAGACAAGAAGATTCTTAAAGCAACAAGAAAAAAGGAAACAGATAGCATGTAAAGGGATCAATAGTGCAAATCTGTCTTTAGAGGTGAAATGTGGCTTCTTTTGTTACCTTCCCGTAGTATGTATCTGGGTCTTTTTTTTTTTTTTTTTTAAATTCTACTCAGTCACTCAACTGGAGAAATGCAGAGCTTTAATGGCCAAAAGAGATTAAGATGTTCACATGTTGAAAAAGTAAGAGAGAAGAAAAACAAAGCAAAACAAACAAACAAAAACTAACAACTAAAGCCTGTCAACAGAAATACTATACCCAGCAAAGCTAGACAATAAAAATATTATACCCAGCAAAGCTAGCCTCTAGACACAAAGAGAAGAGACATTTCCAAACAAACACTGAGAATATTTATCACTACCATATTTCTCCTATAAACAAAACAAAACAAAAAAACTCAAGTAAACAAAAACAAACCCCAGAATACAGGTGTTTTCATCTTGTTAACATCTCTTCATTTCAGTTTGAAGAACTCCCTTTAAGCATTTGTTCTGGGGTTTGTTTTTGTTTGAGTTTTTTGTTTCTTAAAAGTTGAATATCTTTCTAAATAAAACAAAAAATTAGTAACAAGAAAAATCTTTGGGAATTATACAAATACATGGAAATTAAATACCTAAACCATCAATGAAGCAATAAAGAAGGAAATTAAAAATGTCTTGCTATACATGATAATGGAAATAAAACAAACCATCTAATGTAGCTATTGCTACTTTTGATTTTTAGATTTCAAGTTTGCTATGAGATTATGTCTCCTAGAAATGTCAGAAGCTACACTCATAAAGTCTCATCCACAAGAAAGCCTACCTATGAGCTGAACAAGGACAACAATAGATATGCTAACATGGGGTAGGGTGGGGTGGGGGAACCAAAGGCTTCAGTCCTACACAAACAAGTGCTGTCAACTAAGGAATGATGAGGGTGGGGGAAACCTCTCCAAGGAAGTGCAAACCAATTTGGTTATTACCAATAGAAATGTCAGCCCTGAAAACATACATACAAGTAACATTATACAGACTGAGGTTGTATTCATATATTTAGGTATATTTATGTATTTACATAAAGGTATATAACAACAATTATGGAAAAGCCATGAATTTAAAAGAGCAAAGAAGGGTGAGAAAAGGGAAGGGGGAATAATGATATAATTATATTATAATCTCAAAAAAATAAAAGAAACAAAACAAACAGACTAACAGCCAGGTGTAGCCATGCATGCTGTTGATTCCAGCACTCAGGAGGCAGAGGGTCTCTGTGAATTCCAGGCCAACCAGGCTACCGAGTGAGGCGATCTCAAAAAAGGAAAAATGAAAATTCTACATAAGTAAATCAGATGTGGAAAAGTATACATTATAATGGATGCCATAAAATACAAAGGATTAAAGATTATTATGAATAAAGATATGCCAAGAAATTTGATAATCTAGAAGAAATGGATAAATTCCTGAACACATTCCTTATCATGAAGAAAGAGAAACCTAAACAGACCAAGAATGAGTAATGAGATGGCCCACCAGTGTTATGATCGTCATGGACGTGACCGATTGGGCTCCACTGGGACTCTGCTGTGGACTATCAGTAAAAATGTGCTACATTTGTTTATGCTGTGGAAAACTTCCTTACTGATGCAAAGATGTGTTGTGCTCTTTTCTGCTGCATTTGTTTAACTCTGCCTGTCTAAAACACCTGATTGGTCTGATAAAAAGCTGAATGACCAATAGCAAGGCAAAAGAAAAGATAGGTGTGGCTGCAGGCAGAATAAGTATGAGGAGAAATCTGGAAAGATTGAGGAACATAAAAAAGAGAGAGAGGAGGACATCAGGGGCCAGCCATCCAGATACACAGCAAGACACGGAAGGAGAAGTAAAGAAAGGTGTACAGAAAGAGAAAGATAAAGCCCAGAGGCAAAAGATGGATGGGATAATTAAAGTTAAGAAAAGTTGGCTAGAAATAAGCAACGTTAAGGTCAAGCATAAGTAAGAATATGCTTCCATGTGTGTATTTATTTGGGAGCTGAGTGGGCTCCCAAAAAAAGCCAAAGAGCAAACACAAAAAGACCAAATAAATACATAAATCAATTAATTAAAAAAAACCCAAAAAACAAAACTACAGGATTTAATGCATGTTCCACAAGAGTGAGTTCATGCCTGGTTCTGTGAAGTGGGTCAAAGAAAGACCCATGGCCTAGAAAACCATGGACCTTAGTGATGAATCTGTTGTTTCTGTCTGGCTAACTGGACATACTATCAAACTACTTCCTAAACAGTTACATTTATTTGCACAGGCTAGTGTTCCCTCAGCATGGACACAGAAGTTTCTTTTTGATCTGACAAAAATCTTAACACAAATTAGAGAAAACAATCTGTTCAGCTGATATGGGACAATATGTAGATACGTACAACTGTCTATCTCTAATAGCAGACACAAGTTCACTCAAAATAAATTAAAGCTTTAGTGGAACCCCTCAAATTATGAAACTACAGGAAAACATAGTGGATATAGGAAAATTCATTTGTACTTTAATAAATAAAGCTTGCCTGAAGATCAGAACACAAAACAGTCACACTAGTCAGTCATACAGGCTAGGCAGTGGAGGCACATACCTCTAATACCAGAAGCCACACTAACAAGCCATAGAGGCCTTTAAACCCAGCACTAGAGACCATTATAAGGCAGGATGAGACAAGGAACTCGCTCTCTTTCAGTCTGAAGATTTCATAGAGGTAAGAGTTCTCTAGTGGTTTGGCTGCTTTGCTTCTCTAATCTTCAGGTTGAACCCCAATATCTGTCTCTGGGTTTTTATTAATTGTGCTAAAAGTGGAAATACTTCAGCAAGCAAAGGAAACAAAAGTGAAAACAAAGTATATTCAACTAAAGTTTCCACCCAGCAAAGGAAACAGCCAAGAATGAAAGAAAACTTACAGAACAAAAAGAAAATATTTGCAATTATACAATCTAGTAATTGTAAATTCATATGGAGAGCATATAAGGAACTCAACACAATAAAAACATGATCACTATCATTAGTCACCAGAGAAATAGCAAAGAAAATTACAGCAAGTTATCATTTTACTTCAGTTACAAAGGCAAAAAGACAAAAAGGAACACAAGCTGGAGAGGATATGGAAAAAGAGAACCCTTTCTACTGTCGGTGGGAATGCGAACAGCCATAATAAAAAATGTTACAGAGATTCAAATGCATTAGACCCAGTAGTCCCCTCCTGGGTACAGAAACAAAGGAAAGGAAATTTGCTTGTTGAAGAGGGATCTGCATTCCAATGTTTTTGAATTGAAATTTATGTCCTGGCAATAATTTTTTGAAGCATTCATGGGCAGCCCGTATATGGCAGTTCTGTTGAACTTGTCCATAGAGTTTCATGGTCTAAATTGATGAGGATGACTAACCAGGTCTCTTCCTCAACGTTTACTAGAACAATATTTGCAACAGCCAAGAAACATAATCAATTTAACTGTCCACTAAATGACAGATAAAAAAAAATTGGTATATATACACACAAAGGGATACTTTTCAGCCATCAAAGCCATGAAATACTGTTGTTTGCAAAATGGAGAAGGAACTGGAAGACATTCTGTTAAGTGAGGTAAGCCAAGCATGGAACAACAAATACTGGACAACTTCACCCATAGGCCAAAACTAAAGGGAATTTCACAGTTGAGTGGAATATGGTCACTTGCAGCCGAGGAAAGTGTGGAAAGAAGTAGAGAGTGATGAAAAAGGCTGGTCAACATTCTACTGCACCAGCAGGATGACAACAGATTAACAATATACTTACTCTACATTTTTAATGTTAGAATAAATTTTGAATTGTTTTTACCACAAAAAAATGATGAATATGAGAATATATATGCTCATTCTGATTTGAATATTACTCAATGCACACTTTTATCAAAACTTCATATGGTATCTATATGGTACATGCAATTTGTATAAACTGTGTCAATTAAAAAACTACTTGGTCCTAATCAAGAAGTACATTTTTATCTTTCTATAAATGAGACAAAACTTGAAATATACAACTATAGCTTAAAAAATTAATTTATTATTCTTACCCTATGACATCTCTCAAAGGCTTGTTTGGTTTCTTGTAAAAGATTAACTACCACTTCTTGAGATAGGAAAGTTTCCCCATGCGTATCAATACTTGGCCCCAGTGGTAAGTTGGTACGTTGTCTAATCCTTTCTTTCAAATCTTGAATACTAGTACATCATAAAGACAAATGAAAAGAGAAGTTTACTATATTTAGATTTTAACTGCAAATATGCTCAACCTTAATGCATATCGGCAAAAAGAAAAAAACAAAACCCCAAATGAGTCAATAACCAAGAGATTAACATTTTAATTATAAAAGTTGGTTTTTAATAACTTTTATTAAGACAGGATAAATCTGAGGTACTGAACATTGGTGTGCATGTTCACAAGTATATCTGGGTGCATGCTCCTGTTTACTCACAAAAAGCCAGATGAGGATGTCAGAAATCCTACCTGAATCATTCTTCACCTTCAAGAAGCTATTCTAAATAACAAACAACTAAAAGTAGTCTTGTATAAAAAGAAAGCTTTAAAATTTTAGTACTTCTTTTAAAAAACAACCATTTAAATATATTGCTCATATCTTCACTATATTAAACTAGACCTATTAAGTGTAACAGCTTTACTTAGTGATTAAGGGTCACCTGTTATTATGTACATATCTCTAAGTTAAATTACTTTTGCTACTAGAACATATAGCTCAAGCTACCGTGAACTTATTTTTTGAAGTCTAATGTTTATTCTTTAGGTTTTTACTTTTTGAAATAAAATGATTTTGATTTAGCATGAAAATAACTCAAGAATATCTTTTTAAAATGTATTAGATTAGATTGTTGGATCTGCTAGATCTCATCTGGGAATGACTGTCATCAACTTTACAGCAAATTCTCTTCTCATATGCAAATTCTCAGACTTTACAGTATAAATCTAATAGTTTTATGTACAAATGACCAAAAAATCAGGGCTGCCTAAAATGTAAATAAAGTATTTGCTCTTTCATTCACAGCTTCAATATTGAATGATGTAATTCATAGTTAATAACCCAAAACAATTAACTCTGGAAAGGAACTTAAACTACAGAATTCTTTATATTATTAATATTATCTTTTATTATTTTGATTGAGAAGTGTTTGATTTACTTTTTGTTTTGCTTTGTTTTTTTTTTTTGTTGTTGTTGTTGTTGTTTTTCGAGACAGAGTTTCTCTGTGTAGCCCTGGCTTTCCTGGAACTAGCTCTTGTAGACCAGGCTGGCCTTGAACTCACAGAGACCCTCCCACCTTGGCCTCCCTAGTGCTGGGATTAAAGGCAAGGGCTGCCACCACCTGGCTTGATTTACATTTTAAGAATGCTATTTAGACCATTTCAGTGTGTAGGATTTGGTCAATAGTACATACAGTATGAAGAGCTGTACACAGAAAATCTTAATAACAGCTAATAGTTACTAACTTTACCCAAACTTAATGTTCTTAACAATTTCAATTTTAACTATATTTAATTTTTAGAAACCTACCCTCCTGTGCCAATGGATCTCTTTTGGTGGTTTTTTGAATCATAATAGCGCTGTAGGATCATAGCACTTCTGCTTTTCAAATATCCAATCTCCACTTCAATATAGTTCTCCAAATAGAAAATGAAAATGGATTTGATAAGCTTAGACAAGAAAGTCTGTTTATCAGTACCTAAGTTAAACTCCATCAATTTGCTGGAGAGACTGGTGGTTCTTTTCATGGAAAAAAAAAAAGAAAAAGATTAATATATCTTTTAGGTACTGTAACAACAATATAGATCCTATATATCATAATGGAACTTTAATGGTTTATGTCAAACGATCATTTCTGAAATATTGGGAGACTACTTAAGATATAGAAAGCAGCTTATAAAGCTATACACGAAACAGAATAGAATATAACAAATAATAATATAGTTTTGAAAACTGATATAAAATGCTGGAGATGACCTAGGGAAAAAGACTGTGAAGCAATGACTAGCATAGAAATGGCAAAAATGGAGAGAAGCTAAGGTATGTTCTAACGCCTTCCACCATAAGTACTCACATGATTTGAAGAATTTACTGTCTGGTCATCATTTCTGTCTTTGTTTATGTGGACTGACCTTTAAGTTTTTATTTCACACCATTAAAGAAAGTGTTGCTACTCTTATTAGGATGAACCTTCTCCCAAAACAAAGGGACTGGGGATGAATGTAACTGTACTAATTCCTTTGTTTGTTTGTTTGTTCCTGTTTTTCAAGACTGGGTTTCTCTGTAGCTTTGGAGCCTGTCCTGGGGACTAGCTCTTGTAGACCAGGCTGGCCTCGAACTCACAGAGATCTGACTGCTTCTGCCTCCCAAATGCTGGGATTAAAAGTGTGCGCCACCACTGCCCGGTAACTGTACTAATTCTTAAAGTAAACCAACAACAAAAATATCACAAAAACTAGCTCATAAATCACAAATGAAATTCTCAAGTCAGTTAAAACAAGGTCTTTTGTTACAACAGTAAGAATTCTGCTCTTGTGTACCTCCAATCTATATAAGCAGGCACTTACTGCAAAAAGGGACAGTGCTATCTGACAAATACCTGAATACTTTCCTATTTTCTATTAAAAGAGAAAGAAAATATAAAATGTATGGCTATTGTTTAATAATTAACAATATACCTCAGCAAGGCATAGTCACACATGTTGTGATAGTCTAGTATTCACAAGGAAGAGGCAGACAGACCTCAGTAAATTTGAGGTCAGCCTGGTCTACACAGGAAGTTCCAGGCTAGCTAGAGATAGTGAGGCTCTGTCTGCACATACCTGGTATACAGATCATAGAGACTTTTGAGATACTGCTCAGCATCCGATTTCCTACATTCATCTAGCTGATCTCTCACAAAACTCTAAAAGGGAAAGTAACATTCTTAAGAATGAGGAAATACTAAATTATATAACTTCTCAAGATCATTATGTTAAATAAACCAAACTTACAAATATCACATTCTTTCTTATCTATGAAGCCTAGATTTAAAATGATATGAGAATGCTGTGGGTAAGTCATAAAATTAGAAAGAGGTAAGCCAGAAGGAAGAGAGCTTAAGGGAGGTGAAAACGTAGAGGGTAAAAGCAGAGGGGTTTCTATGAGAAACAGAGGGACCGCTTGGAGGAGGAGGGCACAGGGCAGGGGAGCAGCACAAGAACAAAGGAGAACACATCAAGTTGCTATAATGAAACCCATTTCTTGATATGCTAACTTAAAAATTGAATTAAAAAAATCTTCTAAAAGCACTGACTTCAATTCACAGCACCCACATCCAATGGCTCACAATCACCTTTAACTCCAGTTCCGGGGGAATCTAACACCTCTGGTTTCTGTGGGTACCTGAACTCATATGCATAAACACACACATTCACACGCATACACATAATTAAAAATAATGAAAATAAATTTTTAAAAATCTTGAAAAAAAAAAACCAACACATTGCCTTAAGAACTATTTAATTTATTACTGTTTAAAGTTACCTGTAGTTTGACTTCAAACACATTCTGAATAAGTTTAGCCAGTACTGCTTCTGGATTACTAAAGATATCTCCAACTTGCTTGTTCACTCTCTGACAGAGTATTGCTGCATCTTCAAATATGTCATTTCTCAAGTAAGCACCCTAAATGACAGAGGTAATTTACATTGTTAATACATTATTTATAAATATAGCTTCAAAATAAAAATTAGCATAAAATAGAATTCAAAAATATACTGTAAAATTACCTCCTGGCACTGCCTTATATAAACATCAATACAATGGGAATAGCCCTATAAAGAGAAACAATGTTATTGTCTGGTTCTAATTATAATAGCAGTCTCAGCAGAAGTGTTATATGTAATAAAACTACATTTTGTACCCCAGTGAATGATCAGCAGTCATCAAATGTAAAATGAAATAATGGTAGTGAACCATCCAGTAATTTAACATGGGTATCTTGTCCTATCTTCTATGATTAAGCTAATAGAATTTTTCAATGAGGATTTTCTCTCCAGCTCAGGCTCCAGGAAGACAGCTCCATAATCCACATGTATGTCTTCAGCACCCAAGATCTTCCAGGTCCCTATTTCTAGTCACAGTGCATCTACTCTTTGGTTCATATCTTCCACTAGATATTTATATTCAGGGTTTTTTTTATTTTTTACTTATTTATAAACATTTTTGATTGAAAATGATATACTTGAAGCACGAAGGCTAATGACATGATTTTCTTTCACCAACTTTTTTTTTTTTGGCTTTTCGAGACAGGGTTTCTCCGTAGCTTTTGGTTCCTGTCCTGGAACTAGCTCTTGTAGTCCAGGCTGGCCTCGAACTCAGAGATCAGCCTGCCTCTGCCTCCCGGGATTAAAGCCAGGCACATTGCTTGATATAGCATTAATATTACCAGAAAATCCTTAAAAAATATTAAGTAACATTTAACAAACATCAAACAAAGTTATTCTGTCATATAGTTACATAATAATTAGGGGAAATCAAGGGATATAAGATCTTCAGGAACTTGGAGACAGATCATGAGTTAAAAATCTCAACATTACCTTGAAATGAAGTAAAACTGCGGCTACTTCCCTCATCCTGGAGATCTCTCCTCTTCTTTGGGCATTAGTAAACTCCTGAATCAGCTGGCATTCCAAATCATGGTATTTACCTAAAGCCAGGAAATCATCCAACTGAATCATGACAATCTAGTATACAACTTACATACAGCCATCTAAGTCTAGAAATATTACAAAATTTATAGTGGTTATGGGTCTGTCTTCTTGGGAGAATTACAAAAACATGAGATTATAAACAGTGAATCTAGTTCATACAACATCCTGATATACAAAAATCTGTATTTCAGGACACAAAAGCTTTACACACTGGTAAAACAGATGAGCTCTTCGAGGTATAACAGCCATTTATAAATATTACTTAAACCAAAAGATGACGAGATATTTACATGAAAAAAAATGAGAAAGAGAAAAAAAACCCTTTCAGATACCAATTTTGATGGGAAAATACAGAAAAAAACCTTATTCTTTAATGTTAGGGAAAATATAAGGACTACAAAGCCTTTACTAATGCTCAGATACTTCTACAGAGAATAATAGTCAAATATCAAATTTTATCCTAAGATAGTATGTGGCCCTTGATTTAATGCCATATTCTTACCTATTATTTGAACCATGAACTAATTTAAAGTGATCAAAAATATTCCTAGGGAATCCAAATATCTATACATGTCCTTATTGTAAGATAAGAAAAAACCAGGTAGTTGGCTTTCTGAGAAATGGCTTACTTAACAGTGAACACCGGTAAAGTGTACTAAAAACACAGGGTTTTTTTAGAAGCATGGGTTTGGCTTAAAAAATAACCCAAAGACTGACTTAAACCAGGTGTAGTGGTACACACCTTTAATCCCACCAGCATTCAGGAGGCAGAGGCAGATCTTTGTGAGTTCAAGGCCAACCTGGTCTATATAGTGAATTCCAGGATAGCCAGGGATATATAATGAAACCCTGTCTCAACAAAACAAAACAAAATACCCCCCACTCAAATAAAACTATAACCATATAAGGAACAAAATAGCTAAACAGAAATTGAAATGTTTATGTCTTCCCAATTCAAAAGAAAAATCCTTACATTAAACAAACACAATCTCTAAAAATTGATGGAGTAAGGTCATTGGTTAAGTAATAAAGAAACTGCTTGGCTGGCCCTCATAGGTTAAAACATAGGTGGGAGAAGTAAACAGAACAGAATGCTGGGAGGAAGAGGAAGTGAGCTCAGAGGCCATGCTCCCTTCTCCCGGGCAGATGCAATGAACTCCGACTCAGGATGGACCTAGGCTAGAATCTTTCCTGGTAAGACTGATGCTACACAGATTATTAGAGATGGGTTGATCTGGATATGAGAATTAGCCTGTAAGGGCTAGAGTTAATGGGCCAAGCAGTGTTGAAAAGAATACAGTTTCCATGTAATTATTTCGGGTAAAGCTAGCTGGTGGTGGGAGCTGGGTAGCGGAATGCAGCCCCGCAGCTCCTTCAACAAAAAATGTATAGTTAGGCTAAATATAGTAAGTCTAAAGTTACATGTTTCCAATTATTTAAAAATATAGAAAGATACATCAATATGCAAACAAGGTACTAGTAGATAGCCCGGAAATTGGTCATTGTTATTCTGAGGGAAGAGGCCTCAAACTCTAGGATCGGATGGATCAATGGTATCATTCCCACTTTCTCACCTGTTGCTTTTTTTTTAATGTGAGTTTTTCCTTTTTTAAGAATGTGCTAAGTAAATAGATTGCACTTACTTGCAATTTTGGATTTTACTTCTGAAAACCTGAGAAACAGAAAGCCAATGATGAGGTTCATGAGCTGTGAGAAATACGGCAATAAAAAACAATACAAAGGGGGAAGTGCTGCAGTTATTTGTGGCACCCTTTGTATTACCTTCCTAACTGTTCTTAAATAGAAAACTACCATAAAAAAAAAAATCACCGTAGAAAAGAAATGAGACAACTCTGTGGAAGAAAATACTGAAAGAAAACAAGCCAGGTGACAATAGCAGAAGCAGGCGGATCTCTGTGAGTTCGAGACCAGCCTGGTCTACAGAGCTAGTTCCAGGACAGGCTCCAAAGCCACAGAGAAACCCAGTCTCGAAAAAACAAACAACAAAAAAAAAAAAACAAACAAACAAAAAAATTGGGTAATTCAAATAAAATTGCTATTCTCATTTAGAAAATTTACATGTAAATAATCAATTCACTTGTTAAAGAAAGAGTTCCACCTGAGGCAATAACAACCCAGCCAATCTCAAAGTCAGGTTACTGTCCTTTCTAGTTCAATGGCCATTGTGAAGAATAATAGCAACATAAAGTTTTAAGTTTTTTTTAATGATCATATAAGATGATATAGCAAAAACAAATGATAAAAACCTCAAATGAATTATTCTAAAACTAGGAAAATGAAAGGGACCATAAAAGAATTCGTAAATGAGTATAGGAGAATAATCAACTTTTACAAAATAAAAATGATAAAATACACCAAGAACTTTTCAAATATTAATCATCAAGGGAAACTGATTTTGAGAGATCCTATACAAATGGTCATTTGAAGAAAAAAGATGCTAAAAGCAGACAAGGAAGGAAACACATTTAAAGGGCTATATAAAAATCTTATAGCAAAGTCGCAGTAAACAACAGAATGGCTATATTGGTCTATGTGAACACACTGGATCTGATTAGGATAAATACTCAACTCCAAGGCTTGGCTTAGAGGCATGTCAAATGTATGAGAACCTGGGTTCACTCCCCAACATTCTGAACCCTCACCTCTGCCCCCATCCCCACCCACAAGGAATAGAAGAGATAACTGTAGGCACAAATGGTAACAGTCTGGTGCAGAAAAACCAAACTGGAAGGTAGGACACAGAAGAGAAGCCAGCGAACATCCACCTAATTGATTTAGACATTTTATCCATCTAAGTAGTGTTCCAACTCTTGGGTGACTAATAAAACAACTACTACTATTCATCCTTTATGATGGTACAGAGTTGAGAGTAAAGTAAATATATGGGGAATGGTTAACAGTATGCTAGGAAAATAATGGTGGAGGCTTTAAGTACAACAAAATAAATATCCACATTCTATCTGTACCTGAAGATCTTCAAGTATCAACAGATGAAAAGCATGCTCTGTATTATACAGAAAGTTGTCACATGAAGGAACTGTTTTTTATGACAGAGCAGAAAGAGCATTTCTTTCTCAGTGGACAGGTTATTTTAGGGAAGAATCTAGTTAGTGATGGTCCAGGACCTTACAATACAAAGGTATTAACTTAAATTCTCTAGGATAGGTTTTATGGGTGGTATAAAATTCCACATAACTATATACAACAATCTGTATACATCTTAATTTTCTGAAGAAACTATGTATCTTTCACTGGTTTTTCAAAGGTAACAGACACCCCCCCCCCCAATTTAACCCTGGTCTAGTAATACAAAAAGAGTTAAATAGCCAAGTTAATTTTGGTTCTCAAATTTCCAAATAAGTAAATTCAAAATCGTACTTTGTCAATTTAAAAGATCTCCATTAATTTTGTTTTTCAAAAAAAAAAAAACGAGTCCCTTCAAGTATATTATTATATTACACAGTATCTTGTACAAATGAGGTGCTCAATAAATTCTTGCTGCCTTAATGAGCAAAAAAATGCAATTTTATTCCATAAGCCATATTGACAAGTAAGCTCTTGGGGTATAAACTTGCCTGTCAAAAGGTAACTCTTGGGCAATCAGATGCAGCTTCTGAATGACGTCTGCTGCTTCCTTTATCTATGAGAAGTAAGTAAAAACAACAATTAAAAGTACTCTTTTAGATTCCAAAAATTAATAGTATAGCTGAAGAGAGCAATGCTGTCTGTCCTATACCCAGCCATAATACCTGCACAAACAATTTTCTTTAAAACCTTATGGGCAACACGATAACAACTCAAAACCCAACCATGTATCTTTCTGGTGCTTAAAATATTGTATTTTTTTTTTTTTTGCTATCACAATTCTTCCCCTCAACAAAACCAGCAATTAAATTTTAATCTCTGAGCAAATTAAAAATCCTTGTTTGTCAAAAGCAAAGTGGAAATTTCTTCTACATTAATGAGGTCAACAGAATAGACAAGGTTTAGAATATACTGCTGCATATATTAAGCTGAATGAATAAAATAACAAAATGTTTATAACTTAACTATATAAATTTATAATGTATACAAAAAATATACAGTTTAATATAGTATCTTGAATGAAATATAGTACAGAAATATGTACATACTGTCAAGTATTCATTTTCAAGTTGAATAAAAAACTTAGGCAAGGTTTCTAAAATTCTTTAATAGAGACATTTATGCTCATCTATGAAACAGTGTAGGAAAGTCATAGAGAGGCCACTTCTTACTTTAAATTCCAATTTAGTACTTTTTTTTTTTCTTGGTTTTTCGAGACAGGGTTTCTCTGTGGCTTTGGAGCCTGTCCTAGAACTAGCTCTGTAGACCAGGCTGGTCTCGAACTCACAGAGATCCGCCTGCCTCTGCCCAATTTAGTACTTTTATTTTGACACAATTTTAATAACTTACTTTGTGATGATTCATACTGTTATACATTAAGAGTCATATAACCATGAAGGAATGACTAAGAACATTAGCATAGATTTTTCTAGGTGCTCCTGTGATCCCTGGCAAGGGATGGTAGCAGGGCTTGTTCTTGTGTACTCATGTGCAGTCAACAGTAGCAGTCCTGTCTGACTCAGCAGGTCACTCATTTTTCAGTCGCCATGTGCTTTCTTCACCCTGATACGTGGAAGTGTACCAGTCACTGCAGCTTC
Organism: Alexandromys fortis; assembly: GCF_014885135.2. Taxonomy (NCBI): domain Eukaryota; kingdom Metazoa; phylum Chordata; class Mammalia; order Rodentia; family Cricetidae; genus Alexandromys; species Alexandromys fortis. The sequence continues at coordinate 4,207,914 of NW_026068016.1, forward strand.
CACTAGCGGCCATGCATTCAGTCTCAGGAGCAAAGCCCATCGTTGTTTATTGATCAATAGCCTCTTCTGAACACAGCTAACATCCAGCCAGCTCTGGATCAGGATTTTGTTCTTACTCTTTTTAGGAAGCATGGTGTTTGTAAACTTTGCTGTTTGTGGTAGAAGTACCACAGTTTTGTTTCTTAAAAGCTGTTTTTACTGACTCCTCAGGGCTAACTGGTAAGAACTGTTTACAATATCACTTAAAATAGGCATCAATAAATACAGAAAGGTACCAAATAACACCTAATAAATTGTTTGCATTTGAACTGTTTAAAACAGTTTTAAACACTCATCAGGTCTTATACAAAAAAAAGCACTAAGCTGCTATTCTAAGAAAAGGGTATGGCTCAGTTTGTAGATCACTTGCCTAGCATACACAAGCCCTGAGTTCCATCCCCAAGCGTCCTATAAAAACCAGTGTGGTGATATATAACTGTACCCAGGAGACCTCTCTCTCTCTCTCTCTCTCTCTCTCTCTCTCTCTCTCTCTCTCTCTCTCTCTCACACACACACACACACACACACACACACGAAAGAGAAAGAAGAAAAAGTACTATGTTTGGCATTTTATCTAATTCCTCCTACAGTCACATCTCCTTAGAGCTCTGTGGGTGATTTTTCCTTTTCATTCCATTTGGAAAGTAAATGGCAAAAATCTAGAAACTGAGATAGCCAGAGGTTTATTGGATAATTGTCAATCTATTGTCACAAATGAATTTTATCTATTATTTATTTAAATCCGTGTGTATGACTTTTGCCTGTATGTATGTGTACCACATGTATGCTTGGTGCCCACAAAGGTCAGAAGAGTGTGTTGGATCCCCTGCAACCAGAAAAGGTTGTCAGTCACCACTGTAGATGCTGGGAACAGAACCTGTGCCTTTTGCAAGAGAAAACAACATGCTCTCAATCACTAAGACAACCCTGAAGTCCCCACACTGGCATTCTTAACATATGGCTGTTATAGGACCAGGTCTTAATTATTACACAGTAACCAAGCGACAAAAACAAAACAAGGCAAGCGGGAAAAGCAGAATAAAGTATACAGAACACAGGAGATAAAAGACAACAGGGATCGAAATGAAATTGAAGCAAAGGAGAGAAAATAACTTAAATACTGTGAGTCTCCAATCACGATGATGTAGTAACCAAGAAAGGTACTAACAATGTAAAGATTATTTCCTTTCAATTAAAACCTAAAGGGATTAAGAGTCAGACATCAAGAACTATGTGATTAGTTAAGGGTAATTTCAAAATTTTAAAGTTTAAAGAGTAAGCATTCAAATAAATATAAATCAAATTTTTTAAATCAATCTAAATATAGATACTTCTTCCAACTTCTTTCCTGAGTTTCAAAAGGAAAGCAGCAAAAAATGACTCCTAACAATATCCTGTTATATCCATAGATCAGTGTCTCACTCAGCCATCATCAGAGATGGCTCCTCCTGCACTGGATGGGAACTAATGGACAGACAGACCCACAACTGGACACTGCAGAGTGAAACCTTGGAACACTCAGTCCTAAATGGGATGTTTCTAGCTTTTCTCTCTCCTCAGGGCTCAGGGAACCCTGCAGAAAAGGTGGAATGATTGTAAGAGTCAGAGAAAAGCCCAAGAAAACAAGACCTTGTAAACACAGCAGTTCTGACAGACACAAGAACTCACAGAAACTACGACAGCAAGCACAGGGCTCACACAGGTCTTGGAGCAGCAAGGGGAAGTAGACACAAGCCTGCATCCTAACCCAGCTCTCTCCATTGATGCTCGCTTACAAATGAAACATTAATTTTCTCTACCTGAGTCTCACTGGGTATACAAACCACTCTTAAGAACAAGTGATGCGGGATGTCCCTCTGTATTCTGTGAATATGTTTTATTACCATTAGTTAATAAAGAAGCTCCTTCAGAATATAACTAGGCAGAAAGTCCAAGCAGACAGACAGGGAAAAAGCAGGCAGAGTTGGAGAGATGCCAGCAGCCCCCGAAGTAAGATGCCCCAGAAATTATGGGTAAGCCATGGGGCACATGGTGATATACAAATTATTAGAAATGCGTTAATTTACTTCTTACTGGCTAACCAGTAAAAAGCCTGAACCACTGACCAAACAATTATAATTAATATTAAGCCTCCAAATGATTATTTCATAAGTGGCTGCCGGGAAGGTGGGCAGGAGAGAAACTGCCCCAGCAGGACGGGACATGACAGAGAAAAGCCTTCAGCCTCAGTCAGGCCCCATGTCCATCAGTAGATGGTTGACACAAAATGAAAACAATGGCAGTTTGGAGGTGCTCTGTTTTATAACACTTTGTAAGGGTTTTTTTTGGGGGGGGTCTTGGTTTTGTTTTTTTTTTTAACCTTGTCTCATTAGGCTTTGTAAAGTTTTTTGTTTTTTTTTTTTTAAATTTATAGGTCCTTTTTATATATATTATGGTTCCCAGTTTTGTGATTTTATGGGAATTCTGTATGTGTGAATATATATATCTGAATCTGTGTGATTCTTGAGATTTTTCTTTGGCTTGTTTTTTTCTAATTATTTTGTCTTATACTAGTTTGCTTTCATTTGATATAATAATAATAAAGTTTTTGATGCTGATAATAATAATTTCTAGACAACTGCATGTTGTCTAGGTATGTTTATCCCTTCCAACTGGTCTCCAAGGTGACACACTTTGGTGGCTATAGAGCTAATGCACTCATCTAGTTATTGGAAATGTTGGAAGGCAACTTAGAAATAGTACACACAGAAAATACAATCAGAGAATTGTTTATTAATAATTATTGCATAATCATAATAATTACTATTTTAGATAATTGCCTGTATCATAATGAGTGAGAAAGAAAGGAAGTAGACTTTGGTAGGTGGATTTGGGAGGAGTTGGGGGAGGAGAAACCATAATCATAATATATTATATTAAAAACAATATATTTTCAAAACAACATAAAATAAAAACAGGCTAATATGTTGGTTAAGACAGTTGTATTTTGCTTAGAGCATACAATCAAAAATAACCCAACGAATCAGTCTTACTATGTCCAACTTATTTTATATAAAACAGAATTTTCATGTTTTAAGTAGGTACTTCCGTACTATATTTATTAATATTTAGAAAAAAAGCTTAAAAATTCTATAACTATCCTGAAATGCAAATTGCTATTCAAGTCTCATATACATTCTTGTATCTAAACCATATAAATATAAAATGAAACTACCAGTATATAACAAATTCTTAATATCACTTTTCTTGTTATTTATCAGGACTATTTAATACTATAATCCTTGAAACTCAGTCTTTAAAAGCTGACTTTTCTTTAGAGGGAGTACCTACAGACATGTAACCATTTTCATATGTAAATATTATAAATCCTTTAGCTTTACACAGTTCTACTAATAAGAATATGTTGCTTAATTCAAAACAAACCTCATTAATATTTAGCTTTTAACATCTTGAAATCTGATGTTCTGCATAGTAAATTTGGAATAAATCAGCAAAACTGTATTCAACATATGAGTGGGTTAACAGTACAGCAAGCCTATGATTCATGAGACTATCTTTTCTTCATTTACATTGTGGTTTTTTTTTCCCTCTATAGGGAGGAAACCAAGCTAGGATGCCTTCTCTCAGAATTGACAACCAATATCACATACCTTTAAATGAATATTAAGTGACTATGTTATGAAAAGAATAACATAACCAACTCAAGCGTTTTCAATGATCATGGTCTAATTTTGCTTTATTTCTTTATAAGGGATCTTGATTCAAGTAAATAAAACTAGGACTTGTGGATTCCTTTACAGAAAGACATTTCAGCTCCTCAACAATTTAGGTTAGATCTACTACCCTATAGTATACAACTATTAAAGACTATGTAAATTTAATTAATATTAAAAGTCAAAGGATAGGGAAATATTTAAAAATAGTTATCTCAGCATCTAAAACGAACTGTAATTTCATAAATAAAAACGTAAGGTGACTGTTTATAGGTGAAGTCCCCACACATGCAAACAAATCTTTTTTAAAATATAAGGCAGAACAATTAAAATTTGATTATTGCTTTTATTTTGGCAATGCTTACCTTTTCAGAATTTGTAAAAACATCAGATTTCAATTCTCCATCTAGAAACTCATTAAAATATTTCATCAATTTCTGAGCCTCCACTGCACGTTGTCTAGGTGTGTTTACCCCTTCCAACTGGTCTCCAAGGTGACACACTTTTGTGGCTACATAGCTAATGTGCTCATCTAATTCTTGAAAATGTTGAAAGGCAACCTGGGAAAAGAGCGCACAGAAAATACAATCAGAGAATTAAGTCTATAAATTAATACCTATCAAAACTAAACTATCAGTTCAGGGTATTAATGGTAGAGCAGCCTACCCTAGGTTTGACCACTAACATAGCACAAAACATATATACATACCGACCTCACTACTACTCTCTAAGAATAACACAGACCTTACATACGAGATCCACAGAATAATTTATACTCATTAGCATGATATGATCTGACAACTCTTAACCAAGTTTCCAACTTTTACACACAGGCAACTAGAAGTCCTAAATGATGACTGTGAAAACAATGAGGTGCCAGAAAGGCTAGACCTGGGGAGGGAGAATACAGCTGTGGGGAGGAAGGAGAATACACCTGATGGGAAGAGGGAGAATACAGCTGTGGGGAGGAGGGAGAATACACCTGATGGGAGGAGGGGGAATACACCTGATGGGAAGGAGGGAGAATACACCTGATGGGAAGGAGGGAGAATACACCTGTGGGGAGGGAGAATACACCTGTTGGGAGGAGGGAGAATACACCTGATGGGAGGAGGGGGAATACACCTGTGGGGAAAAGGGAGAATATACCCGTGGGGAGGAGGGGGAATACACCTGTGGGGAGGGAGAATACACCTGATGGGAGGAGGGAGAATACACCTGTGGGGAGGGAGAATACACCTGTGGAGAGGAGGGAGAATACACCTGATGGGAGGAGGGAGAATACACCTGATGGGAAGGAGGGAGAATACACCTGATGGGAAGGAGGGAGAATACACCTGTGGGGAGGGAGAATACACCTGTGGGGAGGGAGAATACACATGTTGGGAGGAGGGAGAATACACCTGTGGGGAGGAGGGAGAATACACCTGTGGGAAGGGGGAATATACCACTATACCTGTGGGCAGGTACGCTTGCCTATGCATTGCAGTTTAGAGGTCAGAGGGCAACACCAGGTGCCTTTCACCTTACTTCATGAGATACGGTCTCACTGAACTCAGAGCTGCCTCTATTTTTGCTCTCTGCTCCCTATCCCTGTGCTAAGGCTGCAGTGAACGTCACCAGACCCAGCTTTTTAGGGCTCAGGTCCTTGTGCTCACACAGTAAGCCCTTCACCCACATCCACCTCCCCAGCTCTGGGACTGGGTTTCTGAAGAATACTTTTGCTACTAAACTGAAAAAATTAGAAAATGTATTAGAGGTTGAAGGGTACTGACTAAAAAGAAAACATTAACATTAAAAATGCCTAAAAACAATGCTAAGTTGGGTGTGGTGGTAGCCTGTTATTTCAGCACATGAGACAAGGAGATAGGAAGAAATTGCAAGTGAGAGGCCAATCAGCACTATGGATCAAGACTCTGGCTTAATACTTCCACGAAAATGCAAGTGACACTAATATTTATGACAAATTTGTTCTTTTCAAGTTTTGAAAACAGGATGGACTACAGCAATTATCCTGCTAAAGCCAAGTTTCCCGTGTCCTACAATCCATGAAAACTGAATGCAATCAATCCCTTAGATTACCGCTGATAACTCAGTAAGATACTTTTGCTCTAATCTTAGGGGGAAAGCTGAAACATTTGAAGACTTTCCATCAGATACTATTCTAAACATATCACATATTATATATTACTATCAATATGTTTACTTATTTAGTAATTATAACCCATTTTACACATAAAAACATGAAGTTCAGAGATGTTAAATTGCTTGAGATTATACAATTAGCTTAGTGGTCAGGTTACAATTCAAACTCAGGCAGACGGGCTCCAGTTTGTTACATCAACTATTAATATTATTTTTATTAATCACGGAATAATTGTATTAGAAGATTATAGAAACTGTCACCATGACTATTCAAAAACATATTGAAATTATTGACTTTTTAAATCAAATACTTTACCACAGCCATATAGAAATAAGCTTGCTCCCTAGGAGTGAGAAAACTCAACCATGTTCTTCAAACTATACTTAGAAAAGGCAAACTCCAAATTAAACCAAGCCAGGGAATGGGATTCAGACATTCAGACCTAATAGGAGATAAGAAGTCTGGTAAGCTAGCCTGGGGTCAGGCTAGCGGTTTGGTTTCACTGAAAAGTAGACTGAGGAAGAGAGTTCTGTAGCAGTTTTCCCACAGCTACAGTAGAGCTCTCACTGAGCACATCCTAGGGGTTTTTGTGAAACCACTCAAATCAAGTTTCTTTAGGGCAGCAGTTCTCAACCTGTGAGTCATAACCCCTCCCACATCAGATATTTAAATTATGCTTCATAATAGTAGCAAAATTATAGTTATGAAGTAGCAAGATTTTATGGTTGGGGGTTCGCCACAGCATGGGGAACTGTGTCAAAGGATCACAACATTATGAAGTTTGAGAACCACTGAGGTAGGGGATAATTTGATCCAGATCTGGCTTTATTTATGATTAAATAAAATTAAAATGACTTCATAAATATCCATTTTAATTAAAAATTTCTCAAAGAACAGATCTATGGACTAGCCAGTCTTGTGAAAGCTTACTCAATTAGAGGTGAAGCAAGAGTCACAATCAGGCATCTACCACCCTAACCTGTAAAGGGGAATCCTGTGATTTCAAACCCACCCAAGCAGCACACCAATACCAATAGTAGGAAATAACAATACATTATCTTATTCCACAGGACCAGAGAGTTACAAGTCACTACAATTTGACTTGACTCTTCAAATGCCTAAAGCTGAAAAGGAATAGAGATATAACCAAAAAACAAAAAGAAAGAAAATACATTATAATCTATATAAACCATTCATTTCTTAGCTAAATGTATACCTGATTGCTTTTCTGGAGCTCTTGTACCTTCTTAGCAAATTCCTTAGCTTCCTTCTGACACTGCTGTTCTAACTTCTCCACCTTCCTTTGAATTCTTTCATCCATTATCTGAAGTTCTTGAATATGATTCACAAATTCTTCTAACAACCTAACAGAGGAAAGTAATAGTACAACCAATTTGCCTGGTATTAATCAAAAGGAACTCACCAGAGTGCTTTAGGAAGGTCTCAACAGGGTTTGCTGAGATAGGGATAAGCATGTTCATTTTCTTTACAGTACCTTCTAATTTCTTCAATGGGGAAAAAACTTTTGGCGTGGTTTTAAAATTACATAGCATTTGAAAATATAGCCAGTTGTTATTGACTTTGCAATGGATTATCTCTAAAGTAAAGGAAAACCTCAAAGAATCCCCATTCAATATCCAAGCAAGCTTTAGAATTTAAAAATCAGGAAGATAAATGTAGAATAAAAAATGCACCACAGACTTCAGTGACTTTGTTTCCCTGATTTACAGCTATTAAATTTAAAAGAACATAGCCAAATTTTCATTATTATTTATTTGCCTGTTCAGAGTTGTGAGTTTTGCTATGTATTCTAACCTCCAACTCACAGCTCTGTATTCTAGACTAACCTCTAACTCACAGCTCTGCCTTAGCCCCTGAGTGCTGAGATTACAGGTGTGCACTACCACACACAACCGAGTTTTAATTTCAGAAGCCTAACCAGACCTTTCTAATTTAATGTTAAGTGGAGAAATTAAACTCTTAATGTCAATAAAATCCTCATCCAATCAGCTCAAGTGCTTAAGGAAAAATACAATTTCAGACTTCTAATGGTGTAAGAAACTTTTTGACATCTGGTGATGGATGGAGATAGAGACAGGGACCCACACTGGAACACTGGACTGAGCTCCCAAGGTCCCAATGAGGAGCAGATGGAGGGAGAACACGAGCAAGGATGTCAGGACCACGGGGGGTGCACCCACCCACTGAGACAGTGGGGGCTGATCTATTGGGAGCTCACCAAGGCCACCTGGACTGTGACTGAAAAAGCATGGGATAAAACCGGACTCTCTGATCATGGCGAACAATGAGGACTGATGAGAAGCCAAGGTCAATGGCAAGGGGTTCTGATGCTACTTCATGTTCCGGCTTGGTGGGAGCCTAGCCAGCTTGGATGTTCACTTTCCTAGACATGGACGGAGAGGGGAGGACCTTGGACTTTCCACAGGGCAGGAAACCATGACTGTGCTTTGGATTAGAGAGGGAGGAGGAGAGGAGTGGGGGGAGGAGTAGAAGAGTAGGGGGAGGAGGAGAAGAGTGGGGGGAGGGGGAGGGAAATGGGAGGCTGGGAGGAGGCGGAAACTTTTTTTTTCTTATTCTTAATAAAAAAAAATAAATAAAAAAATTTAAAAAAAGAAACTTTTTGAGATAGGGACAAACTGTTAATTAAAATTGTTTTATATGAACCCTGAAAGAAACCCCAATACAGTTGTCTCTAATCGAAACAGAATTTGTAGTACTACATTGGGACTATCAAAATTTTGTTTTTTAGTTTACCTTTTGGGATCAAAAGCTTCAGATCCACCTCTAGAACCACCTCCTGGGGTTCTCCACACCAGACGCTCGATGTATTCATCAGCCACAAAAGGCTCCTGGTTTACAGAATAAACATGTTTTAACAAGACTTTACAGAACAAGTTACAGTCTAAAACAGGCTTTACTACTTGAGATCTTGAAAACTGATGTCTATTTTATTATTAAAAAGGTTTTTGTTGTTTAAAATTCTTTAATAAATAAGGCTAATTAATTAATTAAAGAAAAGTAGTATACTAAAATATTAGAACAGCATTACTGACCAGTTGGAGCAACCAAATAGAAAATGAGCAAAGGGTATAAGGAGGCAATTTATTCAAACAAACAAAAAAACTTAAACCCAAAACAAAACAAAAGGTATAGCTTTACTAGCAATCAAACAACTTAAGTAATCTTTGGGGGGGGGGGGCATGAGGGAAAAATAGGGTCTCTCTATGTAGCTCTGGCTTGTCTGAAACTTGCTATGAAGACCAGGTTTGGTGTGGGACAATTCTGTATTCTGTCAATTATGTTTTAAAGAAACACTGATTGGCCAGTAGCCAGGCAGGAAGTATAGGCAGGACAACCAGATGGAAGATGAGGCGGGGTAATAAGAACAGGAGAATTCTGGGACGGAGGAAGCCCATTCCTCTGCAGTCCTGTCCAGACACCGAAGAAGCAGGATGTGACCTGCCCCACTGAAAAAGGCACTGAGCCATGTGGCTAACATAGGTAAGAATAATGGGTTAATATACATTACAAGAGTAAATAAGAAGCCTGAGCTAATGGGCTAACCAGTTTATAATTAATATAGACCTCTGTGTAATTTCTTTGGGGCTAAATGGCTGTGGGACCTGGTGGGAGGACAGAAACCAGGCAGGACAGAAACCTCAGACAACACAGGTTGGCCTTAAACTCAGAGATCTTCCTGTCTAGGCCTTGCCAGTGCTGCTGGGAACCCTAACCCTAACCAAAGCATGAGCCACATGACATCCATTAAGTTATTATTTTTTTAACCCCAGAAGCAGAGAACTGTATTTTAATTATAGAGTGCAGTGTGGTAAGAGGACAGGATGCTGACAGTTGCATGGCACAGCTGCCAACCAGGCAGAGCCTTTTAGGAAGACAGCTGGCAACCTCCTAGCAACATCAGCAGTGTTACCAATGCTCAGCTCCAACCCCGTCATTTTATTTTCCCAACGGCTTGGAGAATGAGGCAAGATCATAATAAATTCTTGGTTGCAAAGCAAGTCCCTGTCTCAAAAACAGAGATTAAAAATAAAATTATAAGGAAATGCATATATGAACAATAAATTCTGGAGTAACTGTACATTGTGTATAATGCTATAAACTACATACATATTCAATAAAACTTCACTTAAAAGTGGGTAAACTTGGGCTGGAGAGGTAGCTCAGAGGTTAAGAGCACTGACTGCTCTTCCAGAGGTCCTAAATTCAATTCCCAGCAACCACATGGTGGCTCACAACCATCTATAATGAGATCTGGTGCCCTCTACTGGCCTACAGGATATATGTAGGCAGAATACTATATACATAATAAATAAATAAATCTTTTTTTCAAAAAAAAAGTGGGTAAACTTATATGCAAAGCTATATACTATTAAAATCACATAAAACATTCAATGAAATGAGTTAACATGTATACACTATGTGAAAACAAGCACATTAAATTTTCTCAGATACAGCATTATTAGATTACTATTATTTAAGTTATTAAAGTATAAAGTCCAATCAAAAATAGTAAATATGCATGTTGGGCAAAATGATGCAGGTTTGCAATCTTTGCACTTTAAAACTTTTGAAGAGCAAAGACTTGTAAAAGCAACATGAACACCTAAGATTTCTAGCAGGGTTTGTTTTTACACTGGAGGTAAGTTCAAAGTGTTAAACAAAAATCTGTTAAGAAATCCTATACCCAGCAATACCAGCATTCAAAAGCAAGGGAGAAACTGAGATATTCTGAAATAAATAAGGAAATAACAACTGAAAGTCTGTTACTTGCCTAAGATATGAGGTAAAATAAATGACCACTATACAATAACCTAAAAACATATAAAATAAAAATCCTAATAGATTGCTGGAAGGCCTTGCTGGCTGGCCAACAGCTTTTCCCAAAATTTCAGAGACATGAAGACTCTTCCTTCCCAGCAAAATTTCCTGCTCTCTACCTGCCCTTAGCTGGAGAATGTCCCTTGAACCAGAGGACTGACCTTATCTGAAGGCTGTGTCTAAGCCAGATGCCTGATTTCGCTTTAGCCTGACCCTTGGCACAGATTCCTGCTAGAAGATTTGTGCTAGGAGCTCTGCTATAGGACTCTACTGCCACATACGGAGCCTAATGCTAGGAGCGCGCCACTGAATACAAACTAGGGTTTGTCCCAGGCTCCCCAATCCTAAACATTCCTTATATTCTGGAATAAAGCTGAGAATGATTCACTAAAGTCTGTCTCCTGGCTGCTATCTAAGTCATACCCACAGCTGTCAGAACCTTGTTCCCAGCTTCTGCTCCCTCCACCCTTGTGGACCAATGCAGATAAGCAGCCGCAAAAGATAAGTAAACAGAAAGGTAGTTAAATCTTAAATAATAAAACCAGCTACAACTTGATATCTTGTTTCATATGTAATTTAAGAAATTAATATACTTTACAAGTTATAAGCTTATGTTTGAGGCATATAATATATAAAGGTAATTTTGTGATTCAGCAATAAATGAGACTTTGGGTAACTGCCCAAATAGCCAGTTGTCTCTGTCATTTCTTGCACCTTTTGAAAGTTGCTCAATTGCACTTTCTGTTTTCTCAAGTAATATTATTTCCCTTCTCAGGTCTTTAATGGGGCTAAAGACTAGATAGTCATAGTTACTTCCCTCTCATGACTTAGCTAAGCCATTTTTAATATAAGACTCAGACTATTAAAACATTTAACATGTTTCTTGTTTAATGCTGGCTGTAATTCTAATTTTTATGTACGTTTTTGCCTCCTCTTTTCCCTGGACAGTATATATTTGTTCTTATTGTATATAGTTTGTATTAGGCCTAAAACTCTTATTAGACAAAAGGGAAAGCTGTTGCGGGAACTCCTTCAGCCAAAGCCATTTATTTGGTCTCATAAGTGCAGATGAAAAGCGTGCAGGGTCCTTCTTTCTGCCGGATTCAGTTCCAGTTCCCAGTGCATGCAGAGAACTGCAAATGGCTAGCCTTACTGTGAGTTTATCCCCAAATAAATAAACCTTTGCTACTACTACAAGAATTAGGAACAAGAAATAAAGTACAAATGCCCTGCCTACCCTATCTCCTAGTCTGTTCATGTCTCATGTCTGCAGTGAAAGAGATCTTGATATTGAAGGGGGAATGCTTTTGTCTAAGCACAAGGGAAGTAAGAAGTGCACTAAAGAGGTTGGGAGATGACTCACACTTAAGAGGACCTGAGTTCAATTTCCAGCTGTGTTAGGGATCTCACAACTGCCTGTAACCCCAGTCCCAAGGAATCTGATGAAATCTTCTGGCCTCCACAGACACATGCACACATGAAACATATACCTTCACAGACACATATACTTCAAACAAAAAATTCCAAAAGAAAAAATAGAGCTGCATTAAACTCTGGCTTTCAGTGCTGCTTGATAACACTGGCTGCTTGTATTCAGAGAATAAAGGGGAATAAAAGTATTCACCTTTGGCGGGGGCAATCAACTTTGATCTTCAAGGAGGGAGAGGCGCTGTTCTATACCAAAGCAGAGACTAGTATCTTCTGTATCACAAAAATAATTCTCTTGGGAAGATCAATCCCCTCAGTTTTGAAAGAACACAGATAAGTGTCACAACAACAGCCTAAGAAGACTATGTCAACCAGTTTAGATAGTAAGAATAACAAAAGCACTAACTATAAGTAAGATGGAATTAGCATGATCACAAAGGAGATAAAGGGTCAGCTGCAACTTGAACCATCTAGCTACCAGACCAGAGATTTACTCTACTTTTAATGATCTTTAATTTCCTCCATGAGACTGAACTGGAATCCTGGAGGATCTGCTATCAAATGAATATGGTGTAGACGCTAGTGACACAGGGTGGCCTATTGTGGACAGTGATGTACCTCCAACTCTCCCTGCAAAAAAAGACTTGCTTGATGCTTTTACCTGGTGATCCCCCAGCTACTGAGTGTCATATTTCATTGATCATACCTTTCTCAGTGTAACACAGCTTCAGTGATGAGACAGGAGCATGAAGGCCTGATGTGTATGGTCAAAACCAGACAAAGTGACAAGTTTCATAACTCCCACACAGATACCACCAACACAGCACACCGCCATATATGTTCTGCTTCTCATACGCCCTCTCTTACTTCCTCACCTACCTCTCTACCCCAGGGGCACCTTCTAATAAATATGATACATAATAAACTCTCTCAGTATCTGCTTCTAAGAGGACCCAAGCAACAACACTGTCAAGACAACAGTGGTAGAGATGAAAGTGGCAGAGGTCAGAGCATTGGGAAATAAATATGTTCATATAATTTTAAGGGATGTATTTAAATACTGCTGAAGAGTTGGAAGTGAAGAGAAAGGAAAGTTAGCGGGTAATTTTTTAATTAATTAATTATTATTTTTTATACATTACATCCTGATTGCAGTTTCCCCTCTTCCTCTCTTCCCAGTCCCATCCTCTCCACCTCTGCTCTTCCCCAAATCCACTCCTCCATTTCCCCCACAGAAAAGAGCAGGCCTCCCAGGGATATCAACCAAACACTGGTATAACAAGTCACAATAAGACCAGGCACATAGCCTCATACCAAGGCTGGACGAGGCAACCCAGTAGGATGAAAAGGGTCCCAAGAGAAGGCAACAGACTGAGAGACAGCCCCACTTCCACTATTAGTAGTCCCACAAGAACACCAAGCCACACATCATAATGTTTATGTAGAGGATCTAGGTTAGATGTTGTGACATTTCATTTGTATTTTAATAAATAAAGTTTGCCTGAAAACTAGAGAGTAAAATAGCCGCAATGGTCAGCCTTATAGACCAGGCAGTAGTAACACCTTTAATCCCAGTAGCCACACTGGTCTGCCACAGAAACCGGGCAGCGCAAGTCTTTAATCCCAGCCCTAGAGAGAAATATAGGATGGGAGGAGACAGCTCACAGACTCAGCTTCATTCTGAGATCCCTGGAGGCAAAAGTGCCATTTTTGGACTGAAGTAGATGTAAGAGCCAGTGGCATACTGTTCTGCTTTTCTGACCTTTAGGTTGAACCCCAATTTCTATCTCTGAGTCTTTATTAGTTGTGCTTTGGTCAGACACATACAACTCCCTATTGTCCATTACATATATGTAGAGGACCTCGGTCAGGCCCATAAAAACTCCCTGATTAATTCTGTGGGCCATCCTATAGTGTCCGTGACCCCTCTGACTCCTACAATCCTTCCTCTCCCTTTTCCACAAGATTCCCAGTGGGTCTCTGTACGTGCCCTATCAGTTGCTGAATGAAACTGCTCTGATGACAGTTATGCTAGGCTCTGATCTACAAGTATAGCAGAACATCATTCGGAATAGTTTCATTGACTTTGTTTATTTATAATGCCAGTCAGAAACAGGAATTTCTTAAAGAGGTTTATGATCTGAACAACTATGTTGGTAATTTTTAGTGATGGATGCCAGGAAAGGGAATGGAAAGGGAATAAGGAAATGAGAGTATATATCATACTATAAACTAGCTGTCAAAGTGAAAATATAAAGCATGTAGTTAAAAAACAAAGTTGGCATTATAGGGACAACAGAATATATAATTTTGAAGTAAACAAATATTTAAAACCTCAGTAATGCATGAGATCATTAGGAAGGAGGAAGGCATGACAATTTTGGGGGAAAAGAGCAGGAAAAAGATTCTATAGAATAGACAAAATGAGACACCAATGAAGGAGAAAAATTGAGAAAACAATCAATATTGTAAAAACAAAACAAGTTTTATCTTGTGAAACAAATTATTGCTAATATTTTTTTTAAAAAAAAGCATTTATTAATAACTATGGGTACAAGTTTTTGGTTTTTTTTTTAAATAAAAATTTCTATTTATAAACCAAACAAACCTCAATCCCATTTTCTAATAGATAACCTTCCTGTAATGGCATTTACCTTAAGAAAAAAATAAATTAACCAGTGCCCTGGCTTTTAAGTAGCTATGTCCTCTCAAAAGGCTTCTCACTTAAAAAAAAAATGTCAAAGAAACAAACTTTTAGTAATTTTATAAGTGTAGCACGAATGATAAAAACTCAGAGGCAAATATTGGGGTTCAACCTGAAGATCAGAGAAGCAAAGCAGCCAAACCACTAGAGAGCCCTTACCTCTTTGAAATCTTCAGACTAAAAGAGAGTGAGTTCCTGTCTCATCCCACTTTATAGTTCTCTTTAGTGCTGTCGTGCACCACCTCAGCCTGGCTCTATGGCTAACTAGTGCTGCTTCTGGGATGAAAGGTATGTGCCACCACTGCCTGACCTGTACGGCTAATTAATGTGTCTGTTTGGCATTCTGATTTCTGATATGTAGGCAAGCTTTATTTATTAAAATACAAATGATATATCACTGCACTTCACCCTTTTGGTCTCAAATTTAAAAAGGCTATAATTAATATAAGAAAAACTTCATACAATGAGTATAATAACTATATATAATATATACAAGCAATAAGTATATCAACAATGTCAATTTGCATTTGACAAATTCAGAGAAAATGCTCCATATCTATCCTATCTTGGTGAGTCCAAAGCCTTTTACCTACTTTACTTTCTATCATAACTTGCTTTCTGCATCTGGTAAACTATAACTATCTAGTCTTCAACTCCCTCAGAGACCCAAAACTGAAATAATATTGAGTAAGCAGGAAGTGTAAGCAAATGACTTCCAAAAAATGTTGAGAAATGACAGAAACAGCTGGCTGCTTGAACAGTCATTCCTCTGCAATTGGGGCATCAACCTTTGGCCTACAGGCTTAGCACATTTGGCAGACTTTTCTGTGAAGGATATCCTGAAGAACTGTCCTACCTTGTCTTGACAATGTTTGGCAGACATTCTCTTTTGTGTCCTGCTTATACAATTAGGACAGCATATGTCAGTAATCGAGGCAAGGACATTTTCTTGCCCCATGGCTTATTTTTGACACAAAGAAAGTAAACTCAATGTGGAGTTTCTTCAATGCTTATTTTCTTCTCTGAAGTAGATTGGTGCTGCCAGGAGCAGACATGTCTCATTGTCATACAAATGAGCTTATGTTATTAAAACATCTTAAATGCCATATTCTCTAAATCTCTGAATTGTCTGAAGATGACTTATCTAAAATAAATCCTCGTTTGACCTTGAAAACATACCTAATATGACAAGTTCGATTATAATAGGTGATTAATTACTAACCTACATTTCCTTATTACCCTAAACAGTTGGCAATACTAATTTTCAAGCACTAGAAACTTGCATTTCATTGTTAAATGAGATTAGAGTACCATACCTTGAACAACAATAGAAATTTTGTCTTAACAAAATTCATCTTAAATTTGTATCAATATACAAAACTTGTATACAATATACAAAAATCCAATCCAATGTAAAACATTTAAAACTAGTAGTTGCTTTTTTAAAACTAGATTCAGTAATCTACCTTTTTATCATATCTATAGCTTCTCTTTTTTCTTTTCAAAGCAGAGTCAATAATCTAACCTTTTATCATATATCTGTATTCCCCTTTTTTCTTTTCAAAACAAGAACTCTAATCTCCTTTGTTCAACATTCCTCCTGGCTGTAATCCATAACAACTGGTAACCAAGTCCCCTCAACCATGACAAATAGTCATAACCCACTGAACAATCAAAAACCACCCACCCAAACTCTTGGGAATGTGGATGTTGTGTTCTTAAATTAGCTTTCTTCAGTCTGGGGGAGGGGCGACTATATCTTTAGGGGATCCTGAAAAGAAAAAATTGGGTTGTCAAGTCCTGGGAGAGGAAGTTGTATCATTTGTTGTCCAATTTCTGTGCAATACAAAAGTGCAGGGCTTGTCTCAAGTCCTGGCTAGAGTAGTCTGTTAGTATGGATCATCTCAGCTCGCCACCTCAAAATTGTTTTGAGCAGTGTGTAGTTCAAAGCTGATCTTTAGGTGGTATTCTTCAGCTCAGTGGTGTTACAATAGTCCTGGAGGAATCCCTGCTGTGGGGCCCCATCTTCCTTTTGGAGACAGCAAAGGTTGCTGATAGGCATGCTCATGGTTCACTGCAGAAAACTGATAGAGACTCAAACCCGAAATCAAGTATAGGAAGGTAGATGAAACTTTTTATCTAGAATTAGTTAGTACTCTATGACCATTAATATCATGGCAAAAAGATATATATATATATATAATTTATATATTATAAATTTTATACCTTAAGAAAAGCTGTTTAAGAGTCAATATAAAACCAATGGATTACAAGATTAGTAGCAATAAAACAGTCCTTAAATATTTGGTTTTCTTCTGTCCTGTAGCAGGTGTCTCTTCTGACATGAGAGAGATTTTGCATACTTTAACAAACATGCTTGGGTTTAGAGAAGGAGAGAGCCACACTCTACTCCAAAGTCAGCTCTGATTTTTAATTACACTGGGACTACAAAAAGACTGCATTATATGTCCGTAGAAAACAGCAGAACCAAACATTTGGGAAGATTTATGAAACTTTACCCTGTTGGAAATGTTTAACAACAGGACAATTTAGTCTTTTTCTTGAGACATTTTTGTGCGGGACAATTCTATAGTCTGTCAATTATATTTTAAATAAACGCTGAGGGCTGGAGAGATGGCTCAGAGGTTAAGAGCATTGCCTGCTCTTCCAAAGGTTCTGAGTTCAATTCCCAGCAACCACATTGTGGCTCACAACCATCTGTAATGAGGTCTGGTGCCCTCTTCCGGCCAGCAGGCATACACGCAGAAAGAATATTGTATACATAATAAATAAATATAAATAAACGCTGATTGGCCAGTAGCCAAGCAGGAAGTATAGGCAGGACAACCAGAAAGTTAGTAGAGGTGGGGCAATGAGAACAGGAGTTCTGGGAAGAAGCTCTTTCTGCAGTCCTGCCCAGACCATGAAAGAAGCAAGATGTGACCTACCCCACCAAAAAAGGTACCGAGCCATGTGGCTAACATAGATAAGAATAATGGGTTAATATAAGTTAAATGAGCTAATAAGAAGCCTGAGCTAATGGGCCAATCATTTTATAACTTATGGGGACCTGTGTGATTTTCTTTGGGACCTAGCGACTGTGGGAACTGGGCAGGACAGAAACCCCAACAAGCTTTGGAGCCTGTCCTAGAACTCGTTCTTGTAGACCAGGTTGGCCTCGAACTCACAGAGATCCACCTGCCTCCGCTTTCCAAGTGCTGGGATTAAAGGCATGCACTACCACTGCCAGGCAAATTAACCCATTTCTATTCATCTATGTATCGCCACGAGGTTGTGCTTACCAGGAAAGGCTCTGGGCATTTGTCTCCCTGACTCTGCCTACTCTCTCTATCTCTGTTCAGATTTCTTGCCTGGCTTTACTCTGCTAAGTCGTTCACCAAAATTGCTTTATTCACCAACCAATAAAGCAACACATACACAGAAGAACACCCCTCATCATGTTATGTATATAGGATGATTCCTATTCCTGACTGTATCTTGTAAATGAATAAATAATAAAATCAATTTTGTATCATTGGGCATAAATTCAATGGTTTCAATATGCAAAATATCTCTTTCTGTAAATTGTGAATTGGCAACTATCTTGAGAAGTTCTTTAAGATACCTTAGCACCTAAGAATAACAGGCAATTCTGATTTTTGAGCAGAATCATAAGGGCTTTGATCTATGTTTAGTTTTCTAATTTGTAACCTGCCTTTCCTGATTTATTTGCATCAGTATAGACTATAGGGACTCCAATTATTGGTGTATCCTGTACAATGTGAGGAAGGATCCAGTTAGTTCTCTTTATAAGATGAATACTCTTACTTTTGGGATAATTGGTATTAATCTCTCCCAAAAACCTAATACATGCTCTTTGTCAGGGTTCACTTTCTTTTCATAATTTGTCAATGTCATCATTATTAAAAGGTACTATAATTTTTTCTGGGTCTATTCCTGTAAAGAGTCCATTGGCTGAATCACCTTATTAACAGCACTTAGATCTATCACCATTCTCCATTTTTCAGATTTCTTTTTAAAAAACAAATACAGGAGAATTCCAAGGGCTGACTGATTCTTCAATATGCTGAACATCTAGTTGCTCCTGTACCAGCTGTTTTAAAGCCAGCAATTTCTGTTGTTAAAGACCATTGCTTAATCATACAGGTTTGTCTGTCAATCATTTTAAAGGCAGGGCTCTTGTTGCCTTTGAAATATCAGCAGTTGTTGTGCCCTGTTCTTGTACAACCTGAGTGGTAGCTGTCTGTTCTTTATAAAACCTTCTACTATTTTTCCCAGAAACATGCATTAATTTATGGTTTATTTTTAAGACTGGAAGAATGTTAATCTGAGTATGCCATTGATTTAACAAATGACATCCCCACAAATTCATTGTTATGTTAGCTACATATGGTTTTAATATTCATCTCTGTCCTTCTGGCTCATTTGACCCATTTCTTGCTCTGTTCATCTGAGATAAAGTTCTTATTCCTGAAAACTGAACATTTGCATCCTGAAGAGGCCAATTTGGATACCAAGATTCTGATGAATTATTGCACCAAACCTTCAATGATGTCATTCATTCATATTTTTAATTTTGATCTTTGTTCATTTACAGACGTTTGCCAAAATATTCACTTTATGAGTTCTCTTGAAACTTTTGTTCTCTCTTCTATAATTGTTCTAATATCCAGAGCAGGATGATTTCTTACACTAGGTATTAGGTTCTTTAATTGCTCTGGGGAGGAATTTCCTCTACAATGACAGGAAACAATGGAACCATATTTGGCATATGAGGCCCCTCACAGAGTTTCCTGATGGCAAACGATTTCCTTGAATATTTCTTATTGACCTACATTCATTAGTCCAAAACCTACCTTTGCCACACCTTACACATAATCCAGAAGGGAGAGGCATTCTGAATGGATTATTCTAAAAAAAAAAAAAAAAAAAACCACACACACACACATTGTTTCTAGGAACATCCTATCTACAGTCCCTTTTAAGGTGACCTTGTTTGCCATAATTATAACAACTGACATTTCAATTTTTACTCAAGCCTCTGGAAATCACCTCTCCTATCCATACATCATCATGTTCATGAAATTCAGTATTCATTGTATCTTGAATCCACTCTCCAAAGGTGCTACCTTCCTTTTAATGGCCTAATGATCCTTCTGCATAGAAAACTGGCATTTTCAAAAGCCGGAGATTCAATTGCTTCTGATATACTATCCTGTTTACTGCTGAAGTGAATCTTTATAAGAAATCCATGAAGTTTTCTTTTGAGCCCTTTATGACTTTAGAAAATTATTCAATCTTCTTTCCTGGTATAGGAGGTTCTTCTGTATTTGTGTTGCTTTCATTGGTTATTAAAGAAACTGCCTTGGCCTAATTGGTAGGGCGGAACTCCGGTAGACAGGGAAGACAGAACAGAATTCTGGGAGGAAGAAAGCAGAGACAGGTAGACGCCATGAATCTCCGGCCTGAGACGTTCATAGGTTAGAATCTTGCTGGTAAGCCACAGTCACATGGTGATACACAGATTTAATAGAAATGGGTTAATCAAGATGTGAGAGTTAGCCAATAAGAGGCTAGAGCTAATGGGCCAGGCAGTAATTTAATTAATACAATTTCTGTGTGATTATTTCGGGTATAAGTTAGTCAGGCAGGATGGAACAAGGGGCTCCACTCCCCACACTACACTTTCCTACTTCTTCAATTCTGTTCCAAGCATTCAAAACTGCGGTACAGCAAAAAGCTAGGATGTGACCACCATACAGAGATTGCCTTTCTACAGTAGCATAATTTCCTTCTCCAAGAATTTGATCTTGGGAGATTTCCATACCTCTAGTTTTACTGCATTGCTCAACAGTCTTAGCCTCTTCTCTGAACCAGGTACTCCACTGTCATTGTGAACCAGGCTCTAAAACAGCTTTAACCAACTCTATATAGTCTTTAGGAATAATTCTAATATAAACTGACCACAAATTTAACATTTGTTTCACAAAAGTGAATGCATGCCATACGAGACTATTGTTTCCTTGAATCTCCTTAAATCTAACATTGGCACAGGCCATTCATCTCTTCTTACTCTATCATTTGGCAATTCCTATAAGTTTACTGGATATATTTAAGGCTAGTTGTTTGAAAACCTAAATTGTTCCTCTCTATTCTTATAATGCAGAACTGAAATTCTCTATTAAATTCCTGTCTGGATTTGAATATCTCTGTGATCTGTTTTATTAAGTTTTTCTAAGGCCTTTATCTCAGCACTCAGATTAACCAATTTTTTTAGTGATACAGCAAAAACGATAATGTTGAAAATGATTACAATTGACAATACATAAATCTCATCTAAATTAATTATCCTCTCATTTAATAATTCCATTTTCGTTTTCCTTTTTTTTTTTTCTTTTTTTGGTTTTACAAGACAGAGTTTCTCTGTACCTTTGGAGCCTGTCTTGGAACTAGCTCCTGTAGACCAGGCTGGCCTCAAACTCACAGAGATCTACCTGCCTCTGCCTCCCAAGCTTTGGGATTAAAGGCATGCGCCACCACCGCCTGGCTCTAATCATTCTATTTTCTTTCTTTCTTTTTTTAAAGATTTATTTATTTACTTTTTATGTATACAGTGCTCTGTCTGTATGTATATTTGCAGGCCAGAAGAGGGCACCAGTTCTCATTACAGATGGCTGTGAGCCACCATGTGGTTGCAGGGAATTGAACTCAGGACCTCTGGAAGAGCAGTCAGTGCCCTTAACCTCTGAGCCATTTCTCCAGCCCCCCTTTTTTTAATTAATTATTATTTTATTTTTTTAATCATTCTATTTTCAAACTGTCCAGTGTTTCCAAATTTTTAATGTGAGAAAAACTCTCTCTTTTAACTAATTCCTCCCCTTAAGAATTCCAAATTGTCTTACCAAATCTGTAGATGATGTTGATGAAGATGTGAGGCTTATTGCTGCTAACTAGAACAGTGAAAGCCTGACTGGATTTCAAGGTAACTACCTAGTTTGGCCTGAGAAGGGAAGGGAGTTCAGGGAGCCCACCAAGAGAGAAAAAAAAAATCTAGCCAGAAGTGCAGTGACCCCAGTTGTGTCTAGCTCCAGCCTAAGCTGGTGGTTGTAAAGCCACAGGCAAATGATTTTTTCATGATTTCGTATCCCAAACATTGGGCACCAAAAGCAGCATGAATAATAAAAACTCAGAGATGGATATTGGGGTTCAATCTGAGGATCAGAAAAGCAAAGCAGAGTCACTGGAGAGCTCTTACCACTATGAAACCTTCAGCCTGAAAGAGCATGAGTTCCTGTCTTATCCCTATTCCTCTCTAGTGTTGGGATTAAAGACTGCACCACCACAGCACTACCACAGCCCAGCCTCTACGGCTAACTAGTGTGACTTCTGGGATTAGAGGTGTGTGCCATCACTGCCTGGCTGGCTAGTGTGGCTGTTTTGCATTCTGATCTTCAGGCAAACTTTATTTATGAAAATACAAATAAAATATCACTACACATAAACCTAGTAACAACTTCTCAGTCCATCTTTTGCTTTGCTAGAGTATTTATTTATTTATTTTTCTGGGGGTTTTTTTGCCCCCCCTCCCCCCAGGAAGGATGTCACTGTGTAGCCCTGACTGTCACGGAACTCATTTCAAGGACCAGGCTGACCTTGAACTCACAGAGACCCACCTGCCTCTGCCTCCTCAGTGCTGTGATCAAAGGTGTGAGCCATCACACCCATCTTAGAGCAATTTTTTCAATCCTCAAATCTGCACAAAAGTCAAAGAACTATTACTAAAATGCTATCACATCATATTTAACTCTACATCATAGGCCACTGTATAAATTGGTTTCACATTTTCTAAACACTAGCAATTAAAGACAAAACATGGAGAAATCACTTGGAAACTAGTCCTTTTAATCAAGAATAAAAATCTCCACTGAAACAAAACCAATCAACTTTAATTTTCCACTACCAATACACTACTACACTCAAAACAGATCAACATAATGTGTCAGAACTACCCACAAACTCAAAGAAACTAGAGTAATTCCCCCACAAGCTAAGTTAAAGAACAGGATTTCAGAGTCAAGTACTTCTGTATTGCCTTAGGCCAACAAAACCACAAGTTCAACTGTTGCCTACAGTGTATTTTTCTATTTATGATGTTTATACCTGTTGCAGAAACCTTTTATTCAGAACTTCCATAAGCAATCTCAATTGAGGTCACATTCATGTGTCTGTTTTAAAGCTCACCTTGAGCCACCTTATCCCGATTTCTGTTTCCCAAAACAAACAGCAACACTCCCATTGGCCCGTCAGCCTACTCCACACTCAAGCTACTCCAGCTATCTAATCTGGAGTTATGTAATTTATTCTACAGAATGCCTTCCCCCCCCCCCCCCATTAACACAACTTCCTATGGCTTGGATATGCTTCCCAAAACTTAATCCCTGATGAAGCAGTGTTGTGGGACAGGATACAACAGAAAGTGTTTAGATAATGAAGACTCTACCTTCATCAACAGACTCATTCCAGTTATAAAGAAGCTTGAGAATATAAGTTCATTAACCAAACATTATGTGCTTACTCCAGTCTCTCTCCTGACTCCTGCCCTTACCAAATGCCAACACCTTGATATTTCAATTCCAAGCACTGAGAAAAGTGAATTTCTTTTCAAAATTACTCAGTTTGCTAAAGCAGTAGCAACAACAATGAACCAAAAAAACAAACAAACAAAACCAAGCAAACAAAAAGGAGCAAGACACTAAAGCCTAGCTCAAATCTCTGAAGGTTTCCATTTCTTCCCCACATGAGCACCTCCACTTTTCTGTCTTAAACCCCTACAAACCATAAAAGTTCAAATGTCAATGCAAAGCTATTTGTTGCCATTTGTTCCTTTTCAGCTTTTGTTCATTTACAAACATTAATGCAGGGACCAAACATGATAGATAAGCGCTCTCCACAGAGCATACTATCAGTCCTCCAGTAACACCTTATTACATTGTCCAGGCTAGCCCTGGACTCACTATTGTCCAGCCAGACACTGAATTCTGAATCTTCCTGCCTCAGACTCAAGTAGCTGGATCATAGTCTTATGACACCAGCACAGTCTTACTTACTGTTTCATAACAATTTTTTCTAATTTACTCTCTTCTCCTTATTTTAACTGAGAGCAAAGGCAAGCTCTGTCACATGCCGGTTTTCCTGTCCATCTGTGGTCAATGGAACAATGCTGAACAAGCCAAAATGCTGGCTAGCTAGGGATATGTGCAAACCCTCTTTAAAGGCTCTTGAAACTCACACCTCACACATGCAAACCCAAACTATTAGTTCATGAACCAGAAGAAACTGGCATTACATGGTGCTACTAATAAAAGATATATTAAAAATATGAGCCTAATACAATAACACTGAAAGAAAATGATTTTGCCCTCCTTTTTGATCCATTGGATTTGTTAATGATATCTTATATATTTACTATAAATTAATAAACTCTATTTATTGATTATTGGTTATCTGAAAAGCACTATAAAATTCTTCTTCCAGGGGGCTGGAGAGATGGCTCAGAGGTTAAGAGCACTGACTGCTCTTCCAGAGGTCCTGAGTTCAATTCCCAGCAACCACATGGTGGCTCACAACCATCTGTAATGAGACCTGGCGCCCCCCCTTCTGGCATGCGGGCACACATGGAAGGAATGCTGTACACATAATAAATAAATAAATCTTTAAAAAAAAAAAAATTCTTCTTCCAAGGCTATCATGATAGATCTCCAATTAATCTGGAAAGGTAGAAAAATAAAGCACATTAAGATACTAAATCAAGACAAACTTTAAAAGTTTTCTAGAAACTACCAATACAATCTTGAAGGAGGTACCACTGCTTAAAATAACTCAAACAATGGTAGTTAGAACTGTATCATTTTTTAGGTTATATTAAGTAAAATCTCTCTTCTATTAAAGAATATGCTTTATTTCTGAAAAATAGCTCATGTTTTAGGTTCCAAAGGAAAAGTAACAGAATTTAATGGTATCTTTTACATGACTTAACAGAATCACAAAATTAGATTTAAAATTTTTTAAATAGGAATGGTCTTTAAATATCACCCTCTCAACTCTTTCATCTCATCTCATTTACTTATTTTATTTCAGTTCCAAGAATGAGGATAACAAAGAAGAAAGCTCAAAGGTTTGTTTTAATTTTTCAGTTGGATCAAGCTGAAATTACTGAGTTTAAAACATTTTAATCTTGAGGAAATCTTTGGCTTTCTGAGTCCCTTAGTCTGGGTATCTGTTGCCATGTGTGTGTTTCCTCACCCCTGGTAAATCCCTTTCTTCAAAATTCCAGATGCATGACAAAGCACAGACCCCAAAGGATGAGCATGAGTCACACTTTAGGGTGACAGACCTTGGTACAGACACCATGGGTAACACAACTTTCCAGTCACTTTTGTACTCTCTCCCTGTAGTCGGCTATGACTCTCTCTAGTGTGACTATCTGAAAGGCTTTTCTCCCTGATGGAGGCTCAATCTTGTTTTTTTTTTCAGGGGGAGGGGGCAACTTGCCATATAGCCCAAGCTGACTTCAAACTCAACATTCTGCCTGCTCTGCAAACCAACACCATAATCACAAGTATATACACTACCATGCCAGGTCCCTCCTGCCTCACTAATCTACTTAAATTCAAGGAGGCTGTCATTCTCTAAGAAGTTTATCAAATTTAAGGTAATTTCCAAAATAAGCTTCAACAATGAGAAAACTGCAGTACAGAGAACATAGGTAACCTGTTCAAATCCTCCAACTAATGAGATGTACAGTTGATAGATGTCATCCATCCAAGTCCAAGTTATTATTCATATAATCATTTCTAAAGTGCTAAAACTTCTTGTGACTTCCTTCTAAGTTACTTACTCATATATATTTACAGTTAATAGTGATTGCCTTCTGATATCTTCATAGGATACTTTGAAAAAGCCCTTTTTGTTGTTTTGGTTTTATTTCTGGCTTTTTGAAACAGGGTCTCACTCTGTAGCCAAGTTACTTGAACTGATTCTCCTGCCCACCTCCTGACTGTTGGGATTACAGGTATGGACTACAAAATCCTGCTTTAATCTATACTTTTTTTCCCTTTTTGCAACGATGGAGGTTGAAAACAACACACAGTACTGTCTGCTAGTCAGGCATTCAGCATGTCCTTAGCCGTCTTTCGACTTATTTTGAGATAAGAATCTAAGTTGCCCCAAGCTCATCTTGAACTAGCAATCCTCTTGCAGTGGTCTAAAGTAGCTGGAGTTATAGACCAGTACTACTAGATCCAGCCTAACATACTTAAAAATGCATTTTTCTCTCCTTAATATATACTTAAAGTTAATATATCTTTTTCTCCCTGAAAGGGTCTACCAGTTTTCTTTGCAGAGGTTAACATATTTAATCACCTACCTTCACAACTTCACACAACATGAATTAACTTCTTAGTAACCAAATTCTTTTTGTTGTTTTTCAAAATGTCTCCCCAAATTCTCTGATTTTTCTGTTCCCATTAAACTAGTTTAAGATTTTTACATCTAGGCTAATGAATCAGCAACAGACAATTCTGGAAGAATTAACAAATGACAGGAAGAGATGTCGATGACAACGACAGTCTGTAATCCCCACTGAAAACCAGTCTTCACACTAACTGTAGTCTTATGACTCACTTAAACCTACTAGGGAAAAGTCCTCAGGTACTTCAAGCAAGATCTACAAAAGCTGTCTCAAAACTTCCGCAAACTCCTATCATCCAAGACTTGCCATAAGCCACCACTCCCTACACACACACAAAAGCATGCACACGTGTCTCCCTTTTATTGAGTTACCTTCTGTCACTGCCTTAGAATTACTTCCTCCTGCTTGAAGTTTCTACTCTTCTATCAATACCTAACTTGCGATATTACATGAAACCTTTTTTAATTATCCAGGAAAGAGGCGTCTGCCCTTACTCAGCACCGGGTTTATCAGTTATCCCATCTATAATTTTACTTTGTGATCTTTTAAACCCAATGTCTGGAATGTCAGCTGCATCAATGCACGAATGCATTTTCTGTGGCATGTCTGAGGACATGCAGTGTTCTTAAGTTTAGCACTTTATCTTGAAGTTGATGGGTACTCAAAAATATTTCCTGAATGAATAACTGACTCTAGTTTTTAATAATGAACTCTCCTATAAAATGTAAGCTGCCCAGAGAAATGGGAAGAATATGTTAGAACGACAGGGGAGACGTTCACCAAAGGAATAAGAAAGTATTTTCAGTAGAAGTATAAGAGCAATGTCTGAAGCAACAGAAAAGGAATTTACCATTCAAGCTATTTTTTGATATGCTGAATATATCATTAACCCACAGCACTGAGGAATCCCAGTTCAGATAGGCCATCCTGAGTTTATTATTCAGAAACACCACATTTGGATTCTTTCAGAAAGACCTCTCAACAAGAAATCAAACTAACAGGGTATTCTGGGAAACTTCCAGCACATTATTGCAACCACTGAGTCATCTATTAATAAATCATTCTGTCAACTGAGGAAAGATCCTACAGTTTGATTTTATTGTCAGAAGTTGTCTGTTAAAAAAGATGAGTCACCAAACCAATAATAAGATTTTACAAGAAGCCGAGTTAACAATGAAATTTCATGGGTTCAAAGCTCTACTTTGTTTCCATTAAATTTTTCTAATGTGGAAAATGAAAGTACAATTTTATTTAGTAGTACATGAAAACCAGGATGCATAAAAACAAAATATCCTTGACTACATCCTGCCTTGTTTCCCCCAGTTCTCCAGCTGTGGCTTAGACTAGGAGATCTGCAACCTATAGTGACGGCAGTAGCTGCAGAAATGGCAGCAAAGACAGGGGGCCATTTTCTTTCTCCCCTTTCTAAGCAAAGAAGTCAACTTTTCACTTGGGGAATAAAGACTTACTCATGAGCAGAGTCCTTACAGGGTTAGACTCACAGCAATTCAGGAAAAGACAAATAGACTTCTTAATTATACATAACTGATAATATTTAATTGTAGCTATTACTATGGTTTTAATTTTGATGAAATAAGATACATATGATGGGGGGGTCACTTCAGTTATAAGACCTATCGATATGCTTAAGTCTGTCCTAAGAACCTTCTGGTGACTACCTAATCAACTACTACAGAACTGGTCTCTAAGTTAAACAACTTTAACAACTCTCCACTAAATGGCAAGACCTAGAGAACAAACACACATTTCTTCACCCCCTTTTCTACATCCCTGGGAAAGAGAACACTTTTTCAAGTAAGTTACTGGACTCATCTGATCACACATTTAAAGGAAATAGAGCATGATCCAAGACAAAACTGTTAGCATCAAAGAGAACTCACTGTAGCAGTAGGGTAATGGGATGGTTTTCTGTTAATTAGTGACTAGTGAAACCCATTATTTAAATATCTCAAAGCCTGTACAGATGTAAAAATTGAAACAAGGAACTACAGAATTACCTAGTATTTTGATCAAGGATACACAGTAAAAGTTCAGAGGACTAAGACGGTTTCCTTGGCCCAGTGTAAATAAACAGATGGCAGAATTTTATGATTAGAGACGCTAATATTGTGCATCTCCAGATACTACACCTAAGAAAATGCAATAATTCTTCTTAAGTTTAATTATAACCCTCCACTCAAATCACTTTCGTTATAACTTACAATTTAAGCATGCTATTTCAGTGAACAAATGCGATGTCTGTGCTAGGCAAAACTGCAAGCCAAGGTGCGGTAACAAAAAAGTAACAGTGAAAAAAGTTGAGTTTGTTATGGAAACCACGGCATTTAAACTTCAAGCCACAATCCACGCTGACGCTCAAACCGAGAGGACCCGATTTTCACCCGTGGTGATATTCTTACTGGAACCGCAGTGTGCTTTACAACTACACTTCTGTTGATAGGAAGGAAGCCCGGCAGAGCCTTCATTTTTCCTCTTATCTCTACTTCTTTTTTTTTTACATAAGGAAACATTGTTGCATTGTTTTGTCACCCATTCCATTATCTCAAACACCACAGCTTCTTAACGACGAACACCACCAAATCCAAATTTCAAGTTGAAGTATCCAGACACTAAAGAAATACATCTGACCGCCCACAGCACCTCGCACCTTAAGGATTCTCTAAGTAGAGCGGGGTGGTTCCACGGCTATTAAACGCCATGAGCTGTGTCGCTGCCCTAAGCCCACCGCTGAGGCTAATCAGGCCTTTATTGTCCTAAAACATCCTCCAGGCTTTCAGCCTGTACGGTAAGCCGGCAGGCTCCCGGTGCCACTTCCAGCCTGCCGGGCCGTCCACGGGGACAGGTCTCCGAGAGCCCCGGCTGCGGTGGCCCCCGGTGCCCCGCTCGGCGCGAGGATCCGCGCGGAGGACCCGGCTCGCCCAGCCTGGGCTCCCGCCGCCAGCACCTCGGCCCCGGCGACCCGAGCGAGGCCCGGCGTCCGTCCCCGCCCCTCCCCCGCCGCCGCCCGCCGAGCCCCGGGACCCACCTCGAAGAGCTCGGCCGTCGTGGCCATGCCGGCCGGCTGAGAGGCTCGCCCCGCGCTCGAGGCCGTCTCCGCTTCACATGCTACGCCTCAGCGGCGCGGCTCGCACGTCCCAGCTCGGCCTCCCGCCTCCGGCCCCGGCTGCGGACGGCCGCGGGCCGCCCGGGTCCTCACACAGCGCAGGCTGCGCGGGAGAGCGGCCATGAAGCGAAGCCGCAGACGCCTGTCAGCTGCCTCCCGGCGCCGCCCGCGCCGCTCCCATTGTCACCGCCTCGCACGCCGGAAGTGGCGCTGCGCGCGCCCGACCGACTTGGCGGGGAGGGGGGGGGGCGCCGAGGCGCTGGTCTGCGAGCGGGCGACGCGCCTTGAGCCTCGCGGGCCGCCGTCCCGGAAGTGGGAAGTCCGTCGAGATTCCGGTGCGGGTTCCTGGACTTTCCGAGGTGTGTGTTGACTTCCTGGAGGGACGGGCGGGCTTGAGTCACCGCACTGGAAAGAGCGAGCGTCTCACGTGAACGCTTGCGGCGCGCGGGGAACGCCGACGTTCCCCAGCGGAGTCCATCCCAAGGCCGGTCTGCTCTGGCAGGATGGCGGCTTTAGTTTCTGTGACGGTCTGATACTGCGGCGGCTCACCATGGCCCTGCGGGCAGTGTGGCTCGTCCGTCACGAGCCGGGAACTCCACTCGGTGGCACCGTCAGGTTCTCCAGGTAATTGCGAGTCTGCATCGTCAGACGTGATGGGGCCCAGAACGGATCGTGTAGCAGCAGTTTTCTTGTGTGCACTGAATTCCAGATCTGCCCGGAACAGCTCGCTGAGCGCCGCTGGACGGGTGAACTTTTGTATCCTGTACCTTCTGTCATTGTGAAAAATGAGTTGCTTGACACGTTGCTATCTTTGTTGTTGTTGTGAAGTAAAAATACCCCAGCTATCCTGGAACTCGCCATGTAGACCAGACTGACTTCGACAGACATCTGTCTGTCTCTGCCTCTGGGGTGCTGGGATTAAAGGTGTGGACCACCATACCCGGCTGTATTATTGTATCTTAAAATGAATTCCATCTGTTTAAGATTGGTACAGATATAATGAAAGAAAAAAACTTACTGAGCACTAAACCTGCTTTAGGTTTTCAACTTTCAGTGGCAAAATTTATTTTAGAGTGTTTTAATGCATTCTTCCAAAAACCCCTTGTGGAGCAACAGACTGTCGTTTTCATCTTATCAGTGTACGTGATTGCTAGAAGTCATTATTGTTTGCAGTTTTTAGTGGCTGAACAACATAGAAGGAACAATGAAAACCTAAATTACCATCATTTTTCCCTAGGTGACATAAATGACCTGATCCCATTTTAAGATTTTGCCATTTCTTACCAAAATAATTCTACGGAGAGGACTATACAGTAGCTTAAAATACAGAAGGTGGACATGTACTCTTCTAAAAATATTTTTTTAGTTATTTTTGTTTCTTTTCAGAATTTATTATTGAGTTCATGTCTCCATTTATTGATTGGAAATTTGGGGCAGTGTGTGTGTGTGTGTGTGGTTTCTGCAGTTCTTTATACAATATATTAACTGCTTTATAAAGTATAGCTGGCCAAGTTTTTTTTTCCCAATCTGTAGGCTGTCTGTCTCTCCACTTTGCTTGTAGTTTTATTTGTTTTGCAGAGACATTTTAATTTCATGTCACTCTTGAGGTTCTTTCCTGTTCTTGGCAGTATGTCTGAGAAGCCTCTGACTATTGAGTAGCTTTGCGTTCTTGGAAAGAAGCACCTACACTTGAACTTCCTGCATGACAGAAAGGGAATGGGTTCTAAGTCTATGCTAATGTTACAAACCAGTAACAGTAAGCACTTGTAGGTGCTGTGACTGAGGAACTCATTATTAGGTCTTTGTTGTTTTGAGACCGGCACTGCGTAGCACTGGCTGACCTAAAACTCACTATGTAGACCAGACTAGCCACAAACTCATAGATATCCTCCTGCCTCTGCTTCCTGGGTGCTGAGATTAAATTCATGCAACCACCATGCCCCACCTCAGCTGTTACTTTTGCTTAAGTTTAAGTAGCACATGTACCTAGTTTAAATAGCACATGTACCTAGCGCCTACCATATTGGACACGGCAGCTCTGGTTACTTGATCTGTAGGAAGTTATCATTTCCTTCATTCAGATTCCTTAGTGACAGATTCAAGTTGCCTCTCTCATTCAGAATGGAGCTACATTTGAGGAGACATCTTCAAATGGCTTTACAACATGTTTATAATGATTTTGACAAAATACTGACAAGCAGCTTCCCAAATGCTAACACGATCATTAGAAATTAGTGGATTTCTGTACTTTTATGACTCTTCCTCTAACTTTTACCAACAAAGGTAATCTAATTTCTATTTGTATATCTTTCTCTAACAATATTTGCTCATCTCTTGGGTTTCCTTTTCTGTGAATTACCTTTACTTTCCAAAGATACCAATTTATCCATTCTGTATAATTTTGTCTGTTACATTTAAGCCTTTAGTCTATTTGAAGCTCAGCTTTGCATATGGTGGTAAATGGGAAATTCACCTTTTCTTTATGCTATTTGACAGTTTTCCTGACATTGTCATGTAAGCCTATATACCTTGGCTCACTATTGATGTTTGCTATATACCTTTATATAAACACTGATCTATCTCTGTTCTATTACTTTGTCTTTTTGTGCCAATGTTCTGATTTTATGCATTGTAATTGAAGTGAGACCTTAGTTAATTGAAAAAGTAAGCCCATTTGAAGAATTCATGCAGAGCTGAAGAGATGCTTGATAATTAAGAACATTTACTTGCTCTTTCAGAGGACCAGAGTTTATTTCCCAGAACCCACCTGGGGCAGCTCACCAGTCACCACTAACTCTAGCCCCAAATGGATCCAGCATCTTCTGGACGCCAAAGCCATCTGCATTCAAATGCACATACCCACTCCCACCACTCCACATATGTAACATAAGGGCCAGGCTTGTTGGTTGGGGTTTCTGTCCTGCCCAGTTTCCACAGCCGGTAAGCCCCCAAAGAAAATCACACAGAGTCTGCATTAATTATAAATGATTGACACATTAGCTCAGGCTTCTTATTAACTCTTGTAGCTTATATTAACTCATTATTCTTATCTGTGTTGGCCACATGGCTCAGTATCTTTTTCAGCGGGGCAGGTCACATCCTGCTTCTTCAGTTGTCTGGGCAGGAATGGGGGAAGAGCTTCCTTCTTCCCAGAATACTCCTGTTCTCATGGCCCTGCCTCTACTTCCTCTCTGGTTGACCCGCCTATACTTCCTGCCTGGCTAATCAGCATTTATTTAAAACATGATTGACAGAATACAAACAATTCTCCCGTACCACATATATATACACAGAATTGGGAAATGAAAGTCAAGTTAGTTTTGGGAATGCTTTCCCAGTTGTGCATATTAACGTACTTTAGACGATACATTCAGACACATTTAGGTGAGTTTCACTACATCTCTGTGGAGTTAGCAAGTGAGGGGGGGGTGTCACATGATTGATTCATCTATGTGTTGCTTTAATTCTGTATTGAATAAATTGCTAGTTTTATAAAGTTCTGCATTTTCAGATTTCTGACCATTTGAAGCTGGTCTTAAGGCCAATAGATATGAATTAACATATGTTCCTTAGCCTGTCTTGGGAAGATATAAAGAAATGTATGTAGTAATATTTTATAATCTACCACATAAAGCTTGCCTGAAGATCGCAGTACAGAGCAAGCCACTAGTAGAGGCCAGGCAGTGGTGGCACACACCTTTAATCCCAGCACTCGGGAGACAGAGGCCGACAGAACTCTGTGAGTTCAAGGCCACCCTGGGTTATATGAAATTGATCCAGTTTAAAAGAGAAGCAGAGCCAGCTGGTGGCAGTTCACATCTTTAATCCCAGCACTAGGGAGGTGGAGGCAGGATGTAAGGTGGAAGGAGACAAGAGCTTAGATGCAGTCTAAGGGTTCAGTCTGAGCATGCAGTCTGAGGATCATAGAGATGGATGCAGTCTGAGGTTTTGTAGAGACAGCAGCAGTCTTAGGATTCTTATAGACTGGATCACCCCTTTGGTCCAAACATTGGTAGAAGAATTCTCTAGTGTTGACGGCTTTGCTTCTCTGATCCTTTGGTTTTTACCCTGATAGCTGACTCGACCAATTAGAATTCTTGTTATAAATGTTATATAACATTTATATAATAACCCTAGATTTAAAAGACAGTAACAGACCAAAGGAATCTATTCAAGTTGAGCTTGACAAACCAGTGTGTTTGTTGGGGTTACTTAAGGGAGCACGGGTGACTCACCAGAAGACACACCAGCCACAGTCCCCCAAGTCAGTTGTTTACCTGTTGTGTGGTAGGATTGGTGTCTTGGAAAGAGGAGGCCTTGAGATGTTCCTGTCGGTCCTGACTGTGTCATCATAGATACTCTGCCTCCGCCCAGAGGAAATAGTCACAGCACTGCATATTCTCCACATACACACCAAAGAGTAGTGGCTATCACTTATGATGCAAGAGGGCGAACGATCTTATATAACAGTCTGGATGCACCTCAGATTGATATTACACCCATAGTAATAGGAACACTTTTTTTTTTTAAAGATTTATTTATTATATACACAGTGCTCAGCCTCCATGTATGCCTGCAGGCCAGAAGAGGGCACCAGACCTCATTACAGATGGTTGTGAGCCACTATGTGGTTGCTGGAATTTGAACTCAGGACCTCTGGAAGAGCAGTCAGTGCTCTTAACCTCTGAGCCATCTCTCCAGCCCTCTATAGGGACACTTAATCCTGTCTTGAAACTGATGTTCTTCTGTCGGCTCAGTGGCTGCACATGAATCTACTGATATTTCAGTTATCATCTGCTATCCCACAGCCCCTCAGTCAATGCCCTGCCAGCCACTCTGGCCATGGCCTGGCCAGGATTCTGGTCCTTTGGCCCCGGCTCTGCCATGGCTGCAATATATAGGTTTAAATTAAGTCTCTATTGTTCTATTTACCAGTAAGACTCAGGAGTCAAAGGCTGGGATGAAAACCCGCTAGCCCAGAGAGGCTAAGTGGCAATTAGCTCACCTTGATTTTTGACTAAACACACTGCAAGAGTCTCTTCCCTGGTCCCAGAACCGAGAAAGCTCCAACTCTAGTTCCCGCCCTTTCCTTCCTGTATGCCTTCTCTGTTGAAATTGCTGGCTTCTCTATGACCAGTTCTGGTCAACTAGTCACTGGATCCACCCCTGATTCAAGGTAGAACTTTATTGGGCACTCTTGGGAGTGTTAAGAGTATGAACAAAAGATCCCACAACATGAAGCAAAACCTCGATTAGTTTGAAATAATAGATTAAATCAGCTAACAAAATATTAAACACATATTAAGACATTGTATAAGGTCCCAGATTAGTTTATTTTATTGTGGGAGTAAGACAAGTCACTAATGGTATACTAGCTAATTTTTCCCCTTTTCAATCAGAAAAATACCTAAGAATCTAAGTGAAGGTCCACTAATTAATAGATTATTTCAATGCATTATTTTATTTATTATCAAACATTAGTATCTTATTAAAGAAAAATATTGTTATGAAAATTACAAAAGGAAATCTTGGTAGTTGCTATCCATTTGCTTGGTTTTAGTTTGTTTTTGGTGCTGGAGATTGAACCTAGTGTTCCATGCTTGCTAAATACATTCTCTTTTATTTTATAAATAAGAAAATGGCCTTAGGAGAGTATATTAGTCAAGGTTCTCTAGAGGAACAGAATAGATAGAATGAACATTTTGTGTGTGTGTGTGTGTGTGTGTGTGTGTGTGTGTGTGTGTGTGTTTACCGAAGTGGGTGACAGCCTTTGGTCCAGCTAGTCCAACAATGGCTGTCTACCAATGCAAAGTCAAAAAGTCCAGTGGTTGTTCAGTCTGTGAAGCTGGATGTCTCAGCTGGCCTCCTGTGTACACTGGAGTCCCCAGTGCAGAGAAAGAATTGACTTGCCAGCAAGATTGAAGGGAAGCAGGCAAAGCAAGTAAGCTCCCTTCTTCCATGACCTTTATGAAGGCTGCCAGCCGAAGGTGTGGCCCAGATTAGAGGTGGAGCTTCCCACTTTAAAAGATTTAATTTAGAAAAAAATCCCTCAGAAGTGTGCCCAGCCACGTGGGTTTTAGTTACTTCCGGATATAGTCAACTTGACAACCAGAAAGCGCATCACCGAGGGCTTGCTTATTTACTCAGAAAATGAGGAGTTGTAGACAACTTTATTCTGGACCTTAAAGTGGAAGGAAAAGGAATAAAGAAAAGTATATGTTTTGAAAGTGAAAACCAGTGTTTAGGACCTAGTGACTCAGTCCTTAGCCCTGGAGAGAGGTGTGGCCGTGATTAGTGGAGTCTCACAGAAGACTGAAGGGGCCTGCACATCTTCTGGTTTGTGATGGGGCAGAGAGGTTAGAAGTTTACAGTCTACCCAGAGCGCATAGACTGTAAAGGATTAATTTGATTTCTCTCTTTTTATTATCTCTAAATATCTTCCAGTACTATAGAGATAAGCCAGTATTACAAAATGATCTCCCCTATTTAACAAGGGTTGTTATGAACATTCACGGCATCTGTTATTTATTATGTAAATTAGTATCATCTCAATAAATGAATCTAAAAGTTTAGAGGCATAAATATAATCACTTCTTTGTGAGTAATCTAAAGTAGAATTAAAAAACAAAACCCCTTATAGATACTTGAGAGAAAATAATTTATTTTGATTCAAAGTTTAAGGGTACAGTCCATCAGGTTGGAGACATCGTGGTCCAGGAGCAGGAGACAGCTGGTCACACTGCATGCACATCAGGATCAGAGAGCGGCTCATACTGCCCCACTCCTTCTCCATCTCATTCAGCTCAGGACCCAGCCCATGGAGTGAGGTCACCCGTGTTCAGGGTGGGACTTCCAACCCCAGCCTAATCTAGAACATTGTCCCACAGACAAACCCAAAGATCTGTTTCCATATGGGAAATTGTTTTTCTCTTGGCTTAGCAGCTACACCTGAATCTTCTGATATTTTAACTACTGCTGCACCCACCACTCCGCAGAACATCCTTCCCCTCGGACTGCGGCCTGGCAAGGTTTCCAGTCCTGTGGTCACCATCTCGGCCGCAGAGGGCAAATGTAGGTTTTGACTAAGTCTTTATTATTCTGTACACCAGTAAAACCTTGGGAATCAGATGTTGGTGTGAAAACTTGCTAGATCAGAGAAGCCAAAAAACAACCAGCTGAGCTTCCCTTTCAGCTGGAGACCCAACAAGAGAAGCATCTTTCCGTTCATCTTAAGCCAAAGATCAAAACTCTCTAAATCCCTACCTACTCCTTCCTGTGCATCTCTCTATCCATATTCCTGGGTCCTCTGTGCTCTCTATAGCTAATTCTTGTCAACTAGTCGCTGCCTTCACCCCTGATGCAAAGTTGATTTTATTAACAGTGTCGGAGTTTCACAGTGTGATCAAATATTCCGCAACACTAAATCCCATCAAGTTGACATCTACCAAGAGGGAATCTGAGTGGTTTTAAAACAAAGGTTTTGAATTAGAAACGTGTACTCTACCTGTTTAAAAAAGTAATTAAATTGAGTCAGTCACTTTCCACAGTAAATGGTATATTTTGTCACTTGAGATAACATCCTAAATAGGAAACATTTGTTCCAGTCAGACATTAGCAGGTTCAATGGCTTAGGGTTTTTTCCTTCGGTAGTGCATGTTATGTATTCATTGGTTTATGTTTTATAGCTGTGACTATTTGCCTTCTGTCTTAAAGCCTTTTAATTCTCCCATTGGTGTACATGGAAGAATCATTTGTAATGTTTCTGTTTCCTTGATGCAGACGATACCCTACTGTTGAAAAGCGAGCCAAAATCTTCAATGGAGTGAGTTATGTTCCTGTACCCGAAGATGGTCCCTTCCTGAAGGCATTACTCTTCCAACTGAGATTATCGGGTGATGATAAAGACTTTGTGGAGAGGCGTGATAGCTGCTCACACACCAACAAATCACCCGTCTATGGACTTTCAGTAGGCGGTGAAGAACTCTGGCCAGTCATTGCTTTTCTGAGGAACGATATGATTTATGCAAGTGTTCCACTGGTTGAACAAGCCCTATCCCCCCGCCCATCTGTAGTTAGTGTTAGTGGAGTCTCACAAGGCTTGGAACTGCTTTTCGGGATACAGGATTTTCTTTACTCCTCAAGTCAGAAAAGTGACACAGACCTAAACACAAAGTTGAGTCAGTTGCCTGACCTGCTTCTGCAGGCTTGTCCTTTGGGTACTCTGTTGGACACTAACTTGCAGAATTTACTGAATAGTGCTAATTTCTCATCTGTGACTCAGCCGCACAAACAGCCAGCATGGAAAGTTGGAACATACAAAGGAAAGCCTCAGATTTCTATTTCTATCACTGAAAAAGTGAAGTGCATGCAGTATGGTAAACAGGATGCAGCAGACACGTGGCAAGTTGTTGGGACAGTCACTTGCAAGGTGAGCTTTTCTCCAGGATTTGCTTTGTCACATCATTTAACACTGAAGAACAGGAAATTTTGCAGCTTTTCTTGTACAGTTTTAAAAGTTGTGATTGTTATCCTTAGCAGCAGCCATGAAATTTTGTCTTTCTGTATTTTTTACAAATTGTTCACTTAATGACTATTATGTAATGAATTATCTCTTTGCTCTAAAATAGACATTATCTTAATAGTTTCCGTGGGTCACAACTTTAGGAGCAGCTTTGCTGGAAATCTTCAGTAGAGAAGGCCCTGTCCCCACTTTCACATGTCTCCACTGGCTGCTTGAGTAGATCAGATAGTGTGTGCTTGTGTGTGTGTGAAAGAGGAGAATTCGAGCTATGGTTCTCACGTCGCACTCTGAAAAGCCACAGCATCATTTCTACTACGTCCTGTTTGTTAGACGCAAAGCCGATCACTAAGTCTGGTTACACAGAATCAAATCCACCTCAGGAAAAGAGGTGTTTGGGACACCTTGTGAATATCCTTTAGCACCATCTCACTTTACATCAAATAACAAGAGGGTGCTTATTTTATTAAAATAGCTCAATGATCGAGTTATCTGTCTTAAAGTTAGAAAATGGGGACCGTGGAAACAGATAGCAATGATTAACATCAGGTTGAATAATAATCAATAAACTCCTCCAATTAAACACTACATTTATGTATTAATAGTATGTTCAAATATCTTTTTTGGTCCTTTATTTTATATATTTTGTCAATTTAACATTTAGTTACTATATATAAATCCTATGAATAAAGTATATTTTAAGAACAGAATTAGATAGGGAAATTGACTCTTTTTTCTAATTAAAGTAACCTAAAAGTTTTGTCTATGCTAAAAGTTTCTGTTCTGTTCAAAATTGCATTTAAATTGTTCATCCTATTAGGAAGAGAAGCTTGAAAAATCATGGGCTGTGTCATTCATCACTCGTAAGGTGCTGAGTCTTTTCCTCGTGAGTTCAGTGCAATAAAAATTAGAAAAGGCTGCTGTTCTTCCTCCTGGATGTTACACATATTGTGATTAACATGATGTGTACATTTCTCTGCTCATTGTTAAGCTGACCCTAGTTTCTTGTTTGCGTGAAATATGAGTTATTGCCTTCGCCCTGGTTCAAATGACTATAATGAAAATGTTTTTTAAATAAAGGAGGGGCTGGTGAGATGGCTCAGCCGGTAAAGGTACTTTTCTCCAAGCCTAACAATCTGAGTTCCATTGCCAACTCTCATGTGGTGAGAGAACCGACTCTCACAAGTTGTCCCCTGACCTCCACACATGTGCTGTAGCATACATGCTTATACACATATGTATACACACATACATGCTCATATACACTAAAATAAATCAATGCAATTTTCTAGAAAGTGCTTTAAAGTGGAGAGGGATAATGGCGTATACCTCAACCTAATGGTAAATGTTTGTCTGAGGCTGTCCATTACCTCTAAATGACCTGTGTCATTACAAAGTCACCTAGCTTTGTAAATCTCTTATCATTTTAAAATAAGATAGCCTTCTATGTGTCTTCTTCTCAGGTCCAGATTTGTATATGCCAAAGGATTTTTAAAAAGCATATACAGATTTCTTCTAGAATGGTGGTCCTCATCCTGTACTTATGGTATTTTAAGTGACTGGACAGCAGGAGTTGTGACGGTTTCCGTAATGGTGCAGTTTCTTCAATCTCATTGCGAATGATACACTGCTAGGAAAAAAATTAATGAACGTAAAATGATGCTTTAGGTCTTAATACTATTTACTCTTAAATATCTGGGTGTTTATTTTCTCAATAAATAACAAAATCAAGACTTTTATTCTTGCTAATTTACAAATATAATATAACACCTATTTTTAAATTCAAATTTGAAATTTGATATTCTTGTAATTATCACAAAGTAGGGAAAAAAAAAGACCTTTCTAAGCTACTAATTGTGCCCCAGCACAGTTCAGAATGCCTGCCTACTGTTGAAGCAGATACACTATGAATTCCTATGTGTTAAATGGTAGATCAGATATTACACGGTGAGATGGCTCAGTGGTCAAGAGCAGGTACTGCTCCTGCAGAGGATCTGAGTTTGGTTCCTAACACCCACATGGTGGCTCACAACTGTCTAATTGCCATTCCTGAGCATCTGACACCTCCTCTGTCCTCTGTGGGCTGCTGCTTACATGTGATGCACATGCATGTGCCCTGGCGAATACACATAGCATAAAATTAAACAGGTATTTGAAACATTTCAAAGTGAAAGATTTTATATTAACATTGGGGAAGAAATAAGGTTGAAGATTAGAAAAGGGTATGAAATAGAAACAGTTAAAACTGTTCCATTTCAGAGTTAAAACTGCTCTCCTGTGAATAGCAATGGATGTGTGTGTGAGGAAGCACTGTGCAGCTCTTGCTGAGAAAGCGCGCGAAGCTGCAAGAGGGGAACAAATAGGAGCACAGGTCACATGGTGACTAGCAGTGACTGTGTGAGCAGACTGTAGCATCTAGAAGCACAGATCACATGGTGACAAGCGGTGACTGCGTGTGCAGACTGCAGGTAGCATCTAGAAGCACAGATCACATGGTGACTAGCAGTGACTGCGTGTGCAGACTGTGTGTAGCATCTAGAAGCACAGATCACATGGTGATTGCGTGTGCAGACTGTGTAGCATCTGACCTGAGCACTCTGCCTGCCGAGTCCTTCTGCTAAACGCCTTGTGTGTCTAATCAAACATGTTTCATTTGGCTAACTGGATCCAGCACTTTACAAACTGAATAAGGGCTGGAGGGATGGCTCAGCAAATAGGAGTACTTACTGCTCTTGCAGAGAACCCAGGTCTGGTTCTCAGTGCCCACACCAGGCAGTTAAACAGCTAACTGCTTGTAACTCCAGCTCCAATGGGTCCATTGTCTTCTGATTCTGGCTTCCACAGACACAGTACTCATTGTACATATCCACACATAGACATAATTTAAACTAAAATAAGAAGTAAATGTCAAGTTAGAATTAAGGTTCAAGGAAGGCCCCTAGTACACCCTCTCCCCACACCCACATTTATACACACAAAAGTAAGGTGTGTTGGTGTAGGCTTATGAAGTAAAGACATTGAGACTCAAGTACCAGAGGAGCTAGGGAATAAATCTTTTCTTTTGATTATAGAAACAAGTCAGTCAAGACTTCATTCTGGAGACTGGACTCGGTAGAGGAGTTCACAGAGAACTGCGTGTCAGTTTGTTGAACCTCAAAGCTGGGATTTAAGGAGAGGGCTGGGGGAGTGCTCTATCATCTGGGATTTAAGGAGAGGGCTGGGGGAGTGCTCTACCATCTGGGATTTAAGGAGAGGGCTGGGAAAGTGCTCTATCATCTGGGATTTAAGGAGAGGGCTGGGGGAGTGCTCTATCATCTGGGATTTAAGGAGAGGGCTGGGAGAGTGCTCTGTCATCTGGGATTTAAGGAGGGCTGGGAGAGTGCTCTATCATCTGGGATTTAAGGAGAGGGCTGGGAAAGTGCTCTATCATTTGGGATTTAAGGAGAGGGCTATAAAACTACTCTATCATCTGGCCCTGGTAGTCATAACATAGAAGCTCATGAAAAGACCTATGGAGCCGGCTTCCCTGCCTTCCCTGACCTCCCAAGGATAATGAAATCTTTCATGGTTACCCTACCATGGGCAAGCCAACTCAGTCACATAGGAAGAAGACCCAGTGTCTCCATGCTGAAGCAGACTGTTAGGTGGTGCAGTGCAAGGCTTACACAATCAAAATGAGCTAGGCACAAAGAAAGCAAGGCTTTCTTTTAAACCTTTAATTGTGTGTGGGTACACATGTCTCGGCATGCATGTAGAGGTCAGAGGACAATTTGGGGGAGTTGGTCCTCTCCTTCTACCATGTGGGTCCTGGGGATCAAACTCAGACTGTCAAGCTTGCCTGAAAGTGCCTTTCCCCTGAAAGTGATGGCTCCTGACTATATCGGGAGAAAGCACGCTGGCAAGGACCAGCGGGTGTAGGTGCACATGGAAGGACAAGATGGTATGGTTTATTCAGAAAGAATGCCGAATTTCTATATGTTTGCAATGTAATTAAGGGATAGAACACTAGAGTTAGATGGGAACCAAATGATGGGAGGCATAAAAGTGAAAGAGGAGCCATTGAAATGTCTGAGTCTGGAGTCAGTGTGGCTGGAGGGCTCGAGCAGTGCTTCTCAAACTTCCTAATGCTGTGTGCCACCCTTTCATACAGTTCCTGTGGTGCCCCGTCTCCTGCAACCATAGTTCCCATTGCTACTTCACTAATTTTGCTACTATTATGAATTGTATTCATTGGATCTGATATGTACGACCCCTGTAAAACGGTTGTTCAGCCCCCAAGGGTGTCATGTCCCACAGTTTGAGAACCACTGGACTAGAGGAAAACAAGTCAGATTGAGCTAGTAAACAGTAACATTGTAAGGGCCTGGTTGCCAGGGTCCTGAGAGAAACCAGTAGATTTGAACTAGCTGTTAATAGGGGCTTAAAGGAGAGCCAAGGGGTCAGTGAAGACTCTCTGACGACTGGCTTGGCTAACTATCAAATTGCTAATCAGAAAACAGAGCAAAGAGAATAATGCATAGGGAAAAGATACATTGGGAGAAGTGACTTGAATTCAGAAAAGCCTCAGGTAAGCTGCACTGCTGAAAGACCTTGGTCATTCTTGTTTCTGCTTGCATTCCAGTGTGACTTGGAAGGAATCATGCCAAATGTTACCATCAGCTTGAATCTCCCCACCAATGGATCTCCACTTCAAGATATTATCGTTCATCCTTGCGTGACTTCTCTTGATTCAGCCATTCTGACCGCTAGTAGCATTGATACAATGGACGATTCTGCGTTTAGTGGGCCTTATAAGTTCCCGTTCTCTCCGCCTTTGGAGTCATTCAGCTTATGCCACTACACTTCTCTGGTAAATCACCTTGGCACAGTTGAGACTCTGCTGACACACTGGTGAATGCTCCTGGATGGAAACTTTTCATGAGTTATTTACAGGACAGGGAGGGGTGGATAAGATAAAAGTTCACGTCTTTGAATAGGCTACCTCTTATCTCTAATGTCTATAACAGCATTAACTTTCACAGTCAGTGAAGTTTTTTTTTTTTCATCTTTAACTAAGAATCCCAGATCACAGGATGGACCCTGATGTGATTTAGTCATGGTTTTAAATGCAAACACGAAATAACAGGCAGGCAGTCTTAGCTAAGCAAACATGGGGTATTTGTAGCTGTTTGTGCTCACTGTGTGCGCTGTGTGTCACTGTCCTAGGCACTTGCGTCTTTTTCTCTAGTGATTCCAACAAACCTTAAAGTAGATGGTATTGTGTCCGTTTTATAGATTGTGAGAGTCTTAGAGAATTTAAATGGCTGATAAGTGGCAGAGCCTGGGTTTGAACCCAGGTCTTCCAAATTCCCAAAGCCTGACATGTTTTTACTATGTTGTGTCAATTGTCTCTATTTCCAATTATCAGCCAGTTAGATTCGAAAACCCTGCTCCAGACAGATTGACTAGAAGAAATTTATCTTGAGGGATTCTCATTATCATTCAAGAAATAGATGTGGGCTACCTGAGACTTATAAGCAAAGCT
Source organism: Alexandromys fortis (assembly GCF_014885135.2). NCBI lineage: Eukaryota > Metazoa > Chordata > Mammalia > Rodentia > Cricetidae > Alexandromys > Alexandromys fortis. Next base: position 4,251,461 of record NW_026068016.1, read on the forward strand.
ACGACAGTCTCCCTTGTCTCGCCTCTCCTTCCCAGTGTTCCCTGTCTTTTGGGTCTGCTCGCACATGCTCTACCTACATAAAAGAGAGACTTCCCTGTGTCTTGTATAAATGTACCAATAAGATGTCTCGCTCACAGCGGCATACAGGCAGTTTCCTCTTCAGTCAGTCATTAATGCCCAGCTAAGCTATTGCTGAGCTGGGGGCTGGAGAGGAGAAACAGTCACAGGACAGGAAGGGAGCGTTTGAACTGTGGGCAGAGCCGTGTGTGTAGAGACGACCTGTGCTGAGGTCTGAGAACACGGAAGAGCAAGAGTAGGAGCAAGTGTGTTCTGTAAGGTGCCTTTCTGGTCTCTGTTCAGAGAGGAAGGGAATCTGCTCTCAGGACAGATGGAGACCAACAAGGCTGTTGTGGAAGCAATGTAGAACAGCCCTCTAGCATTAAAGCCATGCCTACATGATAAATATATACAGATTTATAAAGTTTTATAAAACTTTATGTATTTATAATATGTATGTATAGCTAATAAATATATTACTACAGGGCTTTTTTTTCCTGTCACCATTTGTATCTTAGACTCATTAGCATGAGAATTATACTAAGAGTTGTGTCTGTTTTCAGGTCCCTGTCCCACCAATATTGGGTTCTTATCACATGAAAGAAGAAGAAGTACAACTGAAAATAACAGTTAATTTAAAACTTCATGAAAGTGTAAAAAATAATTTTGAAATCTGTGAGGCTCATATACCTTTTTACAACAGGTAGGGACAAGTAATATGGCGCCATGATTGCTGTCCTCTGATGTATTTCTGTCCCACAATAAAGTGTCTTCTTCATTTACCATATTTTTAAAAGCTAAGTAATTTTGTTACTCAAATGAGTACTGATTCTGAACTAAAATGTAATCATGAAAAGAGTCTATTTACCTTTAGATGATGCCTCAATTTTTTCCATTTAAACTTGCAAATAAATTCCAAACTTAAGTCAGTGTAACTTCCTCAAGGACCACTGTGCCACTGACTTGACTTCTATCAGTGTCTCTGGTCTATGGAAATCAGTCTTAACCATCAACAGCCTGGTGACTTAGCCAGTTAGAGCAGAGGTCAGTTCTGCTTTAAAATGTGTTCAGCAGTGTAGCTCTTTACAAAGTGTACTTAATTAGTAAAATCATAATTTTAATCTACCAATGCATGTGATATGAATATAAGCTATATGATTTTATAATTGTCTCTAAGGAATACTAATGTGATATATAGTTACTGTAAATGTTTATGTGATTTCTGCTGTTCTCTAAGATCTGTATTCATTTTTTGTTCTGCAGTTGGAGTATAGATCTGCTTTTATAATGTAAATAACAGTAGCAAGATTTGAATCATCAACTTTAAAACTTATATCTAAGGGTTTTTTTTTCTATGTTCTCTCTCTCTCTCTCTCTTTCTCCTTCTCTCTTTTTCTTAAAGAGGTCCGATTACCCATTTGGAATACAAAGTTAGTTTCGGTCAACTTGAAGTATATCGAGAAAAAAGTTTATTGGTCTGGATTATTGGTGAGCAAGGTTTTGTCTATTGATTTTTTTTTCTCATTTGCTGTAGAATTTTCTGTTTTAGAATAATTGATTGATACATTTGTGTTTTAGGCCAGAAGTTCCCCAAATCAATGGAAATTAGTCTTTCTGGAACTCTAACGTTTGGCGCCAAGGGCCATAACAAGCAGCCATTTGATCACATTTGCATTGGAAATACAGCATATGTAAAGGTAAGCACATGGAACACTGCATCAGAAACCCTCATTTAGTTCTAAGCTGCACATGTATTTGAGCCTTAGTGTTTCCTAGCACTTTTTGTGTAGCTAAGTTCCTTCTTAGAAACATTTGTTGGGGGGAACAGGATATCTGCCTTAGGCCAAACTGCTCTCCAAATCCCTGTGTAAGACTAGTTGGCTTTAAGCTTATGAGCCTCCTGCCTCAACCTCTCCTAAATGCTCGGACAAACATGAGTCACCATGGCCAGTAGTAGTTTTCCTGTTTCACCAAATGCCCAAATTTTAAGGAAAGTAGTTAAGAATAGCCTAAACACTCTAATTTAAGCTACCTAACTCTTAGTGATCAAATTAGATTTATGTTCAAAACTAAGATGCAGCCCTTGATTTCAATAGTTTTCAATAGTACAGATTAGTGACTGATCAGTACTAACTGCTTTAGGTGTCTTGGAGCAAGCGTGAGTCCTTCTGGCCAAAGCAAACTCTGAGGACGATGTGAGCATGAAGGCTGACTAATATCTTCATCTGAACAATGGGTTAGGGCCAACATGGCCCAGTGGGTCAAAGCTCTACCTAAGTTCAGTCCCTGGAATTGAGAGTGGAAAGAGCCAGCTCTCAAACATTGTCCTCGGCCATCTCCATCCACACATGGCATGTAAGTGCCTGTGCTTACACACAACAGCACATAGTGCGCATGCCGCATAAACATAGTAAGTATTTTTTAAAATGACTTAGAGAGTGAAAGGAGGTGAACACGGTTTCAGAAGCCAGTGCTAGGAATGTGAGTTCTCCATAGGAAGGGCAGGTGATAGGAAGATCAGGTTGGAATAGAGAGAGCCTGGATAGCCTCAACCTTTGCTAGATGTTTCAGTTTCTGAGAAAGATTCGTTTATGGGTGTTAATCTGCAATGGATTCAAGCAAAGTGCATGATGACAAAGACTGTATAACTCTTACTCATTCTCTGTTTGATCCTCAACATCTAGTCCAGGGCCTAGCACATAGGTATTTGTTGAATATGCATGTATGTACGTACGTACATATGTATGTATACCTGGTGATAGCAACATACCTTAATGTAAATGTGCAACAGATAGCTAAAACCCTAAAATTTGATTCACATGAAGATCCACCGTATAATAAGGATTTAGGAGTACCCATTGAAAAGAGAAAGTTGATACAAGAAAATGAATAGGATCATATAAATAAAAGAAAATAAGGAAAGATTCAGAAGAATCAGTAAGGAAAATTGAAGGAATAACCAGAAAGTTTATGGGGAAGGAGAATGCCATCAGAGAAATCAAAGATGAAAGATAAATAACTATCTATAAAATCAGCAGTAGTGAGGGTGAGAATACACTGCTAAGAATTTATATTTTTCTGTGTGGGCTTTGACTTCGCCTACTATCCTGTTTTAAGGCTTATTATTTAAATTTTTGATTTTTTTTTTTCAGAAAAAAAAATACAGAATGTTACTACATTGTGTATGGCAAGGGCTGTTTTTTAGAATTTTCTTGCTCATTTCTTTCATTTAACCAGTTCCAGTCTGATGAAAAGCATATAACAAATGCATATAATCAATATGGAATGGACCTCGTCTGCATAGCTTCTAACACCGAGAGTAAAACACTAATGCAGCACAAGCTCTTTGCTTTCCTATTATGTGAATTGCTGTAAGAAAGAGATTTTTAAAATCTGAAAAATATTATACACACATGCACACATATAAAATTGGAGAAATTTGCAGAGAAAAGAGGAGAAAAAAAAGTATATGGCTTGGTATGTAACGCAGAGATGGAGGGCTTGCCGGAAACGTACAAGGCCCCTGATTTAGTGTAGGGGGTGGTGTTGAAAAGATAGCAGGATCTTGGCAAATGAGGTGTTTACCAACACAAATGAGAACCACAGCCCAAGGAGCCTAGAAAGGCGTTAACTCCTCATCTTTACAGCCCAGTGTGGTGCTAGCATTCACAGTGATAACCGTACATCACCGATGGGATCCAAGAGCTGTGGCTTACATTTTAGAAAGTTTTCTAGATGAGGAAAGGAATAACTTGATAACAGTTCTGTAAGAGATTTTGGTTATCAGAAAAATGAGGCAGAGCATGCCATTTCCCCAAGCATGAGATAAGCTGGTATCTCTTCTTGTCATGATTGCATTTGTGTGCTTAATTAAAAAGCATACACATCTTACATATACTGTAAATGTGGTTGGGGCTGGAGAGATGGCTCAGTGATTAAGAGCACTGGCTGCTGCTGCTCTCCCAGAGGACTCAGATTCAATTCCCAGAACCCACATTGTCCCTGCCCTCTTCTGGCCTCTGAGGGCATCATACACAGATGTGCATGCTGGCAAAACATCTATACACGTAAAATTAATTAACTGAACAAAGAATGTGATCTGAATTGATCACAGATAGCCTGCTAGGGAGAAAAGACTATATATAGCTCTATCAGAAGTACAGCAGGAGCAGGAGCAGTTCTGAGTTCTGATACACGGTCTGCTGCACATACTGAGTACTAACTACTTCCCTGTGTGCACCAGGGTTCACGTTAATGGAGCACTGGATGAGTTAAGCACTTACAAAGAAATGGAACTAGTACAAAGCAGTATGCACACATTTATTATGTGTTTTCACAACTGTACTTTAGTATTTGGGTCTTAGCAAATAATCGCCTCAACTGACTCTCTCTCTCATTTCCCTAGCTTCATTTTAGGATCTCAGATTATACACTCACTGGATGTTATGCCGATCAGCATTCAGTTCAAGTTTTTGCATCAGGAAAACCAAAAATAAGTGCGTGTAAGTTGTACAGGTTCAAACTAAGCAGGATTAAAATGGTACTGTGTTGTCACTACTTACAGCAAAATTAAAATGCAATGAGACTTGGAGATTGGGATTTTATAAATATTTCTTTGGCTTGATTCCTTCCCACATAACTTTTGGTGAACTTTATGTTGTCTTCTGACTTGTGTTTAAAAACAGTCTGGGCTCTTTGGACTGGAGATGGAAGGGGAGAGGAGTGGGGGGCAGGGGAGAAGGGTGGGAGGAGGGGGAGGGAAATGGGAGGCTGGGAGGAGGCGGAAACTTTTTTTTTCCTTTTCTCAATTAAAAAAAAACTCAACATACTGTACCTCAGAATGTGCATTCAGAGAAAGGACTATTAAAGAAGTATTTAAATTATAATAAAAATATCGTAGCAAGAAAAAAAACAATAAAAACAGTCTGGATGAGCAGGCCCCGTTGGTGTGGCTTTAGTATATAGCATATATGTGGATTTGCTCTGGTTATATTAAACTCCCATCTGACTCCAATGTATGTAACTTTGGAAAAGCTGCTGAACGTCTTAAGTTTTAGTGTCCCCATTTCTAAAGGAGAAGTTAGAGGGAACTGTTTAGTGCTCTGAAGGCAGTGGGCCTGGATAGGAGCCTAAAAACAAGGGGCCCACTCTATTCAGAGCGTCAGACAGTATACACTCTGAGGGCTAGGAGGAGTCACCTGAGCATAGTGTCCAGTCTCAAGGGCAAGCCACATAGTAGTATATAAACTGTAGCAATAACCAGTAATAAAGACTCAGAGTTAAACCCACTCCTATCTGCTTCCCCTGGGAGTGACAGGAAAGCACAAGCCAAGAACAATTCCATCTCTCTGAAGAAACTGAGGTCACAAGACTTTTATTCTGTTTTCTTGGAGTTTTCCTCACAAGCACTCAGAATCCCCATCACAGAACTCCATGCTTGGACTGCGCTCCACAGTAGTGGCCAGATGGATAAAGACACTGTTGTCAGGCCTGATGGCCTGAGTTCTAGCCGTGGGACCCCAGTGGAAGAGAACTGACTCTGAAAGTTGTCCTGGGCACGCGTGCACACACACCACATGCTGTCCTGGGCACGCATGCACACACACCACATGCTGTCCTGGGCACGCGTGCACACACACCACATGCTGTCCTGGGCACGCGTGCACACACACCACATGCTGTCCTGGGCACGCGTGCACACAACACCACATTGCTAGGTTTCTTTGAATGTAATAAAAAAGTTAATGAAGTAAAAATGACAGTATTATATACCTTATAATTTTTGCGAATAGATTATATTTTAAAATTTAATTATTCTTAATAAATGCCATAGCCACTAAACATCATTTAGCACCTTCTCCAACATACCAAAGGACAAGCAATAGAAAGATGATTTCCTGCCTTCGTTGATTGTATTGGTTGTAAGATGCATATACATTTACATATATATGCTGTATGTGAAAATATGTATATATTTTTTTAGAGGAATATATCAGGAGGTAAAAAGCAAAACTTAAAATTATTCAATTTAGCTTAAGTACATACAGGTGGCATATAAAAGTAAGTAGACTGAAGTAACTCGGTAAAGGTAGGGGTAAGAATGTCAGGTTATATATCTAGCTAGGAATAATCCAATTTATAAAAGTTCCTATATTTAGGGACATTTGTTTAGTTTGTTTGGGCAGTACTTGGGATACAACTCAAGGCCTCGAGCTTGTCTAGCCTCAGACTTAGGTTCCTAAACATTGGAAGACTTTGTGCCTGAATGCTTTAGAAGAACTAGAAAACTGTATTACAGAACCTAGACAATTTCTATAAACGGCAGTAACTCTGTGTAGTGGAGTCAGATGGGCCAGTATTCCTACCTCCGTGTTGTCGCTGTGTTTTCTCCTCTAGCAGTCTTTGCTGCTTTTAGGTGAACTGATGAAGGCATGTCTATAGTGTATATGCTCTTTTATGAAAGTATAATATTAAACAGTCATCATTGTGTCTAAAGAGAGATGCATATTTTTCATCTTCTATGAAAAATGTTATCTCTTTAGATAATAACTAAAATATGTTTAATATTAACTAAACACAATTTTCAGAAACCATAATAAAGAATAGGTTTCTATAATATACGTGTTCTTTAATACATCAGTAATATATCTATTTTTATTTCTTTATTGAGATAAGGTCTCAACTCTATAGCCCAGTATGGCCTCCCGCTCACCATCTTCTTGCCTCAGATTCCCAAGTCCTAGGATTATAGATGCATGCCACCAATGCACAGCTTTTATTTGCCCTTTCTATAAAGAATATTGAATGTGAGAATTCATTTCAAATGAGTCACCGTACCTAGCCCTTTATTCCTTCACACTTTCATTTTGCCTTGTACTGAGTATACAGTGTGGCTCTGCAAATAGTTTAGTAAAAATGTTTATTTTTTTTTTTTTTTTTTTTTTTTTTTGGTTTTTCGAGACAGGGTTTCTCTGTGCCTTTGGAGCCTGTCCTGGAACTAGCTCTGTAGACCATGCTGGTCTCGAACTCACAGAGATCCTCCTACCTCATAGTAGCGTTTTTCACCAGCTATGTTCCAGATATAATTTCTATGTGTTTTATGGACGTTAACTCATTAAGCCTCACAGCACTTTATGTGCTGGTATCCCTGTGTTATGGCTGGGGACACTGGTGGAACAGAGGCCATGTGAAGTAAAGGACATGGCTGAGATTCAGACACGGGCAGTTGGCCACTGGAGCCTGTCCTCTGAACAGTGTGCTGTGCCGCCTCCCAGTATTGCTGAAGCGGGAACAGGAAAGGTGGCGTGACTCTATGGAGTTCGTGCTGAAGGGCATGAAGCAAGGCAGAAAAGGCTGGGTTATAGTCAGTGATGCAAATAGTAAGAATGTGTGTATTCCAAGTGGCATAACTTCATCAGTTTTATTACTTAGAAAACTTTGGTGCAAGGAGGTTACCATTTGTCCAGAGTGCAAAACTGTGACCGCACAATGCTTAGATTGGAGCCAAACCAGAAGAAACAGGAAAGCAGCCTCCTGAAAGTGCTGTGGGGAAGTGGTGATGATTTGTGTCTCCAGCTCTTTGATTGCAGTAATGAATGCCTTGACTAGAATTCGGAACCTGGTAGAGGTCATAGAAGGAAAACCAAGAAAAGCAGTGGTTCATTAGAAAATCAACTAGCAATGTAGGGAAAATAAACATTTGGTATAAATAAGAGATTTCATATAATGTGGTCTGCCCAAATATTTATGAGTTCATTTTAATGGGGTCTAAGTTGTAATAAATCCTCAATAGGGTAAAATAAATAGAATACTTCAAAGTTATTATCATGACATGGCTATACTCCACAAGCTATCAAAAACTGATAGCTTCATTCTCTTGCCGGGTTTTTGCTAAGATTAAACATTTTTATCATTTCCTTTATTTTTCCTTTTGTAGATCGGAAACTAATTTCTTCTGACTATTACATCTGGAATTCTGAAGCTCCTGCTCCAGTAACATATGCGTCGTTGTTGCCATGATTTTCTCATGGGATTTATTTATTTCTTCAAATGGGATTTATGTGATGTAACATTCTGTAGTAGAATCATATTATTTTTATTTCTTACATGTATTCATATAACCTGTGACTGAAAAATCACTGAATGATTTCTTTATCCAAACATTTATATCTGATGTCTTTAGTCTGATACAGTGTGAAAAAATTTATTCAAGGCTAATGTCTTCCTTTCTTTGTTGCCCTCTGATTTCATGCCAGTGTGACTCAGGACATATGAAAGTAGTGATTCATTTTGACTCAAGACCAGTCTTGGTGTCCATGCCATATGTTCCTTCCTAGAACTGTGGCAGGCCTCCAGGCGCAGGCCCAGCCAGGACAGGCCCAGCCGTGGCCTCCTGTGGGACAGGCTGTGCTAATCAGTCAGAGTCCTTTCCTTAAGTAAGAGCTCAGCCTTCCCCAGCACAGTCTCAGGCAGCTGTCCTGTGGGTTGTAGGGACCTACAAGGAAACCGTGCTTATCCAAACCTCAGCAAGCAGCATGCTATTTCAGAATGGCCACGATCTGGTTAAATAATCACGAAACACGGAGATACTGCTCAAATAATAAGCTGCTCTTCACATCCCTCCTCCTGGCCAATAAAGAACCTGCATAACTGTTCAGTGTTCTTGAGCTACTCTTCTGGGCAGGGTCACTGTGCAGCTGAGGATGACCCTGAATCCCTCTCGAGTGCTGGGATTTCAGTGGTGTATCACCATGTCCGGTTTGTTCTCCGCTTCTAGGGAGCAAATTCAGCTTCATGCATGCCAGGCAAGCCCCCTCCCAGCTGAACTATGATGGTAACCCAATAATAACCCCTCTCAGGCTCCTTTAACTAACTTAGTAATCTGCCTGAATGACGTGTTTAGGGTACCAGGCAACCAGGCTGCAGTACTTCAGAAGAAGAGCACAGAGGCCTGTGATTATTCAGTGTCCTTGGACAAGGTTTTAAAAATAATTCTAGCTATTATACTCTTTTTTTTTTTTTAAATTAAAGTCTGTTAACAAATGAACTCAGGTAAACTCAAAAGCCCTTTCATGGGTAAAAAATCATTTACACTAATGTAATGTAGCATATTTTTCTTAAGTCTGTCCCTGTCATTTTCTCTACCATTTTCTTGATTCCTTCGAAACCACCTACCGTGTTCTTTACCCTCTACCCATTTCCACCATCTCGCTTCATGTTCTGCTTCAGAGCCATGTACTGTCTGTCGCCAAGCTGAATATTAAGTGGCAAAAAAAAAAATTAAAGATCATGAAAACTTAACTGATGTCAACTGAAGCCTGACCTCCCCCTCAAAGAAATTAGTGACATACTAATATTTAATTGGATTTATCCTGAGTTCTATTTCTTTGTTGTCTTTTTTAAAAATGAGTCTTCTAAAAAGGGCTTAGAGAAAGCTGCTGATTGTTCAGAGAAGAGTTAAAACCATTAAGGAGGAAGTGTGTATAAACTAGGACTTGAAATACATTTTCAATTAGGGTCATTCCTACTCATTATAAACCCTCTTTGCCTGCAGAGCTTCTCACAGCCTCAAGGTCTGTTTTCACAGTCATCCTAAGTAAGAAGAGGGTAATTGCCAGACCAGGACGGTAACTTGCTGTCCCGGCTCACCCAAAGGAAGTCAGCAGTGAAAGAAAACAGTTCTGTGGTTTCTATCACTCCTCAACTCAAAGTGTAACATGGTACTTTAAGTTATTAGGGTAGCCCTTTGGAAATTGTAACTGTACAAATGCTTAGCAAATTGTTCTAAGGTAGACAGGACACATTCATCTGGAAAAATTCAATATATAATCCCTGAGGCAAACTCTCTTCATAAACAAATTAGATAAACCAGTGACCTCTAATTTGACATTTCTAGAAACCTAGGGAAAATCTAGGGGTTCCTAGAAAAGCATGGGGGTGACAGGGAAGCAATGCCATCTGTTGCGGTTCCGTTCTGACAACACTAGGGAGCTAAAAGCCAGCCCACATTTCATCCCATTGAGATCAGCTGGGCACACTGATGCTTTTGATTTTGTCTAGAAACCTGTCACTTCAGGATAATTTCTGAAGACAAAGCTTGTTCCCGGTTTGGTAGGTGACCTGTTTAATGTTTTCCCTGTGTCTGGGAGCTCCTTAGTGTAATTAGCGACCTTTGAACTCCACAGCTAATCCTGAGCTATTTTGTATTCCTTACTCATCTTTAAGGCTGGACCTTTCTTTTCTTCAGAGTCCACTGCCACAATTAAAGAAGAAACAGCTGCATTTCAAAGGGATTCCGATTCCAGAAGCTTAACTGTGATTGACATGTTCTTATTCTAAGCTATAAGACACTCTCAGAGTCCTTTCTTTGGTTAGAACTTCAATCATTTTCTAAAAAATTATCTCACTATGGATTTTATTCATTTTCTTTGATAGCTATTCTTTGCAATTTTTTTTTAACTTGAAAGGTGCTTTGCATTTGCAGTGAATATGAGCATCGACTTCCAGTGACAGATTTGGACGGGGTTAGACCTGCTCTAGATACCATGTTGCTAAATTCCCTTTTAGTGTCAAAATATGATTATGAAATCTGATATCTATGCTGTAGTTACTCTTACTCAACCCAAAGGGTTAAAGAAAGTTTTAAATATCTGCGAATGAACTCTAGAAAAGATGGGTCCTGATTTGGGTAAAACCTGTTCTCCATTTATGTACTAAGCAACATTGTAAGGCTCAGGATGTAGTACTCGACAGTGGGAATGTCTTACACTGTTAAACAATTGACCCTGCTAACTGGGAATGTACCATTAGCCCATCTCAAAGTCTTTTTTTTTCTTGCCATCTCAGTATTTCTACTGTTGCAATATTGTGGTCTTAGATTTCATGTGCTGTGTTTAACAAAGACATTTTGCACATAGTAACCATTGCTGGTTTTTTTTTTTTTTTTCCTGTTTCTTGTTACAATATTTAAAAAAAAGAAGAAGAAGAAAAACAAAAAACCTTAAGAGGCCCACATAGATTCCTCCAGTGCCAGTGGGAGGTTGTAGGTGGAGTTCCTCCCCAGGGCTTGCTGCCCTAGCAGAGGACTTGTTGCGGAGACAAAGGTCAAAAAAGGGATGTTAATAAACAGTCCTCAGGTTTAAGGGACTTTTTAGGATTACATCTTAAATTCCAACAAATCAGATTTAGGAGTTGCTGAAAGTGAAATTGATCCATCCCTCATGCAAACTTGGCAATACTTTCCTGTCCCGTTTGCTGGATAGTCAGCTGTATGATCAGATTAGAAGCCATTGTACCCCGCTGCTGAAAGGAAAGAGAGGCAAAAAGCTAAACACGGGATGAATTCTGAACCTTTTAACCTGGCTGGAGTATGTTGGTTGCTGTTATGCAAATACCTCCAATCCTCTGCTAAGTTCTGTGGAAATAATTTTCTTGAATGACAGGTTGATTCAGCAAGGATTCAGTCGCTGATTAATCCCCCTTTGATCTAGGGTATTTCACTTAACTACCAGTTACCTCTTTCTGACAAAGTGCAGCCGAGATTAGGGAGATCACTAGAACACGACCAGCCCATGCGTTTATTCTCCATAACCTTTCAAAGCAAGGGCCAAGAATGCAATTTATTCCCAGTTTTTGAAGATGCAAAGTCCTGTCTGCTAAGTTACAAAGTCAATTGAATACCAAATGAAGTTTATTTCTTATGTAAGAGAACAAACTTTTTTTTTTTTTGCTCTGCGGAACAATGATATTAGGAATCACAGGCTTTGAAGAGAGTAAAAACAAAGACTACATTCCAAGTACAACTTTTTTGTCTCATGTGCAAGAGTGCATTCTCACTGCCCCTAGATAAGCCAAGAATCAAAGGTGTGGCTGCAGTTATGCTGAGAAAACTCTTGTGTTTCATGGGATCGCCCCAGCCATCCCCGGCACTACTGAAATATGCACTGCTCCCTACAGCAAGGGAGACAAGCGGCACGCAATCTTGTTAGCTTTTCTCTTCTTGAGGAGGTGGAGCCTTATGTTCTCATTAAAATAACTGCATTCATTTTCCCTAAGTGGTATCATTGCCAAAGTAAGTCATTCTCTTAAGTGTCTTCTGCCTTTTGCTTTATCTTTTCCCCCATATACTTAAACTTTGAAATAGTCTGTGCAGTAATTCAGATGTGTTTCATGCTATTTTCACAGAATTCACTTTTTTAAAACGATTATCAGTATTAGTATTTTTCTAGATGTCAAATTATTCCTTAAATATCCTTCAAAACCTATAAAATATAGATACATAATATTACACAATAATTTGTAACAAATTTTGTTTTTAATTATTGTTGTTATTAATGACTAACTTTATAAATAAGACAAAACCTTTAAATGTTATATAGTTGCTCATTATCCTGTAGTAATCTACAATAAAAGCTACTGTTTAAATCATTTTGTATGGTTTTTTTTATTCAAACCTTTGTACTTAATTTATAAATCAAAACAACTCAAATGCATACGTAAATTTGTGACACACTGGCCTCCTGTAATTCTAAATTTTATCATCAATTTTCAACTGCTTTGGGAGATGAGAATAACAATGTAAAGCTGGTGTTAAAGGGTGAGTTTCCACGGTTACGTCGCTAAGAAACTCGTGTGCTCAGTAGTTAATAGCTCCATGTAGTAAATAGGGAGTTATCAAGGTATTCACTGTCGTGTAAAATAAGCCACAAGGAATATACGCATACACAACATAGGCATTGGCTGCTTCAGTGGGTTCCATGTCCGCGTAGACAAGTCCGCATGGTTTCCGGAAGAATATTGTGGCGTCGTCTATTCAGATAGCTACAGACAACATTAGTTCTCGATATTGGAGAGATTTGTTAAAATGTACATTATGAAGGGTCCCATGAGATTTGTCTTCGAAAGCGGTTAAGAACCTTAAAGAACTTCTGGCTTTCGTTTTTCTTCACCGCCTGTTTTACACATGTAACACACGGCCTAACAAAGGTAGCTTGGACCAGCCGCCCTGTAAGCATGATACTGAGGTCTAGGTTTTTCCTAAGTCCTGCCTGGATACTTTGTGTGACTGGCATCCGTGTGTGTTAGTGTTTGATGATCTAGCCCCAACAGAGGACGGCCAAATGCCCAAGAATGGAAAGATGGGTTTCCTATGGGAGCTAAAAATCTGCTAACTGTGTGTTCTCTTTAAATGCCCTTTTTAGATGGTTTCCGTTTTTTAAAAAAATTATTTTTGATAAATACTAGTAATGATAATTTTAAAAATTAAAAATTGTCTATCCACCTTAAATTTTTTTACCTTTTCTTCAAGGGACTTGAGCGCCCTCTGCAGGTTATTAGGAGATATTATAAGACTATAACGTAAAACTGGTTTTTCCCTGTTCAAAAAGTAACAACTGCTTACTTCAAATCTCCAAAAAAAAAAAAAGCAATCCCATTTGTTTCGTTAAGAGTTTATTGTCAGTGACAAAATTGGGGATTTCCTTCTCTGCTAGTTTTAATCTTGAGTTTAGTACAGGGAATGTCATATCAGTGGAATTTCCAGAATCTTATCCAAGGCTCTTCAGTTGTTGGACCTACAGTAGCACACATTTCCTCACTGAAAGAAAATATGAAGAGTATTTAAATATATTTAAACTTATTCAAAATTTTGAGAGTAGCTTCATTTTCCCATTGATCTTTTTTAAAACCTATACATTTGAAATAGCAAGCCCTGCTTTTTCAGTTTGTGTCAAGCAAAATTACATGAATTCTAAAATTTACAACTTTTAAATAATAAATAATTACATGAGTGAAAAGATTAAAATTCCACAAGTAATCTGGTGATGTTGTGTTAAGGGTCAAGCGTTTAAAAGGCTCTAGTAGACCTTGCTTTGGTATTGTTATTCTATAGGTTTCCAAATAAGAGTATTTTCAGGCGAAGGCAACATCTTCCCCTCTGAGGAGTAGAATATATGAACCCCATGCGGAATAGATACGTCCCTCGCTTTAGTGTACTTTCTTTTGGGCATAGCAGATTCGTCTCTGAGACATCGTTCATCTGTGCCCCTTTAGAGCTGCGTGCCACTGGCGGCGGCGGGTTCAGCTAACTTAGCGAGGCTGCTGAGGGAGCTAAATACGAGAACAAGAGAAGTGATTTGATCAGCTTCATAGAAACAGACTTCTTTTTGCAAGCAGTGAAATGATTCTGATCGTCAACCTTGAAAAGCAAATTAGAACAGGCAGATGGCTATTGGAAATTCTTCCAGTGCTCTGCCGGCCCTGGCTCAGCCAGAGGCCAGGGGAGCACACACTGGTGGGGCTTGACAAAGGAAACATCATTAAAGTGAATGTTTACATTGTGTTTATTGAAGTGTTCAAAGTGTCTGTGTTGCCTCTTGAAGCAGCCTGCTGCTCTTCAGAGGATTAAAACTGCGGAACTGATAGCCAGAAGCAGTCGCTCAGACATTTTACAGACAGATGGCTTTTAAACAGACCTGTGCTTCGGATCGTATTCCTTTCCCATTCAAGGAGAGGGACCCTCATTTACTCATACGAATTCTTATTTCCAAGTCCACTATATGGCTTTCCTATCAGAAACTATTATGATTAGGTAATAATTTTGCTTCTTAATACACCAAAAATAACATGAAAGCAATTATGAAATTACTGGCATGGCTGTCCAATTGAGTGTTAGTATTGGCCAGCTACTTCCAGATTAGAGTGGGGACTTCAGGGAACTGCAGTTCTCTTGAGCTCCCTCCTACAAATTAAATTGAAAATGGAAGAGAGTCACTGTATAGCAAACATGCCAACCTGACATTTGAAAGTTTAATAAATAGAACTCCCAGAACAATAGTATTTGTACCAGTAAAATGAGAAAGTTGACAAAAATATAGAAAGTTCAGATTTAATCTTTGTTTGTTTGTTTGTTTTGAGACAAAGTGTTTCTGTCTCAGCCAGCTCTGGAACTCTCTGTAGACCAGCCTGCCTCAGACTCAGAGACCCACTTGCCTCTGCCTCCCCTAAGGCTGGGATTAAAAGTGAGTGCCACCACCACCCACCACTACTCTTCTTTCTAATATGAGCAATATTAATCCCTTTCTCTATTGTAAAAATAGTACAGTGTTTAATAGAGACTGAAGGGGCTGGGGTCTGAGGTGGCGCAGTAAGCAGTCCATGCTGCACAGGCTTGAGGACCAGAGTCAGATCTCCAGGACCCACCTGTCAGTCAAGGTGTGATGGCTTGAGCTTGTAATGCCAGCTCTGGAGAGGCAGAGGCAGGCAGATCCCTGGGGCACCTTAGCCAGAGCAGCAAGTCTGACTCCCAGTGCAAGGCCGGGCTCAGAAAACAAGGCAGACTGCTTCTGAGGAGCAACACCCAAAGCTGACCTCCGGCCTCCACGTGCGTGGCCACAGCCACTTGTACACATGAATATGCTGCACGTGTGTGTGCATGCACACACACACACACACACATTAAAGTACTATAATCTGCATCCCTTGGGTGGTATAGATTGAAGGTTCATTATATAATCCCTTGTAAATTGACAAAATTATGAAGGGCTTTTTTCTTAGATTCACTATCAAGACAAATTATTAATCTCTTATTTCATTCACTATTTCTGTAACACATAAAGCATCCTGCATTTATTATTTCATAGTTCAGAATCAGTAAAAATCCTTTTTCTGTAATGAGAAAATTTTTATGAATCTAAAATCAAGCAGGTTCCAGACCTCTGATGTGGCTTTTGCAAACCAGTAACCAGAGGAGGGTAGTGGCATTTGTAGCCTTTCAAACCAGTGTACGACAAAAGGGCTGCCTGTCCGTGTGTGTTGTGTCCTGAGAACTGAACCCCAGGGCTAAGCATGCGCTCCACCACTAAGCTATATTCTCAGCTCCAAGGAATTCAACTAATGTGACCGTCCTAGCCCCAAATGTATCTTCCCTTACACACACTAAAATAGCACACACTATTCATTGTATTTAACATTGAGACCTAAACATGAGCTAGATGCATCAGAACGAAAAGTTGCTGAGCAATCAGAATCCAAACTGGAGTCCTTCGTGTTAATTCCGAATTTTAAAGCTTCAATGTGGTTTTTCCAGTACATGGCACCCCAGAACTAGCAGACAGGATAAAGAAGTACGGAACAAGCACTGAAACTTCTACAACGTATTGACATTTTAACATGGGAAAGTACTTTCCACCCTTGTTCATACAGAAACTGTCCTTAGGATGGTCCCTGAATCACCAGGTAGAAGAGAGGAGCATCCCAAGGGTAACACTCTCTGTAGGTCTGTCTGATAAGCCTGGAAACCATGACAGAAAGACAAAAAAGAAAATTATAAAGAACCCATTTATGCAAGAAAATGTCTTTTGCCTCCAAAAGTTTCAGTTTGGATGTGTAGAATAAAGCAATTATATTTAATTCAGTGTGTTTAGTATGCCAGGTTAAACACAGATAGAAACACGCCTTCATACTAAGTATGTTTTTACACTGTTCAATTTTATTGCTGCATCATCAATGAAGAAAATATAATGAATAGATAGTATTAAAGGGAAGCCATACACAAGGAAACTCTATGTAATCTTTTCAGTACTGTAATACACATAACTTACAGTCACTGGTTCACAGTTAGTAAAATTTCTAGCCCTGCCCATAACCACCTATGGTGGTATCTGATACCCTCTTCTGGAATAAAGGTGTACATACAGACAAAGTAGTCACATGCATAAAATAAAATCTTTTTAAAAAAGAAAGTGGAAAAAGTTTTCTAGCCCTGTATTCATTGGAGGAGTGTGTGTGTGTGTGTGTGTGTGTGTCCTCAAATCAATTTATTTTACTATGTAAATCCTTTCCCTATCTCCTGCCTAACTTTTGGCAGTTACATCTATTGTCACATCTTTTTATTACCAAAGCCACTAGGAACAAATACGCTTAGGAATGGTGTGATAAGTAGCAGAATCTTAATTATATGATAAAGACAGTTGTCTTCCCATTTGGAGACAACTGTCATTGGATGAGGAGTGTTTCCGTGTAAGCTGTCTTTTGATGGCATTCTGCACAGGTAAGTGGCGCTCTGGCTACTGTTGCTAGCTCTCGGAGAAGCGAGTGACTTTTATGACACCGCTCACTGCAGAGTGGAGCGTTCAGTCTGGAAGACCTTACGTTAGCAGTTGCACTCCTGGGAGACTCCTGGCTTTGCTTCGCTAAACCTCAGAAATTCCCTTCTGGAACTTACTCTACAACAAACAGCTTTGAAGGCTCCCCACTTTCCCAGAGGCAAACCTGATTTGATTGGATACTATATGCTCAGGGAGGCACCCCCCCCCCCATAAAGCCACAGCCTTCATTCATTCCTGCATAGTGATGAAATTGACCTGCTGGCATCTAAAAAATGTATGTGATTATTCTCTCTGTGTGTGTGTGTTTTCTTTCTTCCTCCCTCCCTCCCTCCCTCACTCCCTCCCTCCCTCCCTCCCTCCCTCCCACCCACCCTCTCGCGTGTGATGGAAGGAACACAGAGCCTTGTGCCCTTGCTGAGCCAGTGTTCTGCCATTATTCCCAGCCCGCAGTGATATTTTAGACATTTCTTTTAACCATACATCCAGAGAATAGTCCCTGAAGTCACAAAGGCCTGATTTTGAATCCTAATGCGCTGTTTACAAGCTGGGTGGTCCTGGAGAGGTTATTTAACCTTTGTGGTCTTTGGTTTCTTGTTTCTTAGGGTCACTGTGCACACTGAATGATACCAAGTTCGAGGTTCCTAAGTATTAAATGCCCATTCCTTTCTATATGAAAGATTTGTGGCCATGTTTCCATGGACCTGTCTCTGTTCTTAAATGCCTGCAGCTTTGAATGTGCGGCTGTAGGTCATGCCGCAGGAACACCTAGCTTGTTGCTTCAGTGGGGTCTTAGAGGCAATAGAAGAGCTGTAAAATGGTGGGTGTTGTGTAAAGTTCCATCACGAAGCCACAAAACAACATTTGCTCAAAATTTACATATAAGGAAATAGTCATATTCTATTAAAAGCAAGGTTGAGTGAAAGTAAAATTTGTCCTCAGAAACAGTGACCAAACTCAGTGGTAAGCCCCAAACTGTTGAGGGGGCTCAGCTGGTTCCTGAGTTTAGGACTAGCCTGGGCTATATAACAGGCTCAAAGGTAGCAGTCTGAACGACACAGCAATATCCTACTTCACAAAAAGAAGGGGGGGGTAGAGGGAAGGAGAGACGGACAGACAGACAGACAGACAGAGGACACAAGTGAACACACACATGTATCCTTACAAGTGCTGGGTAGCTCTGTGTTGTTAACTAGGAAGCTGACAACTAAAATTCTTGCCTTTATTGCGGGAGTGAAGTCTTTTCTCCACATTAGCAGCTTTTTTTTTTCATAGTTTTTTTTTATTTTATTGAGAATAAGAAAAAAAAGTTTCCGCCTCCTCCCAGCCTCCCATTTCCCTCCCCCTCCCCCACTCTTCTCCCCCTCCCCCCTCTCTTCTCCCCCTCCCCCCTCTCTT
>NW_026068016.1:4271937-4311044 GCF_014885135.2 Alexandromys fortis
CAATACCACACTGTTTTCATTACTGTAGCTCTGTGATAGAGTTTGAAGTCAGGGATGGTAATGCCTCCAGAAGATCCTTTATTGTATAGGATTGTTTTGGCTATCCTGGGTTTTTTATTTTTCCATATAAAATTGATTATTGTCCTCTCAAGATCTGTGAAGAATTTTGATGGGACCTTGATGGGAATTGCATTGAATCTATAAATTGCCTTTGGTAGAATTGCCATTTTTACTATGTTGATCCTCCCAATCCAAGAGCAAGGGAGGTCCTTCCATTTTCTGGTATCCTCATCTATTTCTTTCTTCAATGCTTTAAAGTTCTTGTCAAATAGATCTTTCACTTCCCACATTAGCAGCTTTTAAAACCATTTTAATCATACTATACTGTTCTGGCTTTCCTTCTGACTGTCTCCGTGTATTTTGTCCCGCTATTTTCTACTGTGCTACACTCTTGTCCCGGTCCTTGTTGATGCTATACTATCCTATGCTCATTGTAATTTTTGAAAAATTTGGAATAAGGCTAAAAGTAATTACTCTTGCAAATACTGGTATGAATCCACTGCTCACTAAGGCTGTGGGCACGGTTTAAGAGGGACAGCCTGGAGAAACGCAAATCTGATTTTGTCAGGCATTTTCCTGTCAAGTATTTGATTATGTTCCGTTCTTGCCCAAGCACAGATACATTACTTTATCAATAAGGCCTTCACATCAAATATCATTAGAATCTGATTGACTACTAAAACAGGGAATGGCTGGGGATGTCTGTTGGGACCAATTGAGTCCTGCCTTCAGCTGCTCTTCCCTATCTAGAACCTTCTAATTGAAGTTGCTAAAAACTGTGCTTTGCCTAGAGGATCAGAGGATGGGATTTTCACCTGTTGGCCATTGACTGCAAGGTATTTAAGCCTCCATGTTTCTATTAAAGAGGGGCTTTTGTACCAGCGATTGGAGGTCCGTGTGTTGGTTTGTCTCTGCGTGTGTTTCCTCAACATCCAGCTCTTTGCCCGAAGCATAGAGCGCCTGGGGGGGGGGGGGGGGGAGCGCGGCAGATGTCTGTGTTCCATATCGGGAACTTGCATACTTTACACTTGTGAGACTCGGGTCCCAGTGACAGAACCTGTCTCCAAAGAACAAGGAGAATGGCTCCTGAGGGAGGACACCTGAAGCTGCCACATACATACAACAAACCCACACCTGCACGTACACACAAGAAAGAAACTTAAAAGAAATCACACCAAGCTAACTGTGGTGGCACACACCTTTAATTCCAGCACTCGGGAGGCAGAGGCAGGTGGATCTCTGAGTTTGAGGCAAGTCTGGTCTATGAGTTCCAGGACAGCCAGAGCTACATGGTAAGACCCTACCTCTTAATAATAAAATCACACCAATAACTGCATGAATGTGTGCTTCCAAACAAAGATAGAGTTTCTAATAAGGAGCTCCACTGTAGAGGGTTCCCCTGCAGAAACCTTTGAGGCTGCTTTGGAAGCCATGGGAAAATGAACCTTGTAACTTCTTCTTTAAAAAAAAAAATGTATTTATTCTGTGAAGGCATGCACACATGTGGGGCCAGAGTACTACTTGCAGGGTTAGTTCTCTCCCTTCACTGTATGGGTCCTGGGGATTGAACTCAGGTTGTCGCCATGGTGGCAGGTATCTTTACCCACTGAGCCATCCTGCCAGCCTTGGGTGGTTGCTTTTAAGTGACTCTCAACAATACAGACATGCAGTACATAATAAGCCCATGTTTCTAGAAGCCAAAATATTTCAGTATCGGAGTTGTTTGGGTTCTGTTTATACAGGGCATAAAGATAAATTCTAAAAATCAAAATAGTAATCTGGGGATCTTTTAAAGAAAATATCTATTTTGACAGGGAAAATTACAGTAATTGTACCTGGGGTGCATAGTCGAGGGGTGAGACTGCTTAAAATGAAGAGGAAATAAAGCATGTTTATACACACGCTTCAGTCTTCTGATTCGAATGCCTTAGCAGGAGAAACTAAGAATTATGTTTTATGGATCATTCTTACAACAATCTTGTGGTTATTTGTATTTTGTGTTAAATATTTCCTGACATTTTTACTTCAATTATTTTTAGCTGTTCACCCACAACCCCTGTAAGGCTGACATAATTATTCCCTTTTAGTTTACAACAGGTGTGTATTTCCCTATCTGTGCTATTGCTCTCCATGCTAGCCTGCTGCTTCTGGGACGCGGCTATTTGAACACACAGAAGGTAAATAAATAATGCCTGAAGCTGTGGTGGCTATTCTTGACTACATCTGGAATGAACCAAAACTCAAGCAGCTGGGCACACCTCTGAGGGATTTTTTTTTTTCTTGATTGGATCATTTGAGGTGGGAAGACCCACCTTAAATCCGGGCCACTCCACACCTCACGTGGCAGCCTACATAAAGGATGTGGAAGACGAAAGCTTTTGTTTTTGTTTGCTTGTTCTCATCCTCCCTAGCAAGTTCATCTGTCCTACTGCTAAGCCATTCCTTTACCAGCATTAGAGCCCCCCACTCCTTTGTTCAGGATTCCAGTGTTTACTGGAGGCCAGTGAGATATCCAGTCTCATGGACTGAAAGCTACTGGACTCTTGGACATGTCATCAGGAGACAGCCATTGTTAGAATAGCTGGCCCACAGCCTGTAAGCCACTCTAGTAAACTCTATATATACTATCAGTTAGTCTATCAGTTATGTTCATCCAGAGAACCCTGACTAATACGGGTGCACAGAAGACCCCACAACAATATCGATGTATAAAAGAATTATCTTTTAATGGAGTTAAAATGGAAGTGACAGCTCTCCGCCTGATCGCCGCCATCATGGACACGAGTCGCGTGCAGCCAGCCCATCAAGCTTGCTAGGGTAACCAAAGTGCTGGGCAGGACCAGTTCGCAGGGACAGTGCACGCAGGTCCGTGTGGAATTTATGGATGACACCACCTGCTCCATCATCCGAAACGTCAAAGGTCCCGTTCGAGAGGGAGATGTGCTCACCCTATTGGAGTCAGAAAGAGAGGTTTGGAGGTTGCGCTGACTGACCTTCCTGCTGGGTCCTGAGTATCCACCACTTGGCCCATGATGACTTGCGACTATTAAATAAAACATTTGTATTGTTTTTTTTTTAAAAAATGGAAGTGACATTGGCCTTGTATAATTCATTGGCTTAGCAATCACATAAAAAGAAAATTAGGATGCAGTTGCAAAGTGGCAACTCGTTAATAAAGATTGAACTCTCATAAAGCAATACAGTCTAGAAGAGCTCAGGATGCAGCGTGCACACTAGAGCCGTGCCTCAGGTAGATGACGAGAAACTACAAGTTTCTCAGAAGCTATGACAGAGGGGCAGGAGTGAAAGCCAGAAAGGAGGTGGCGAACAGAGACTGTCTTGTGTTAGATGTGGATCTGTGGGAGGGTTCGTGACAGCCATGCTGCTGTGCCTGTCATTTCAGCACTCAGGGAGCTGAAGCAGGAGGATTGCCACAGACTCCAGGCCAGTCTCACAGTGAGTGAACAAGATCCTGCCACCAACCAAATCCAAACCCAAGCCATGCTAGTACCAATAGGGAACATGTACTGCAGAACAAGGAAATATGCCGGCCTCTAATTCACATAAGCCTATCTCAGAAACAAGAAGACTTATACCTAGCATTGACTCATTACAGTGGTGTGTGAGATCATAGTAACCAGTTAGATTTTTAACAAAATCATAACATCTTGCAAGACATCAGGACCGTTTAAATGGCTGTACAATGGTACCGATGTGACAGTGTTCTCGTCAGCTCTTTTCAGGTTAAAGCACATGGTTACATCTGTCTCAAGCACTCCTGTAGTGGAAGACCTGACATTTGGGGGAACTCTCACCTCTGGAAGGCTTTGCCCCCTCAGGTGCTGGGCTGTCACACAGGAAGAACTCTCACCTCTGGAAGGTGTCGCCCCTCAGGTGCTGGGCTGTCTCACAGGGGGAACTCTCACCTCTGGAAGGTGTCGCCCCTCAGGTGCTGGGCTGTCTCACAGTCGTCATAACGACTGTACACAGAGATTTAGCAGCTTCTCAGGTTCTGCTTCTTTGTCTTTAAAATCATCAAAACTATTGTGCCAAGTAAGCTTTATAAAAGCGAAATTATGTAGCAGTACAAAGTTTGGAGATCAAAAGCGCCTGGGAAACAAGCTTCAACACTGCTCAGAAGTCAGTTTTTCCTAAAAGGAGTATCTCAGCAGAGTCTGCCTGTGGAGCTCCAACTGGGAATTCCCTAAGCTAATGCAGGTGCAGGACACAGTATCCACTAAGAGTGCTCTCTCATTATTTAAGCAGGAGGTGGTTTGGGGAGGATTATTTTTCCACTGGCATTATTTATAACTGCTGGCTTATGACAGTAGCCAAAAGCAGCCAACTAGCTGGGCATGGCAGCACTTGCCTTTAGACCTGGCACTTGGGAGGCAGAAGCAGGAAGATCTCTGTAAGTTTGTCATCAGCTTGGTCTACACACACAGAGAGTTAAAGTCCAGGCAGGGCTGAATAGTGAGACTCTGTTTTGAAATAGAAAAGAAAGGATGGAGGAAAGAAGGGAAGGAGTGGGGAGGGAAGGAAGGGAGAAAAACCAGCCAACTTCTGGTAAGTTCTATTGCTGTGTTTAACTTCCTGGCAGATGATGTGACCCCGACGGCAAGACGGGATTACTCTGTGTCCACACGTTACTGACTTTCATCTCTGCCCCCCCCCAACGTGACTTGTATTGTGTAGTTTGGTACCAGGTACATCCGCTAGGAGAAGGCAGAGGTATGCTGGATTCATGCCATCCTTATGTGTTCACCAGCATTTGCTGGGTGAGAAGCAGATCCAATTGGGTGCTCCAATCACTAAATGGCAGTCGTCCAGTCATTGTGCGTCATCCAGAGGCTTACCAGGCCCTTACATTGCATGACTAACCGCATGTGGACTCTCATACTAGAAAGACGTGCTTACCCATAGAATGCAGAGAAAACTCATCGGATCTTCAGTGCTTAGCTGGCCCTCAGCATTGGTGCAACCTTAGGATCCATTCTGCTCTCTCCTCAGGGCTCTCAGCATGGCTGAACTTTGGAATTGCTGGGATAGCATCAGAGTTTCTGTGTCCCCTGTAAAGTATCAGGAACTTTTGTGTTCTAGCATTCAGAGGATTTGCTTTACAAATAGGATTGTAGAGAGGATAAAGCTTACCACAAAGCCCAGCGATTAGACTTTTGAGAATGGGAGTATTTTATACTGGGGTCCAGGGTCTCCATGCTACTTCTCCACCACACTCCACCTGTGACCCCCTATGCATCCTGTTCATATGGCCCCCCATAAGGTAACCACGGAAGCTGTTTGTTTAGGATTGCAGACGGGGAACAAGGCCTCATGAGTGTAAGGGAGCTTCTGTCTTGATGAGCATGGCTGTCAAATCTTTTTAATGAACGGCAGGTTCTCCAGAGCTGAAACAGAAAACCCAGATTCAGACGATGAAGGAAGCTGCACAACTGCATCATTTACGTCATTTCCCTTATGGGAAGCAAGCGGGCATGAGAGAAATGGCCTGGCTCTCCACCCACCTCCAGTTATTGTGTGTGTGTGTGTGTGTGTGTGTGTGTGTGTGTGTACCCGACACAGCACGTATGTGGAGATCAGAAGATGAGCCAGCCCTTGGTTTTCACCATGTAGATCCTGGGAATCAAACTCAAGTCAGACTTGGCAACAGGTACCTTTACCTGTAGATTCACCTTTCCCTCCCCCTCTCCCTCCTTTTCTTCTTAGAATCATGGCAATGGAGGTATAGAATTTTATCATTTATATCATTTATATCTTAAAATCATGTCAATGGAGGTATAGAATTTTATCATTTATATCATTTATATCTTAGAATCATGTCAATGGAGGTATAGAATTTTATCATTTATATCATTTATATCTTAGAACCATGTCAACGGAGGTATAGAATTTTATCATTTATATGCCACATAATTTTGAGAGAAGAGTCAAATTATTACTAATATAGGAAAAGTGGTGGTGATTATGGGCAGATCACAGCAGAAAGAAAGAAGTAGAGTTACAAAAACTGTTTCCCATACAGTGTAGTTCCAAAAATGTTTAACATAGCATATTTACCGATAACTCTTTAGCATCTACTAGTGCCAGGCAGCAGGCATGGGGGAAAGGGTTAGACTCAAACCCGCTATAGAGCTGGGCTACAGTAGGAGACATAGATGAATGGGGGAAAAACAAGTTGGATCTTGTGTTTATAAATTCTTGGAAATTAACAAAGAAAGAGTACTAAAGAGCTCGGGATGGAAGTGCGCGCAGTGTTTACGACATAACGAACCGTGGTCACAGAAATGGAGGAGGGTAACAGAAGGCAGAAGTGAAGGACTTAGCCACCAAGGAAGGGGCTGGTCAGGCTGTGAAACGGCACCTAGCCATGCTGTCAGGAGGGAGCTGGGCAGTGCCTGAGCGACAGCAGACAGCAGTCCCCCAGCACAGGTGACGACAGTCATCACTACCTCTCAAACCCGATGTCTTGATAAGAGCGAACATACTTTAGAATGGCGACTGCAATGTTGTAGGACTATTTAACGAGGCAAAGATATGCTAATTTGCTTGTGGTACAAAATATTACTTTAACGGTGTGAAGGTGTGTTACTTTTGCTTATGCTGCATTTGTTTACTGATGTAAGGATGCGCGTTTAATTCTGTAAAGATGTGTTGCATCTGTTTCACCTTGCTTGCCTAATTCCCCCAATTGGTCTAATAAAGAGCTGAACGGCCAATAGCTAGACAGAGAGGCATGGGTGGCACTGCCAGACACAGAATTAATGGGAGGAGAACTCTAGGCTCAAAAAGAAGAGGAAGCATGAAAGAGAAGGAGACGACAACGAGCCAACTGGCCACTGAGCTCAGTTATGAGAAGCAGCAGCCGTGACTGAAGGAAAAGCCAGGGTTCCATTTATATGGGTGGAGAAGCCAGACTGAAGCTTCTCGTGTCTCAGACAACAATGTCGGGGGTGTGTGTGCCCAGATTTATCCAAATATTTATCGGTACTCTGTACAGCAGTTCAGACACATCTCCAAATTACACAAATATCCTTATTGTTCTTTAAGGATTTATGCTTATTATTTTAGCTTTACAAGTGTTTGCCTGCATTTACATATGTACACCTTGTGTATGCCTGGTACCTTTGAGACCAGAAAAGGAGGCAGAAGTTACTTGGTTGTGAGCGCCCATGTCAGTGCTGAGAACTTAACCCAGGTTCTTGGCAAGAGCAACAAGTGCTCTTAACCACCGAGCAGTCTCCCCAGGCCCCATTTACTGCTCTTAAATTAAGAGGAAACCAAGTAAATTACTTACTCAATGCCACTCCAAGTTTTAAACCCTGGTCCCCTGAAGGACATTTTGGCAA
Organism: Alexandromys fortis; assembly: GCF_014885135.2. NCBI lineage: Eukaryota > Metazoa > Chordata > Mammalia > Rodentia > Cricetidae > Alexandromys > Alexandromys fortis. The sequence continues at coordinate 4,279,362 of NW_026068016.1, forward strand.
TAATTACTGTTACACAGTGTTTATTCTACAGCAATGCAGCACTGGAGGTTGATTCTGAACCTGGGTAACTAAGATAGCTGGGTACCAGAGACAACTGAGCAGTTCCTGTGACTAATCCCTGTGCATTGTCTCCTTAATCCTTAAATAACACGGACAAGCTTGTTCTTTCCGTGCTTGCATTGTACAAAGGAGAAAAATTGGTGCTTGGGAAGGTTAAATGCTAAAGCTAGCCTCTGAACCCAGGATAACCTGTTGGGGAAGCCTCCTTTCTTCTGCATCTGACACTATTCCTTCCAGAGACAAACCACATTTGCACAGCGATGCCTCACATTCTTTTCTTGCCCTAGGTGGTCCTCCTGGCACACACACCGCTGAAGGAGCTATGAACCTCCATTTGATCTGTGTACACCTTTTCCCTAGTGAAAAAATGTGGCCATGTCTTCCCATCTTTCCTCCTCCTCAACCCTGCCTGTCGCAGGGGTGGCATCCCATCCACGTTTGCTCCCCAGCAACCCTGACAACAATGACCCATAGTCACCTTGAGTCCCTTCATTTCCACAAGAAAATTATTCGTTCAAATTTCATAGTCAAGAGGTGAGACCGATGTAAATGTGATTCTTTGCAATGTCTCCTTTGGGGACGGGGGCTGTGTGTTGTAGAGGTTAATTGTCAGAAAGTTTAATTGTTACTCTGCAGCTCCGGCTTCCTCGTGCGCAGGGGCACACCATAGGTGCTAACAGTGAGGAACTCTGACTGCACCTCTGCACTCTCTTCATTAGGCTAATGGAACATTTTCCCCTCATTTTCTCCCCAGGGTGGCTGTAGGAGTACAACCTTATAATTGTTGCTCTTACTGTAATTGGAGGTAGTGGGAGTACATATAATCTTATTGTCTTTTCTGTGTGGTTGTAGTTTATTTATGACCTATTGATAATTCCCAGCCAGCAGCAGAAAACTCAGTGAGTTCGGCATTAGCATTCCCACCCAGGAGAGGACTACTCAACAAAGACTATTATTAGCCAAAAAGAACACCTACCAGGGATGGCCCACCATACCAAATATAAACTTCCTTCCTGCAGAGATTGACCCCTCTGGGTATCATGGGTGGTTTGTATTTTTTTTTCCTCACTAGAATATCTAAAGCCTTAATCTGTACCCTTATTTAAGAGGCAAAGACTAAACTTCATAAACCATTTTGAGAGGCTCTCCAAGGCCATCACACACCTTCCTCAAAGTGATGGGAGTTGTATTTAGCTATCAAAGGTGTTGGAGTGTTGAAAACCAGAGGAAAAACATCCATCAGCCTCCACCCCCTGGCCTGGGCTGCTGCACTGTGCTGTGTACAGCTTGGAGCCAGCGAGCCTCTCGCCAAAAGAACACCCTCAGGACAAAATGCAGTACAGGGTGATGAGCAGAAGGGGGTGCATTAGCATACCAACGTTTCTTGATGAAAGAGCTGCTGTGCCACCATCTCCTAGCTGCAGCATCTTTCAGAGCCCTCACTGTTTTCTAAAAGCTCCCCACAATCCGTGTCTGTTATATTCGGTCTCTGTCAACTGAAGACAGCTCATGCTGAGGACTTTTCTAGCTAAAGGAGCTCCCATTTGGGCACTGCATTTTGGTTTTAGATAAGAAAGTTTCTTCTAAACTACATACGCAAAGCTCACAGGTCTCAAACTTTCCTTGGCACCCATGAGACTGCGCGTTTATGTTTCTGCCTCCCCTGGATATTGATGACGGATAGGATGTTTCTTAGTTGTGTTGGGGCTCTTCCTGGAATAAGCGTTCCAACACAGATGAGCGTGGAAGAGAAGAGGCGTCACCAGTGGACAAGCCGCAATGCCAGGCCGACTCTGTCTTCTAATTCTCCACTCTAAAACCACCAGTTGGGGAGGGCTAGCAAACATACAGAAATTGTGCCGGGCAGTCAGCACGTTGTTAACACAGTGACCATGGTCACTCCAGATCTTCCTGTTCCAGATAGCGAGTGAAGACATGTTTGCAAACAGGGAGTCCAAGCAGTGCTTTAAAAAAGAAATCACTAAATAAACCGATAAATCAGTGCCTAAGAACTGATCTTTTCACCAGGCGGTGGTGGTGCAGAGGCAGGTAGATCTCTGTAAGTTCAAGGCCAACCTGGTCTACAAGAGCCAGCTCCAGGACTGGAGAGATAGCTCAGAGGTTAAGAGCACTGGCTGCTCTTCCAGAGGTCCTGAGTTCAATTCCCAGCAACCACATGGTGGCTCACAACCATCTGTAATGAGATCTGGCGCCCTCCTCTGGCGTGCAGGCATATATCGAGGCAGAATGTTGTATACATAATAAATAAAAAAAATCTTAAAAAAAAAAAAAAGAGCCAGCTCCAGGACAGGCTCCAAATCTACAGAGAAACCCTCAGGGAAAAAAAGTGTTGGTCTTTTCTACCATCTTCTATGCCAGTCACTGTGTGTCTCTGTGCCCCAATACCTACCAGGAATGATTTAAAGGAAGAGGTCATTTGCCTCACAGCCTCAGTCTCTCACAGTGGGGAAGGATTGCTAGAGTGCCCTAGTCTGTGGTGGCAGGAGCTGGTGGCATGGCTGTTCACATGCCAACCAGGAAATCAGCAAGCTGGAAACTGAGGTGGGTATAATCTTCAAAGGCATGCGATTTATTTTTGCCAGCCAGGCTCCACCTCTGACAGGATGTCAAAGTAGCACAAGATGGGAAGCTAGCATTTCACACATGATTCCAGGGGGACATACCCAAACCCCAACAGGACACATAGTCAAACATCTGAATTCTGAAAACAAACTACAAGCTAACACTTGTCAGGTATCTAAGAATGCAAAGAACAGAGTGCTAAGAATCTTCATGGATATTTCATTTTACACTCCTGTGGGGGGCTGAACACTGAACTCCCCGAAATGTCCATGTTCTGATAGCCACAACCTGTGAGTATGTTACCTTAGATGGCAAGGATCTTGTAGATGTTATTCGATTAGGGATCCTAGTAAGGAAAATTGACCCTAGTGTCTGGTGAAGACCTGTTTCCTAGTTTGTTAATCTGAACTGGCTTCCACTGTATGCTCATCTATGGTGTGGATCTGAAATATCTCACAAAGGCACATGCGTTGAATTCAGGCTTGGCCTCAGTGCTGCAGTGTTTATGGGTGGGGCTTTTGGGGAAGTAACTGGATTCTGAGGGCTCTCATCTCATCAATGGATGTATCCTCACTTGGACTCATAATTGCATTGACTTCTGGGAGGTAGCAGAGACTCTAGGAAATGGGTCTTAGTTGGAAGAAGTAGGTCATTGAGGCATGTGCCCCTAGGCCTGTGTCTTGTCTCTACTTTGCCCCTGCTTCCAGGTTGCCTTGTGGTGATAAATCTTTCTCTCTGTATGCTTCCTGCCATGATGTTCTTCCGTTACTGTGGCCCAGAAACAATGGTGTCACGTGACAATGACCTGCCAGGATAAATTTTTCTCTTATAACCTATTTTCTGTCATTTTGTCACCACAGTAGAAACAAACCAAACGACCTCACATGTCTAGAGGGGAAAAGAGCTCTCTGGGGTCCCCTGTATGAGAAACAATTGCTTCTATTCATGGGGGCTGTGCCTTCATTGCCTCAGTACCTCCTAAAGTCCCTACCTCTCAGGATTTCAACATGTGAGTCTGGGGAGGAACAGCAACCTTCTTTCTATGGCAGATGCTAACCCAGCTTCCAGCCATTTTGCAAAGTCAAGCCAACATCTTGGTACAGATGGGAACAGGGATGTTTAAAAGTGTCTGCATGACCCAAGCCACTCTTCTGCCTCTCGTCATGCAAAGGGATGGTTGACTTTGTGTGTAACTGTATTGTCTTTTGAAGTACATGGATTCCTGTAGGCTGTGAAAAGGCCACAGATGCAGTGTTCGCTGTCCCTCTGAACATCCATCTTTCTGTCTCAGTCATCAGGGAAGACAATGCATTGATGAACTTAGCAAGGTTTTCATTTTCTAAATGTTGATCAGATTAGAGCTAGGCATACCCTGCAGTAGAATAGCATTTGTCTACCATGTGAGAGGTCTTGGGCTCCATCCTAGCCCCAGAAAAACAAACCAAAGCAAAAACGACAAGATTGCAAAGAATAGTTCATTGTTTCTAAAATCAGAGCTTCCTGTCTTATACTTGCTTTTGGCGTCAACTTTCCTTTGTCTCGTCATTATAGTCTAGTCTCTCAAACTATTTATACCAAGAGGGAATGGACAATGTTTTCAGAGAAGAGGTTTAATGGGTTTCTAGATCTGGGTAATATAACTTTTAGAGTTTAAGAAAAAAAAGGATGTCATACTCAATTTCAATACCCAAGACCAAATAAACAGACAGCACACTCTTCGATAGTGGGTGGTCATTTCTCATGTCACTAGCATCTGGCAGTTCCCTGTGTTCTCAGCAGGTTACAGGGTTGTGGATGGTTTATTCAGATGAACCATTTTATACACATTGTGGTTCTATACTAGTTGTGTATGTTTGCCCATCAATCTTAGCTCGAGAGACTACCTTTCTTCTTCCTCATGGTGTAAACAGCTGTAACATCTGCAAATGACCTAAGCTTCTCTCCAGCTGGAGTGTGCTGCCTTCTGACCACACTTCGGTCCATGGATCAAGAATGTTCAGTGTATGATTCCAGATGGTATAAGGGTCCTTCTTGAGACTTTATTGCCAAAGAATAGAAGAGGTTTTCTCATCTTCTTTGGTGAGACATAAGACTAGCAGGTTGATGGCCAGCCTCAAGAATTCACGGTAGATCCAGAGATGACCCAACAGTGCCAGCACAAACCTGACAGCTGACTTCATTGCCCAGAACCCATGGCTGAAGGGGAAAACTGACCTGACCGTTGCCCTTCTCAACTGCCATGCCCTGACACATGCAAATACACAAGGCAGAGTGAGTGCACGTGTGTACACACACACACACACACACACCACCACCACCACCACCACCCATCCATCCATCCATCCACCCACCCATCCATTCATTTAGAGCATTTAAAAAGAAGTCTTAGTACATAAAATACTTACAAGAGAATTTTCACATTCTAATTGGCAAAATTCCTATGGCGATTATTTGACTTTAATTCACAGGAAATTGGCACCTTCAACTACTCAGGCTTCCCACGGCCAATTCTAGATTTCAAGATAGACCCAAGCTGGCTGGAGATTCAACTGTTTGACGCAGGAGAACATCTCTTTCCTATCACCCTATTGTCTTCCATGAAAAAGACAGAGACGCAGTTCAATGTGCGGATTTCTTCTAAGAACCTTATCCAGACCCAGAAACAGCAGAAAGGTTTAGTTGGTTTTGGGTTTGTTGATGTAATCCTGGTAGATTTTTGTTGTTGCTTTGAGTTGTTTAGAGTGGGGAGGAGTGGGCAGAGGACTGGGAATACAGGTTAGAGGGAATGTTTTCCCAGCAAGCTCAGCGTCCTCAGTTTGATATGTAGAACCACAATAAATAAATAAGTAAGCAAGTAAATATTCTTTTAAAACTACTCTTCAGGAAAGCAAGGAAATGTTGGTGGCGGGAGGCAGGACAGCCGCCATTTCGCCTACTCGACCAGGGAAGAGTGGTCCAGCGTGATGAGTAGAAGCACAATCCTCAGAATCACGTCCCCAAAGCCTCTGGGATTAATGGTCCCAGTATTTATGAAAATGGACATGAAGATACAAATGAGAAGAATGTCAGAAAAATTGCTAAAGGTGTAATTGGAACGCCACTCTCTCTTACCTGGTGGAAAAGTGGGCCCAGTTCTCATACAAAAAGGAAGAGGATGTTGGGATGGATGGGGAGATGGGAGTGGCTTTGGGAACTGCCAGGGGAGTGGACACTCCCTTGAAAAGAAGACAAAGAGAAATATGTTCACGTACTAAATATCAGCCCTTGTCATTGTCCTTGTGCTTGGCTCCTGGAAGCAGTCAAGCCTACACCACTCAGAAGCTATGAGCTGCCTCTCTGATAATCTAAACCAGCCCAGAGGAAACATGTAGAAATACTGATGAATTGGGAGTTCCCATGATAAGGCCAGATCAGCCACTCTGTAGTGAGTGAGACCCACAGACCCGCAGCCGCTCATGCAAAGCATAGAATCTGCTAAGCTTTTAGGTGATCTACTCTGAACCAGGCAAGAAACCAAGAAGTCTTAGATGTCTGAGAAAATCCTCCAACATAAAAAAAAAAAAAATTAGGTCTCCATAATCTTTAAAGAACAGACAACCCCAATAAGTTCCAAGGAAACAAAGAACTTGGATGGAGTTGATAAAAGGAAACATGCTATTATCAAGACCTGCGTTAGACGCCAAGGTCCTGGCAAGTTTTGCTAATATGCGCATTCAGAAAAATGTAAAAAAAAAACATATTAAAATAGAAAAATCTAAGAAGTACATCAGAGGAAAATTTGACAAACCCTTCTGAAATTAGAGCACTAGGGAGTCCAGTTAGCATGTGCATCTATAATCCCCGCACTTGGGAAAGCAGAGAAACAAAGGATTGAGAGTTCAAAGCCAGCGTTGGCCACACACCCAGATAATGTCGGAAAGACAGAAAGAGGGGCTGGGAATAGTAATCATAAAACATTATAGAGGAAGCACAGATGAGCCAACATCAGGATTACAGCATGACAGAGGAAATGGAGCGGTGACATCAACAGCAAAAACCTTCATGGAAGCCAGACTTGGCAGCCCACACCCATGAGCCAGCACTTGGGAGGTGGAGGTGGGACAATTAGGACTTCAGCCAACTTTGCCTACAAAGTTGGTGCCAGGCAAGCCTGGAATACGTAAACTCTCTTTTAAAAATCCATGAAGAGTTTCTTCAGCTGAATGAAGAGTTTTCATATTCCAAAGAGGTTTCATATTCCATGTGTCCAGAGCAACATAGATAAAGAAAAAAAATCAGGCTCACAAACATGACATTTTAGAACTCAGAAAACAATAAAAAAGATCTACAGAATTTTCAGAGGTAATATATTAGATGTAAACAACCAAGTCTCAAAACCATCTTCCTTAGGGGAAGGCAAGGAGCCACTACAAAGTGAGGGGAGAAAATTGGGATGTTATAGTTCTAACCTCAGGGGAGACAGCATTTGAGTTATGTATGGAGAGATTCACGATTCCCCAAATTTGCTCATGTGTCAGTTTTTATGAAACTAGTACAGAAAATCCTCCATCCACAATAAGAGGAAACGGAAGCTAACTAATTAGGAAAACCTAGAATCCACTACAGAAAACAGTACTTAAAGATGGTGCCACACGCCAGGCAATGGCAGGGCACAACTTTAATCCCAGCACTTGGGAGGCAAAGGCAGGCGGATCTCTGAGTTCGAGGCGAGCCTGGTCTACAGAGCGAGTTCCAGGAAGTCGGGGCTACACAGAAAAACCCTGTCTCAGAACCCTGACACCCTGGGTCATGTCAAAACCATGGTTGGTTCTGACCTCTTGGAAGAGGCTGCAGAAAGAACAAGAGTTAGCAGATGGGAGGAGAATGAAATCCTGTTTCCCGACACGGCTTTGCTGTTGTACTCATGATTTTACAGCGGCTGCGGTTATCTGCACACAAGCAAGCCAGCCAGCATGCCACCATGGACGGGGGAGGGCTCAGGAGGCCTCATCCCTCGCTGAGGAGCCATCAGCAGTTGGTGGTCGCTGCAGGAAGAGGGTATCACTTTTCTCTGGGGGTACAGCTGCTGGTAGGTTCATGGTGTGTCAAACCTGTGCATGTGGGCACTGATTGGACTCAGTGGGTTTTACCGAAGAGGAAGAGACCAGGAATGTGAGGGGGATGTGGTGGGAGTGCCTGGGCTGGGATGAGAGGTGGACTTTGAGGTTTCAAAGCCAACTGCCATGCCCAACGTGTGCTCTCTCTCTCAGCTGCCAGCTGCCATGCCTCTTCTCCCCACCAAGGCCTCTTATCACTCTGGCTCCATAAGCCCCAGAACAATTCTTGCTTCTCTAAGTTGCCTTGGCCCTGGTGTTTTATCAGAGCAATAGAAAAGTAACAATTTCCTGGTTTGTACTTACCAGCTTATGCTCATCCTTCATATGAATGTCGGCTTCAAACAAAACCACGGGCTCCTTCAAAGCCAATCAACACCCGACCACCAATATCCATGAAGGAAAGCCGTGTGTGGCAGAGGAGTGCTTTCCACCATGATGCGCGCACGCCGCCTCTGCTTTCCTGAAGTCTATCAGAACTGTGGAGCAGAACTGTTCTTAAACACTCTTTAAATAATTGTAGAATGAAAGCGCTGTAAAAATCAATTTACGTTCCGCATATGTGCATATGTACCTAAGAGTGCTGTAAAAATATATTCAGATTCCGCATATGTGTATATGTGCCCAATTCCCTTAGAAATAGTAACGATTTACAAGCCACCCCAAAACGCTAAACACAGCTGGGCGGTGGCGCATGCCTTTTATCCCAGCACTCAGGGAGGCAGAGGCAGGCGGTTCTCCATAAGTTCGAGACCAGTTGGGTCTATAGAATGAGTTCCAAGACAACCAGAGCTGTTACACAAAGAAACACTGTCTTAAAAAATAAACCAAAAGAAAAAAAAACCATAAAACTAAACACTTACTCCAAGAGACAAAGCCAGGGATAGTCAACACCGCAGTAGCAGGAGCCCCATTAATACATAAGACAATCAACAGTTGCCCTTATTATTGACACTATGTAATTTGTTTTGCAAATACAATACCATGCCTTTTAGCATAGGCGTTGTCTTTTTTCAATCTTTAGTACCTTTATTATTGGCCAATAGTAGAACCCAAAAAAAAGTGAAACTCATATGAAATCTATTGTACATAAATGTGGATTCAAAGTTAATTGCATCTTTTCCTCAAAACGCTACATTTGATTTGCACTTAAAACTATAGGACTCAGCTCAGTTCCTGGGGTCTTAAATTCACAATGGGATGTGAAATTTTAGTGAGGGAGAAAAAGAATAAATTCTTTTCTTTAAATTAAGTTTTCAATTCAAAGGATTCACTCAGTTGGACCTCCAAATTCTACTTTTAACTAAGAAAATCTTGAGAGCAAGCCTTGGTTTCAAAGGCGTTTGCATTCAAGTCTAACTTCACTTAGAAATGAACTAAAGAGAAACTGGGTGTATCGGGACCATACTTAATCCCCTAGGAGTCAGCATTGCATTTATTAAAATTAAACCCTTCTCTTTGTTTCTCCGCTCTCCACCAGGCGGATCCGCCGGCTTCAGTAGAACAGGCAATGTTTTTCTTTGCTAGTTCATTTGGAAAAGTTGCTCAGCTAATTGAGAAACAGTTAATGAATTTTACTTGTATTAAAATAAAGGTGATTGCTCAGTGGTAACGATGAGTTGAGAAAGTCATTACAGTTATGTATTGTGTTTTTGTGTAAATACTTTAAATAGTAATACTTTTGCCAAAATGTATTAGCAAGGACTATAATATTATGGTTCATGGTTCATGTGGTATCAGAAAAGAATAACTGTATAAGTAATCAGGGAAACAAAGTAAATGTTCTTCTTGGCCTTGCACAATAAAAATGGAATTAAAATTATTCAGGCTCAAAAATGCAAATAGAATGCATCTCTTCCAGCTTAAAAAAATAAATTTTCAAGGCAAAGTTTGTATATTCAATTTCTCCGAAAGTCCCAGCTTAATTCCAGAACCAACCTCATCAAAATTCACTTCATATGCTTTTCCAAAGTCATCAAATATTTCCTTGTTTTAAAAACAATGAAATTAAAATTCGTGCTCCTGAACAAGATCGCTTCCTGTTCAGAATACATTTTGGGGAAAGTTATGCTAATCGGTGGCGGAAAGCAACCATATAGCACTTCAGTGTATTAAACGTGAGATTAAATTCATAGTGAATTTAAGAGCAAATAACCACTATCCATTTAAACAGATTAAATCTTGGGAAAGGGCAGAGTTTAGAATGATCTCAAGAAAGAACCAAATTGATAATAGACCTTGCGTTAGACAACAGCGCCCCCTACTGAAAATTTGAGGCTGCCTATTCAGGCATCCTGGGAGCCTGCAGAAATGCACAGAAGAAAGCAAAGCATTTATTTCACGGTTAGGTACCCGGGAATTCAAAGCTAGCAGTGCTGGAAGTATTTCTTTCCTCTGTATCATTATAGAGATCAGGCTCATCGTCTTGCCTTTTAAATATTCTCCAACTCTAGGTGATCAAGAAATTGATTCAGCTTTGATATTTTATTTCGTTTACTTTTTGAGACTGAATTTCTAGTATCCAGACTGTTGGCAAACTTGCTAGCTATGTGAGGATGGATGGCCTCGACCTTCTGATCCTCCTGCACCACACCCCAAGTGCTAGGATTACAGAAGTGCACCACCATGGCTGGTTATATGTAGTGCTGAGAATTGAACCCACGTCTTTGTCTGTATTAGGCAAGCCAACTGAGCTACACCCCCTCGCCTCCATTCAGGTACATTTGCAGTGTCTCTTTAATTAATGTAAATACATCGTAACTACCTGACATAAAAAAAGAGATGCTTGGTAATGCAATTATTTTGGTTAGACTTCTGTTACCAATGTGTTTCATGGGATGCTTTAATCTAATAATACTGCAGCGGCCAGACATGACAATATTTATATTTTAAATACACATATTCACATATCTTACACACATGAGGATGACATGCAAGCTATGGCTCAGAATGAAACCTTGTAGCCTAGAAGCTTAAAAAAGATGAAAAATCTCCATCCCCAGGTTAAGTTCCCAGGTTAAGGTCAAGGGCAGGTTCATGACTTCCACTGTTGTTGTTATTCTTTAGGTGGGCAAACACCCTTAACCATCACAAGAAAAGATACTAAAACTCATGATGTACTAAAAGGTATATATCTGATAAATATATTTGCCGCCTATAAAACACCCCTAAAAGTCCATGTAAAATGCCAAATTGTGTTTTAGATGCAATAACTCAAACAAATCAAATACCTAATAAATTGGCCATGTTCTATCACTAAAGGAAGCTTTGGTCAAGCTAACTTGCCAATGTATATGTAAACATCTCCAAGCAGTAAGCCCGAGAATGAGAGAAAAACAATGAAAGAAAACTTTGGGGGTCGTCTTTACACATGGACAAAACGCCTTTAAAGAGACATGGAAAGACTAAGTGGACACCTGATGTAGAGCAGACCCATATCAACACCTATTGAAAGACGAATAAAAGGATGGAAAAGTTTAGAGAGCACACCTCATTGCCTGGACTCATGACGCTGTGAACTGTGAGACCTATCTTTTGCAAACATGAAGTCCTCATAAAACCTAATTTACCATCAGAGATTCCCCTGGAAAACTGTCAAATGTTTTCCTCTTGAAAGATGAAGAAGCTCGGGCACGGAGGTCAAATGTCACTCAGGGTCACACAGCTGAGATTTTATTTGGGGCTCTTACCTCCTGATTGGTCAGCCCATAACCACACAATACTTTTGATCAGGTTGCCACAGGAAATGCCTGGTGTGCCTGCAGACACCTCCAATTGAACGTTTCTCCCGTGTGAAACGGCTTTACGGTGTGTTTCAGGTAGTGGAGCTTCAGATTTGGGCTTTCCCTGGCCTCTCTCTCGTGCTTTGGAGATTCTCAGAAAGACAAAGGCCAGCTTCTTCCCTCCCCTTCCTGAAGAGTCACCGCAGCCTCTAAGAAGGGATTCACTTGCTTGAGCAGCGTTCCTTCCTTGTGGGCTTTAATAAAAACCATTTACAAGAACGGCATAACACCTCAGTGCTTGCTATTGGAGGTGGGACGGGAGATGTTCATAAGGCAGAGCTGCCTGCTAAGTTCTCCTTTCAACCTTTTCAAAGTGAGTCTGGTTTTCATGCTTTTCTGTTCTAAATGAATGAATTTGCTGTAATTCACCCATTCTGCTGGGGTTATGTAAGTAAGCTTCCTTCTCCATTCTGACTAAACAGGTGGATACATGTTTCACAAATCATGTGTACATACATACATACATACATATACAAAAATATACATACATATGTGTACACACACACATAGTGTATGTTTCCTGTGATCCCCTGGTAGAAGGCTACTAAGCCCTTAATCATCCACCTGAATCCCATCTCCGAGTCCACATTCTGTAGTAGTTGAACAACAAACACAGTGGCCAAGTCAACAAACCATTATTAACCTTGCTTGCCAGAGTTCCTAGAACTGCGACAGACCAAGGTAGTTACTATGTGTTGGAAAGCTACAATGTGTCAAGAACAGCTTTAGGTCCTCAAGGAAGCGTAACAAAGTATCCAAGTCTTTTTTGGCTTTTTGGTTTTTTGCTTTCCTCCCTGGAAATCTTACTGGGAACAGTCACAAACTGAATCCAATTCCTACAGCTGGCATCCAACAAGCTGCCTCAGCAAAAGCACATAAGTGGGAAGGTAGAATTGCAGCAAAGAGTGGACAGAAAGGTTCATCAGCTTCTGCTTTGTTCATGTGTGCGTGTGTATGTGCGTGTGTGTGTGTGTGTGAGATGGTTGTTTTATTTTTGTCTGTTTTTCCTTTTACAGGAAGTGTGCACTTTGTAACTGTGAAGTTCTCATTTACCATCGATTCATGGGAAGAAATTTCAAAATTACGCTATAAGACTCTGCAGTCTTATTTAGCTGATGCTCCAATGGCAGGAAATCTTACAAAGGTGGTCATAAAATTTCAGCTGATGGTATGAACTGGTGGTTCTCAACCTGTGGGTTGAGACCCCTTTGGAGCTCCCACATCAGATATCTTGCCTATCAGATTTTACATTATGGTTCAGAACAGTAGCAAAATGACAGTTAGGAAGTAGCAACAAAACAATGCTGTTGGAGGTCCCCACAACGTGAGGAACTGTATTAAAGGGTCACAGCATTAGGGAGCTTGGGAACCACTGGAAAGCTGACTGTCCCTTTGGTTCACTATAGATTCCTCTTGTCATGCGGAATCTATATTTGATCCTTCGTTTATAGCAAATTCGTAGAGTTCAACCAGCCCCGTTTTGCTTCATTGCCATAGCAACACAATAGTGACAAAAGCACACGGTTCCTCCCCTGAGCCACATGCATGGCCTTTACAGTTTCTTCCACTCACCACCCTGCATCTGCTTGTGGTTAATGCCGTTTTTGGATGCTTGGTTTTCAGCTCCTCCCAATAGCCACAAAAAGGATACAGATAACTAAACAAAACATTCTAACTTCTGAAGTCCTGCTTGTTTTTCTGCCACACTCTTCTTAGTCAACCCCGGGGAGGAACAGCTATGATTTTGCTGGAAAACTTAAAAATGTAATGCTTCTGAATACAAATCATTTTGGTTTGTGAAGTAGAAGGTGAGACTGAACAAGCGGAAGTCGTAAATAGATTCAGGTAAGTATTCCAATTCCTTCTCCTCAGCCTCTCTCATAGACACAGGGAAGGCACATCGATTCTAGCGATTGTAGAGAAGTGTGTCGCAGATAAACATTCACACTGATGGAATCAGGGACCTGTTCAGTTGTTTGCTTTACAAATGGAATATCTAAACGACTGTGGGCCCCTTCTTTGCTGTGTCTTCATCCCTCCTAGGAATGCTGATCTCACTCAGCATCTGCCCTACTTCTGGAAGCCGTGTCCTTCCGAAGAGGCCAGCCCAACTCCATAACACAGCAGAAACATAAGCTGTTCCCATTCATTGCGGTTGACTTAGGCATGGGTGTGCAATAATGTATAAGAGGAACCTGGTAGTGGCTGCCTGGTGATTGAGAGGCACACAAATACGACATGGCTACTTGTAGCTGCCCACTAGACACACTCCACTTATGTTTGAGCAGGATAAAGTCACAAGGGCACAGAGACAACCAGAACGCAGAGTCCATTTCTCAACCGGCTTAGCCTGATATGTTCGGGCCGCTACAGTAAACGCCGACACAGCATGTAAAGCTCCTCCTGACAGCCGACTCATGGCCTTTGCCTAGTTCTCCTTTCTCATTTTGCTACCTACAGTGTGGATGTAATGGCTGGGGGGGGGGGGGGGGGGGGGAGCCGTCACCTTAGTCCTGCAGCACAGCAGTAGGAAAGAAGCCATCCTCCAGCCTCTGTCGGTTCAGTTTTTCTGACATTCGTAACCGAGCCTACCACTAAATGAACGAAACAAAGAAAGACAAGGCTGTTTGCAGCCACTGCACGCTGTAGAGTCTGGAAGTTACATCTGGAACTATTGCAGCCGTTGTGCAAACAGGAAGAGAAAAAGAGCCTGAGCCCAGAGCCAAGCTAAAGGGTAGCAGGTGATGATATAAAGTCAGCCGGGCTGTGGTGACTTTCCTGGGGCTTTTTATTATGTGAGAAAATATCCTTCATTATTCTCTGAGGCGCTGCCTTGGTGATTTCTGCCTCTGGCGACAGAAAGCAGCTCTGACCAGGTTTAATGGTTTCCAGGGGTTGCAAACCCGAGCTCCTTCAGAAAGGGCTCAGTCGTCAGAGATTTGGAAGAAGCTGGGGAAGGTGTGCTGCAAAACATTTTGCAAATAGAAAACAGAGGGGGGAAACAATAATCCTGCCAGTCCTTGGTAATCATGATGATAATTTGGGTTTTATGGTCTTTTTTAAAAGTACCGCATCTAACTACATATATTTTTGTATATAGGTAATCACACTGTATGTCTAACTTTGGCTCCTACTTTGTGCAAATACAACCTCTGTACACAATGCAAGGTCCAGCTACCTGGGAATTCAAGACAGGAAAATTAAATAAGGCAGTTTGAAGAAGAAATTTAAAACGTGAAGCCAGAGCACGACGGTGGTGACTTCCTGGACAGGAATCTTTGAACTCGCTTCCTTCCCGTGGGGTGGGTATCACGATGGTGACGGTCATTTTTCTGGTCTTTTGCGGTTGAACTTGATAGTTTGGCTTTGGCTTCTTGGTCTTCCAGATTTTATTAAACCGAGTGAGAGGACCGCTCAGAAGACACAGACAACAGAACGCTTTAGGCCAGGGGCCAAGAATGAAAACCACTGAAGTAGAAGAGTGAAAGAACCTTCTAGAATTCACTGTATGGTCCAGACTGACCTCAAACTCATGGCAATCCTCCTGTCTTGAGCATCCTAAATTCTGGGATTACTGCTGAGAGTCTCCACGGCTGGCTTTTACCCTCTCCTCTCTTCCCTTCCTCCCCTTTCTTCTCTCTCTTTTTCCCATCCATACTGGAAGCCAGTCATGGATCGACATTGTCACATCTCCAGAGAAAAGAGTATGGAGAGGCTCTTCATGGCGAGCTCTCTCTTCTCAGCTCTCTCGGCACTGGGAATGGAATCCAGAGCCTCTGGAATGCTAAGTACACCAAGCCGCATGCCCAGATCCCCTTCTCGATTTTCCTTTTACTCCTAGTGGGGTTTCTTTAGTATACAAGGCTGGACCTCTTTGAAAAGCTGGCAGAATCAGGTCTTTGGAAAACAGAGTATTCAGGGAATCTCAGACATAGAATTGGGGGCGGGGGGGGGGGGATCTAATCTTGTGAGTATACAAAGTAGGGGATTCCCTCAAAGTAACATATGAAGAAAAAGGGAAAGGGAGGAGGAAAGGAGGAGAGAACAAGTGGATTGAAGACTTTGAGAGTGGAAGGGACATTGTAACGTGGCCACAGAGGGCGAGAGGAAGCCGTGCTCTGCTCCTAAACAGGACTCGCCTGCTGAAATGAGAAAACCAACATGTGTCAGATGATTCAGAGACCCGAATAAATCACACATAAGAGTCTCAAGATAAAAGTGAAAATAGTGACCTTGAAAAATCTAAGCAATTCTTAAAAAAAAAAAAAATCAAGAAGCTCCATGAATGTTAAACAGAAGAAATCCAAAGACCTCCTGGCCAGGAAGGATGAAAACCGTGGAACTCAAAGATGAACATGGCCAGAGAAGACCATTAATTGCACTGGGGACAGCGCTGCTGTAGCACCTAACCGCGGCTGTACTGCCTAACCACGGCTGGCTCAACACAGGTGGCAGAGAGGCGGGCCTGGGCTGGGGTAGGAATCCTCCAGCTCCAGTAAGTTAGGCAAACAAACGCTCTACTTCTGAGGTATGTTCTTTACCCCCATGGGAGGATTCTTGGTTTTACAACCTTGAGCAGGGCAAAGCATAGTTGTTCCCTGTCCTGTCTGTGGCTATTACTTGACCAGCCAGCTGGTGTTCCTTTGCCTTGCTGGCTCACTGTTCTCAGTCACTCTACAAAGAATAAAGATGAGAAATCATTTGAAGACCCCGAACCTTAGATATAGGACGTGATAATCAAGCTTGGTGTTTAAACACCATCACTCTCTGTGTCTCTGTCTCTTTCTCTCTCCTCCCTTCCTCCGTCTTTCCCTCACTTCTCACCTTTTTTCTTTTTCTTTTTTGGTGGAAAAAAAAAAAAAAGCCCGGATAACTAGAAACCATGGAAATCCCTGTGGAACCTGGGCATGCACCTCAGTTGTAGAGTGCTTGCTTAGCTTGCGTGAGGCTGCTGTGGAATAACCCTCTCGTACACTGTAGAGACCTGTCACTCAAGCTGGTGTCATCAAGCACCGATTGGCCAATAGCCAGGCAGGAAGTACAGGTGGGATGACCAAACTAAGGATGGTGGGAAGGAGTCACCTGCCAGACACAGAGGAAGCAGGAGATGGATATGCTCCCTGCAAAATGTCCTGATAAGCACAGTTCAGGATTGCTCCTTTTCAGGGGTCATCCTTGGGTGCTCCGGTGTCTAATCTTGGTTGTCAACATACCTGGGAAGAGGGACCCTCAGCTGACATATTGGTGTCATCAGACTGGCCTGTGGGCATGTCTGAGGGGCATTTTATTGATTGCTAGTTAATAGAGGAAGGCCTGGCTCACTGTATGCAGTGTATCCTCAGGTAGGGGGCCTGGCTCACTGTATGCAGTGTATCCTCAATGGGGGGGGGGACCTGGCTCACTGTATGCAATGTATCCTCAGGTAGGGGGCCTGGCTCACTGTATGCAGGGTATCTTCAGTTAGGTGAGCCTAGGCTGTACAGGAAAAGGAGTGAACATAATGGCCTCAGCATCAGTTTCTGTCTCAGGTTCCTGCCCTGACTTTCCTTGATGATGGCTGAAATGAACCCTTTCCTCCCCAGGTTGCTTCTGGTCACGGTGTCTATCGCAGCAACAGAGAGTGAGCAGGACAAGGGCTCCTCTCTACTGAGTGCTGTGCATCGCTTACCCTAACGTCACAACCAATCTTTTAATGCTTTATCGTGTAACTATGATTGGGATTGTGTTTTGTACCTCTATCTATGTTACTTGAAAAAAGGTACTTTAATCAATAATATGACAATTTAGAAAATTCCACCACTTAAATCATTCACATTGCTTTATATTTCATTACTTGTAAAACATTGTCCATAAAAGTACAAAACATTTTTAATTTAAAATTTTTATTACGTTTATTTATTTATTGTACATGCATGTGTGTGTATGTGTTTATGTGTGTGCGCAGATATGTGTGTATAATTATGTGGAGGTCAGAGGACAGCTTGTGGGAGTTGGTTTTCCTTACTCATGGGTTCTGAGAATTAAGGTCAGGTCAACAGGTTTTGCTTCAAGCACCCTTACTTACTGAGTCATCTCACTTGACCCAAGTCAATATTTTTATTATTATTAATATTTATGAGAGAGTGTCTTATTATGTTGCCTAGGCCCGCCTAGAATCCACTTTGTGGGCCAAGCTGGCCTTGAACTCACAGAGATCTATGTACCTCAACTCTGCTTCCCAGTGCTGGGATTGGGGCTGTGCCCCACTGTGCCCCACCCAAATACAATCTTTTAAATACGGCAATCTCTGGTAATATTTCTCCAAACAGTTCTTAAACTGGGCATGTATGGTATAGAAATATATATGTAGATATCTGAGCTATTTGTACTTTCCACACACAGCAAAGTAACAATCATCAAAGGCTTGGTTTGCTGGTTTTCAGATTACCCTTAACCAGATATGGCTTGCAAGGTCTGTGATTAGCATAAACATTTCTCCCAGTTTTCTCCGACAGACAGGCTAGATAATGTTCCCAAGTCAGGAAAAATAAAGAATTTCAGGCAATAATAAAAGCTGAAAAAGAGTAGATATTGTTTAAAGACAAAACCCTTTAACAATGCTCACAACGATAAAGCCTAACCGGAGAGTTGAAATGTTTGTTGTGATGAAAAAAGTGTGGGCACATGAAAAGCTTGGTAAGCAGATAGGCCTTAGCTGTGCTGTAAGTGAGGCGAGGTACCAGTGGAACCCTGGGCAACCTGGCTGCTTGTGGGGCAGAGGGGCGGGAAGCCCAGGGGAGGGTGCACTCACCTACAGTTTCCACCTTAGAGGAACAACCATCTCCCTTATTATCCCATCGTGCCTTTCTGCCACACATCAAACGCCAGCTGGACAGCCAGCTGTCAGGAAACACTGCCTGCTTGCCTCCTGGATGGGAGGACAGTGTGTGGATCGGACCATTTTAGAGTCTTGTACTTTCAAGTGGGAAGTGCTTGTGAGGCGGCAGGAGCTCAGGGCAGGGGTTGCGCGCAGTGAAAATGTCAAGCAACATCAAACATTAGGCTCGCTACAGAAAGGTAGGCTCTGGTTTAGCGCGGATTCTTTTGGCTCTAGCTGAGTCAAATAGTACACAAAGAACAGACAAAGCCTGCACACGACTGGCAGTCACCGTGGGGGGACGCAAACCGACGCTGGCTCACTACAGACATTGTTCTTGCCGGGTTGAAAAGCTGCTGCACCTGCGGCCAGTTGATGCTCGGTCTCATCGACTCCTCCGGACTTCTGGAAAACTCCTGGACAGGAAGACTGAACTCTGCCCAGTGAAGGCCCGTTTTTTGTGCACGATTGATGTTTATTGGCAGGGAGATTTTTATTTTTCAGTTGTTACTAATTTAATCTTGGGTCTTTTAACATTGACCATCAGTTGAAGCATAGCAGCTGTAAACGTGTCTCTCCTTCAGTGCCCCAGCCCCCCCTTCCCCCTCCCTGCACTTTCGGTTTTAGAGAGGTTTACGGAACTAGCCACAAGCCTGCACTGTTACCCGCCCAACCTTTGGACAACCCAAATGAGTCACGCTTTTCAAAGTTTTCACTCTCTCGTTGCGATAACATAAAATCTCCCAGATTGCTCTTGTTGGCCTTTTTCTGGTTGTCATGATCCACGATAACACCATCCTGATGGGCATTAAGAAGCAACCGTCCCCTGGGCTCACAGCAAACCAACATTTCTTCACATGCATGAAATGTCCTAACACTGGGCCAGAAGTAGCGGCCCACAACCTTAATCCCAGCACTTGGGTGGCAGATGCAGGCGGATTTGTGAGTTCAAGGCCGCCAACCCAGTCTATAGAGTGAGTGCCAGGACAGCCAGGGCTGGAAAAAAAAAAAAAGTCCTAACACATAAGAATCACCCAACTGGGACCCTTTCCATTTTAAGAAAAATAAACTTCAGGCCATATGTTTTCTGTGGAATCCTATCATGCAGTCTGGGCTTGGAGGTTTTAAAACGCTGTGGAGTAAAGTGACCTAACCCCTGCCGGTTGTGTTGTCCTGCATCAGGTCAGGAACGGCTGTCGGGAAATCTGCCTGTTTGTCTTTTGTGAGAGGCAAAGCTGTGGAAAGGAAGGCATGCCTCTCATTTCTTCCTTGGGATTTTCTCCTCTGTCCTCCCGCAGGGTAGGATTACTGACTGGTGGCTGCAGCCTCAGTGTGATCCTGGACGTTTCTAAGACAGTGCTTTCCTGAGCAGGGGATGCCTAGGAGTGGCTGAAGCCCGGAGCATGCTGGGAAAAGCCAAGCCAAGCAAAACAAAACAACTACTTACAGAGAAAAACGGGCCTCTTGTGTTAGACTTTTTATTTGCGGTTACCTGGTTGGAAGATCCCAGTTATGTTTTGTATCTGTCTGTGTTCACACAAATACACAGCTATTTTATGTTCACAAAAAAAAAAAAAAAACACTCTTTTCAGAAGTCGACCTTCAAATATCCTTGAAAGCAGAAAGGCAAACAAACGTGCCATTGTTCACTCAGAGGTCACAGGGCACCTCCCGGTGTTTCCTGTAATCTGCTAATACCCCGTGGCAGGTGGAAACAGTACAAAGAATTCCCACAAGAACCGTCTTCTCAGTTGTGAGTGATGGAAATGGCACTGGAGAAAATTCAAATATCACCTGTGACTCAAGTACATAAAGACATCAGAAGGATCTGTGACCCTGTGGCAACTGCGCCTGTAACTGTGGCTGTCCCTTAAAATCCATCCCTACAGCCCGTTTCTACAACACAAGAAAGGCAGCAGGATGTGGGAATCCACGCTCGTCCTGGCAACTCATTTACAGAATCCATTCTTATTTTCAAAGCTGGGAAAGGGTGGTACCCTTTGTTTAGTTCATAATCAATCAGATGCCTTCCCAGTGTGGACCTTTGCAGCCGTCATGAAGTGGAAGGGCTCTCAGTGACCATGCAGGAAGCTAACATTTCCAGAATGTCACAATAATTTCTGGGGAAATTCAGAGCTGGCAAAGACCTACAGAAAGGACCTAACTTGGTGAAGACACCTCAGATGCTGCATATAATCAAGAGAATGCACCAATCCTGAAGGGGTGTCAGAGTGGTGGTGGGGTCACACGCTCTTGTACCTTGTGCGTACAGAACAGCTCGTTTACAAATTTATAAAGCCAATCATTTTGAAGCAACTGAGATCCTTGTTTCAGTAAAAGAGTCACAAAAGTAAGTAAGACCCTAAATGAAAAAATAATAAAACAAAAGAACTGGAAAATGAAAAATATAATCTTGGTAAGTGGTTTCATGCTTTTGTCCAGAACACAGAGAGTAAAATAATAAAGATGACTCATTTGAATGGCAATATAGAAGAGAATGTTTTTTACCCTAATCCCTTACAGGCTGCAAACAGTTATTGATAAGCCCAAACAGGTATGCGCTGACAGCTCTTTAGTCAAAGGCACAGCAAAACATCAAAAAAGGGGAATCTTGGGTTATGGTATGTCAGAAGAAATCAGGATGGCCTCTATTACAAAACCAACGCAATCAGCTTTAAATGCTCTCCCTTATTAAATCTGTTATGTTTTAAAAGAAAAATATGAATTAGGGTTGTGGGTGTGGCTCAATGATAGAACACTTGCTTAGCTCACTAGCCCCTGGGTTCAACCCCCCCAGCATCAAAAAGAAAGGAAAGAAGGAAAATAGGGAGGGAGGAAGTGGAATATTAAAACAGTCTTGGTTCAATATGTCTTGCAGCAAAGCACTGTGATCAGGGCTGTAACACATGTGCAAAACCAAAGGCATTGATTAACTTCACAATAATCCGTGTGTGTGCACGTGTGCACGGCGTGCATGTGCACCATGGCGTGTGCGCGTGTAGAGGACAGAAAACAACTTTGGGGGAATCAATTCTTGCCTCCCACCTTGTTGAGGCGCGCTCTTCCATTGTTCATGCCGCTACACCACGTGCTAAAGGAAATTCCTCCATGTCTGTCTCCTGCCTTGTTATAGGCATGCGGAAATGTTCTGCGTTGGGGAAACACAAAAGAAAAAAGCTCTCTAGTAGAATTTAGGCCGTTGGTCAGTATGCTTTAGAGGCTGTATGGCGTAAATAAAGAGCCCTTGACTTTCAGACGTTCCCCAGATTCCTCTGCTTTCTTTTTCTTTTGTCTCATTGGGGAGTGTGTTCTGGATTTTACTTTATCGCGACTCGGAGTGGCATGTGAGTCTCCATATGATGCACATCGGAATAACTGAGGACATGGGCTCTCGTGGATGTGAGAAAACGCTTACCCCCTGACAGACTACTTTCCTGAACGTTTCTCTTCCTGCAGATTCCTAAGAATCTTGAGCTTTCCCGAGACCAATTCTCTAACAGCCATGACATCCTGCAAGCATGCTGATCCTTGATAGATTACAGGAAGGGGAAGTGGAGATTGTCATGATAGTTAGTCCAAATGATCTATCAGATTCACAATTGAGCTGTCACTGAATGCTCATTGCTACGGCCCAGGCTTGATGACTTTTGCTGGGGCTTGTTCAAATAAAAGTATAGTGATTTTAAGGTCATCGAACTGAGAAATAGTTCAAGTTTCTAATCATTTTCTGAGTGATACTGATTCGCTTCTCAGCAGGAAGTAAAAGCGCATATAAAGGTGTCGGAAATGTATAATTTGGTAGCGTGCTCTCTATGTTTTCATAAATTAAAAGATGTCTAATATAGGATGGAAAGAAATATATATTCACATTCAAGATACTTATTATGCACTAAAGAGGTAAAGAAAGGACAGAGTTTTGAGGAGGGGGAAACATAATGATATGAAACTATAATTAAAAGAAAAAAGAACCAATTTCTCTCAGGTCACCCAAAGCAGTGGTAGATATTTAAGAGGTTAGCTGAATTTTTAAATACTGATTCTCCACATCACCATTTCATTTACTTCCTTTGCTTCAGCTAGAGGCACACAAATATTTTATAGTAAATTATTACTCCTTATTCATTTGCCCATGATCTGATGGACGTGGCCTAATATGATGTAATAGGAGTTAGGAGATGATATAATAAATCATACTGGATAGCTTCCTTTGCATTATGTAAATGTTACCAAGATTGTGGTCACAAAATTTTTTATTCAGCAGATAAAAATGGCTTTAAGAATATGAATAATTGAAACTAGATTTCTAAGGGAAACTGAAAGTTGATGTACAATGAAGATGAAAAGGGAAATTATCCAAGTGTTCAGTTTCGGACAATGTGTTAGGGGCTGGAGAAACGGTTCAGCGGTTAAGAACACTTGGTGCTCTAGCAGAAGACCTCAGTCTGATTCCTACACCCACACAGGGTAGCCCACAACTGTCTGCAACTCCAGCTCCTGGAGACCTGAATCCTTGGGCACCTGAATGCTTGTCTACACATATAAACAAGCAACCATACATGAACACATAAAATACACAAGTATATTTAAGAATTCATTGCATCCATTTATTTTACTGGGGGTGGCGCAGATGTGTGAGTGTGGGTGCCACAGCGCACAAGGAGCAGTCGGAGGACATGAACCGGTTCTTCCCTCCCACAGGCAGCAAGTGCTCAGAATCACTAGAGGCTCCAGGGAAAGCCTGCTTTAGACCCAGTAGAAGAGAACTCTCCTAAGGTGGGTGGCACAGCGTAAGGGGCATTGAGCTGCTTGTCTGTTCTGGGGTTGTTTCAAAGTCTGCCTCAGGAGCGCATTGTGGGGCCAGAGCGCCTTGGTCTTTTTATTCTGTCTAGGGTAACTCAGGAAAGAAATCCACTCCAGTTTAGGTTTGGAATCAAATCTGCAACGTTCTCCATGCCTGCTCTGTGCCTATAGCTCAAGGAGAGAGTCTTCCTCAAGGGTCTCATGTCAAGGCTGTCAGTGTTCGGCAAGGCTAAATACGCATTTTAGAAATGCTGAGTCTTTCTTTTAAAACAGTATAATGTCAAGTTAGCAAAGAGTGGGCTGTTTTTTAGATTATTTTATTTTGTGTATAGGTGTTTTGTGTACGTGTGTGCATGTATCACAAGCCTGACTGGTGCTGCGCATGCCAGAAGAGGGCGCTAGATCCCCGGAACTAGAGTTTCAGATGGTTGTGAGACACTATGTAGGCACTGGGAACAGAATGTGGGTCCTCTGCAAAAGCAAGACTTCTAACCACTGAACTATCTCTCCAGGTTCCTGCCCTGAGGTTTCTGATTTTGTCTTTTTTTTTCCTTTAGTTAAAATATTTTTTCCTTAAGTCCAAAGAAAGTAATAATTTTTCACTGTGTGCTTTCAGCTATTCTTGACGAAACTGTATAAACTGCATTAAGAAGGACTTCTACTTTATAGGTATTATACCCTGCTATGCTCCTTATAGATTATTTGACATCACAGAAAATGAAATTTCAAATTTTCATTGTGTCATTTTTTTTGCCTCATGCCCAGAGTCAAATCTTGCTCAGAGTGAGGTAGATATCAAATTCTGTTGGTCATGGTGGATTATGTGCTGGTGTAACCAGGAAGTCTTCCTGCTTTATATAATATTATCTTACTATTTCTTGAAGATTGACTAACTTTATTAGTCAGTAGTGGGATGATTCCATCTGAAATTTCCATGATTAATTAAAATATTGGTTACAAAACATCAATTGACACTTGGTACCCAATCATTCCAAAAACAAACGTAAACACCCCCGTGTTTAAACGCTCAAATATCCCGAGTTGCCTGCCACATCAGTATTTTTGTATTTTCCCTTCCCCTTAGGTAACTTTGATAAGTGCACCTCCCGCTGGGGCATTCTGCAACACTGATACTGAGAGCATCAATGCAGAAAAGGTGTTGAATGGCAAAGGACTCAGCTTTACAGAGTCCTTACAACATGGGGACCTTTGCATCTTTCCAAACCTGAGCATCCCATCTGTCAAGATTATCCTTTAATAACGAAGTCAGGTGGAACTGTAGCATTCCCATCTTTGGAGCAACTGGCTCCATACATATCATAGCATTTATGGAGTAAGGTACTCCACTCATGAGGTCCCACAAGCCAGCCATTTCACAGGGATCTGCTAATATCCTTTATTCTACTGTCCTCCACATTTTCCTGAAGAGGCTGGTAAGAAAGCTTGGGCTTATTAATGTGAGACTTAGGATGTTTATTCAGCTCGCATGTATTAATGAACACCTACTGTGTATATTAGGTACCACATTAAGCTGTGACAGTACTTTTGGTCCTTTTGGGTATCAAGCAACCCTTTCACAGGGTCATCTAAGATCACCGGAAAACACAAATATTTACATTATGATTTATAACAGTAGCAAAATTACAGTTACAAAGGAGCAACAAAATTAATTTCATGGTTGGGGTCACCACAACATGAAGATCTTTTTTTGTTGTTGTTGTTGTTTTTCCAGACAGGGTTTCTCTGTAGCTATGGACCCTATCCTGGAACTAGCTCTTGTAGCCCAGGCTGGCCTCGAACTCACAGAGATCCGCTTGCCTCTGCCTCCCAAGTGCTGGGATTAAAGGCATGTGCCACCACTGCCCTGCTGAAGATCTGTTTTTAAAGGGTCACAGAATTAGGAAGGTTGAGAATCACTGACTCTAGGTGGTTATTATAGTGAAACACTCATTTTTTTTATAATAACACTATCATGTAGATGTTGCTAATCTACATACTATAGATAAAATGCTTGAGGCTGGGGGTATATCTCTGTTGTCAGAGTACTTGGCTGGCATACTTGAAGCCCTAGATATAACCCACAGTACCACATAAAAACAGATATGTAGCACATGCCTTTACTCCCAGCTCTTGGGTGATGGGGTCAGAGAATCAGAAGTTCAAGGGCTCTCCAGTAAGTACCAGGTTAGTCCAGGCTATGTGAGACCCTATCTCAAAAATATGAAAACAAAAAAAAAATAAAATAAAATAGTTCTGTGTCAGTTAGATCTTTTTAGAGTTTACATAAAATATTAAAAATGTAATGCTCTTACTATGTTTAAAAAACAGAAGTTGTTGTGTGGTGGTGGCGCACGCCTTTAATCCCAACACTTGGGAGGCAGAGGCAGGCAGATCTCTGAATTCAAGACCAACTTGGTCTACAAAGCAAGTTCCAGAACAGCCAGGGCTTCACAGAGAAATCTTGTCTTGAAAAACAAAACAAAACAAGAGAAAACAAAAAACAAACAACAACCAAAAAACCAGAAAAAAAGAAAACGGGGGAAAAAAAGGTCTAGTGAGTATATAACCTTTTCTGAGTTAGGAGAAAACTTGAATTTATTCCCTATAAAAATCTGACAGTAGTTATTCTTTATCATAGATTACTATATGATACCTTGCTATTATATAGATCTGGATCTTGACAGATTTAGGAAAAAAGTCAATGATACAATAAAAAAGAAGTAGAAACTGGCAAAGAGTTTGGACAGACACGCTCTCAAAGAAGATACACAAATGCCCAATACATAGCTGAAAAGATGCTCAACACAGCTAGTCACCAAAGAGGTAAACATGTCTCCACTGTGACATGCTACTTGAGGCACACTAGGATTCCTAAAATAAAAAACAGATAAGAGCAAGTGTTGGTGAAGAAGCCGAGAACATGGAACTTTCATACACCGTTGGCCTGAGGAAGGCAGCTTAAAAGTTCAAAGGACATTAAATACCCAGCAACCACTTGTAGGTGTGCGCACAAAAGAGCTGAAAGCAGGCCCTCATATATACCGGTATAGGAATGTCCACAGAACAAGTTCACAAAAGTTAAGAAGTGGTGGCAACAGAAGTGGTGGTGCCCAACAGAGAACGGGACTGATAAACAGAAAAATGATCTACGCAGCTGGTAACTATGACTTCACTGTTAGGTCCCAAACCCAGGACAAGCCTCACTCAGTTCCTGGAGATAAAAGCTAATTAAGACATGCAAGTTAATGGTTAGTCACATCATAAAGGATCAAATTCTTCAGTGGTCTCAGAAGTATACTTGTAGTCGTGCTAAGTTCAAATGGAATTCACTTATAGTGACTAGCTTTATTCAGCCTCCTGAATGTGTTCTCATGGTTAAGCATAAAGCAAAGTTTGTTTAACTCAGGTTTACTTAATATATGGTCTTCAAACTCTCCAGAGATCTGCTGAATGTGGCATTTAACGTGTTTAATGAAAGTTTCCCCAAATAGACAGAAATGCCAGATCCTAGAGACAACCGTAAGATCTCCAAAGAAACAACTGATGCACAGCCTACGCCACCTGGGTTGTGGTGATGCCAACCACTGGGAAAACTGCTCCATGCCTTCCTGCTGCCAGGACTCTGCCCAAACTGTGAGCATTTTGGGGTTGATTGCCCTATGCTGCCTTGTCAAAGTAAGGTCAGTTTTCTCAGTTTCCTTCTCCACAGGAAAATCTCTGAGACCTTCTGGGTTCGGCCACAGAAGGCCAGCGCTGTCCTGTGTGGCAGCTGAAGATTTAACATGGTCCTGGGTGGTAGTTGAAGACCTATGTATGACCTGTGTCCCCCACCCCCAACAAAGCCATCGAAACCTCAGGAGCCTAGGATAACCATCCAGGTAGCTGTAAGTCTCTGCCATTTTAATTGATACATAGGCCATTTAGATTATACTTCCTGCTATGTTCATTCTTCTCAGATCTCTGATGATATTGACAGCAGCAAGTAAGCCAGATCCTTCCCCAAGGCTACAGATGCCTTCTTTTTTTGTTGTTTGTTTTTTGTTTTTTCGAGACAGGGTTTCTCTGTTGGTTTGGAGCCTGTCCTGGAACTCACTCTTGGAGACCAGGCTGGCCTCGAACTCACAGAGATCCGCCTGCCTCTCCCTCCTGAGTGCTGGGATTAAAGGCGTGCACCACCACCATCTGGCTGCAGCTGTCTTCTTAATTCATCTCATAAATAAAATCAGACATTGGGCTTCAATTCTCCAGTGCTATCATGTCTCCTGCTAAAAGAGGGTAGAAACCGTTTCCCTTGTCAATGGAGAGAAACTCACAACAGCTTCCAAAGTTAACTTTTTACTGCTCCCTAATTTAAGAAATTTGCTCTGCAATGCCTGCTTTCAGTAACCGACCGCCTGTGTCTCATGGTAAATGGCAGGATAGGGGGAAAGGTTTAAAGCTTAGGGAAGTTGCTAGGGTCCAAAAGAGTGTCCTAAATGCACGTGACAAAGGTCTAAGGCAGTGACTGGAGGTGTGTGAAGGTGAAGTCTATTTCAGATCACTCCCTTTCTTGCTTTAATATTGTTATACTAAGATTTAAAAAGTTCTGACCCAGGCGGGGCGGCAGACAGCAGGGACCGGCGCACAACACCGAGAGCAGATCGCCCCACTACAATTAAAGCAAAGAGGTAGGCCTTTGGTTGGTGAGATCCCTAGCAAGGAAGGAGCCGGGTCCTGTTCCTGAAGACCCTTCTGAGGGGAGAGAGGGAACTAGGCCACTGGCAGGAGCCAGGAAACAGAGCGACAGCATTTTGTAAGAGGAGCCCCTGGCCAACAGGGAAACCTGATCCGGTTTTAAAAGACCCATTAGATAGCTTCGATAGGAGGAGATGGGCAGGCGCCAAGGCAAGAATTCACCCAATAATCTGAAAAACAACATGAAAACACCAGAACCCAATGATCTTACAACAGATGGACTTGAACACCCTAATACGGAAGAAGTGGAAAAAATTGACTTTATGAAAGCAATAGAGTCCATTAAACAACATGTGAAAAATGCCCTTATAGAAATGGATGAGAGGTATAACCAAAAGTTTGAAGAAATGAGTAAATACGTACATGATACCCTGCGAAACCAAGAAAAAACGATCAAACAGATAATGGAAACAGTTCAAGAATTGAAAACTGAAAGGGAAGCAAGGAAGAAAACACAAACTGAGCACCAGCTGGATATGGAAAATCCAGGTCAACGAACAGAGCCTACAGAAACAAGCATAATCAATAGAATACAAAAAATAGAAGAAAGAATCTCAGATTCTGAGGACACCATAGAGAAAATAAACGCACTGATCAAAGAAAACAGCAAAGCCAACAAATTCTCATCACAAAACATACAGGAAATATGGGACACAATGAAAAGACCAAACCTAAGAATAATAGGAGTAGAAGAAGGAGAAGTGCAGCTCAATGGTCCAGAAAATATATTTAATAAAATTATAGAAGAAAACTTTCCCAACCTAAAGAAAGATATACCTATGAAGGTTCAAGAAGCATACAGAACACCGAATAGGCTGGATCAAAAAAAAAATCCCCTCGACATATAATAATCAAAACACAAAGCATACAGAATAAAGAAAGAATATTAAGAGCTGCAAAGGAAAAAGGCCAAGTAACCTATAAAGGTAAACTGATCAGAATTACACCTGACTTCTCTATGGAAACCATGAAAGCCAGAAAGTCCTGGATAGAGGCACTGCAGAAGCTAAGAGACCATGGATGCAAACCCAAACTACTATACCCAGCCAAGCTATCATTCACTATCAATGGAGAAAACAAGACATTCCAGGATAAGAACAAATTTAAACAATATGTAGCCACAAATCCAGCCCTACAGAAGGTAATAGAAGGAAAATCGCAACCCAAGGAATCCAACATTGCCAACACTGCCTACAACAACTCAGGCATCTAGCAACCCTTTACCAGCACAACTCAAAGAAGGGAGACACACAAACTCTAATACCAAAAACAATAAGAATAACTGGAGTAAACAACCACTGGTCATTAATATCACTTAATATTAATGGTCTCAATTCACCTATAAAAAGGCACAGGCTAAGAGATTGGATACGAAAACAGGATCCAACATTCTGTTGTTTGCAAGAAACACATCTCAACCACAAAGACAGGCATCTACTCAGAGTAAACGGTTGGGAAAAGGTCTTTCAAGCAAATGGTCCTAAGAAAAAAGCAGGTGTGGCCATATTAATTTCTAACAAAACTGACTTCAAACTAAGATTTAAAAAGTTCAGAATTTTAATGATTAATGAATTTATCAATTTATTTATTTATTCATTTTATTTATTTATTCAATTTATTAAATTGAATTTGATAACACAAGCTCAAAAATATAAATTTCCTTTGGTTGTCTTTTAAGTATACATTTAAAAATACTCCTTATTGTTTCCAAAACATCTCTACCCAATCTATATATCCAACCCTTTGACAGAGAAAAGTATGTTCATGCCTTTAATCCTAAATCAATTTTTTGGTTTCCCCGACTTTTACTATGACTCAAAGACATGAGTCCGCTGCCATCTCTACAACGTGGATTTCAGTACAGAGTGCAAACAGTGCAAATTCTAATACATCTAAAGTTTTTATCTCCTTTTATAACTTAAAAAAAATTCATGTATGCTTCAAGGAGATGTCTTGGAGCCACTGCTTGCAGGTCAGAGAGACTCCGTCGAAGTATGTCTAAGTTCCCCACCTGCCTGTTCCCTCTCCCCTGGTCTTGGGACTCCCCTTCCCCAGCATGGGCTTGGAAGTTTAAAATGTTCACCCAAGATAAAGATTTTCCCCTAAACTCCTTAACTTTACCTTCTATATCTGGTCTGTAGCTGTGCCAGCCCCAGATGCTCCTGATGGGATTTCCAGTCCTGAACCCCTGTATCCTAGACTGCTCCCCAGAAGCCATCCCCAGGTGAGCCAGTATCATAGGCTGCTCTAAAGCTGCCTGCCCTTCAGCAACCCCTGGTGGCCTCACACTCCGCTCTCTCTTCCTACTCATCAGGAAGTTGAGCATCATTCTTGCCAGCCTCCCAGGTTCCAACAATGACCCCCAAATTTCAGCAGGAAGTAGTTATAGAAGAGACTATGTTGCCCCTTTATCATCAACAGAAGGTTGGAAGGTTAGGTCTCAAACCCAGGACAAGTCTCCCCCAGTACCTGTGGCTCCTTCCACCACTGCTTATTCTACCGGCTATCCTAAACCTCTCCCTCTCAGGGGTGGGGCTTCCCTTCCCTTCCCTTCCCTTCCCTTCCCTTCCCTTCCCTTCCCTTCCCTTCCCTTCCCTTCCCTTCCCAGATTCTACACAACTCAGCCATTTGACTACACCAGTTTCTGGGCCCATGGCTCGGCCACATCTCTTGGTTGTTGCCCCGTATCTTGCTCTCCCTTCTTCCTTCTCCTCTCATGATCCAGTTTAGTCTGCAGCCTTGCTCAGCCTGGACTCCTCCCTCTGCTTTCTCCCTCATATCTACAATAAAAATCTTCTGCACACTTTACGAAGAGTTGTGTCCTCTTCTTTTGATTTCATTTTTCATTCAACCATAAAGAGAAAACAAGTCCCCCCTTCTGAGACAGCAGGACACTGACATGCGCAGTAAATGATGCCCGACACCAGTCCACATATCATACAATTCTATTTACAGAGTACGTCCAGAGTGAGCCATCCTAGAGAAACAGAAAGGTCATCGATGGTTTTGAGCGGTAGGGAAATGGGGAGGTGGCTGCTAATGGAATCATGATTTTTTGGAAGTGGTGAAAATAATTTCAGTGTTGGGGACCCAACCCAGGGTCTTGTGCTCTGGGCGAGCATTCTGTCATGGAGGCCACCACTGGTCCAGGAAGCTGTTTTATAGTCGTGCTTGTGTAAGCCTGAATAAAATACGTTGAAATTACCCTTTTTAAAATTCCATTGTGTGAGAATTATATATCACATTTTAGAAGAAATAAAATTAGACAGTCATCTAGGAAGAACCTTAAAGAGAAACAGAATGGTTTTCCTTTTCCCCACTTGTATTAAAAATACTCTTTTGTGATGACTAACATGTTTTAGGTTGAAATTACTGTGCTTAAGAGATTTATAAAACACAACTGCCTCTAGCCTGTAGGTTGCACTTGCACAAGGCTGGGTCACTTCCTGGAAGGCTGGGAGCTGTTGCTCAAGGAAGATAAGAAGCAGAGACCTTTCCGTGCTGTAGCCCCAGCCGCACAGGACATGTGCTTGATCACACATGGGGAGGAGGTGCGTCGGAATGTGTGCTCGGAAGTACAGAGCCTTGTGGGTTTTTCCTTGATAAGCCCCAAACGAATATAATTTGGTGACATATTCTGAACATGAGTCTCAGGTATGGATCTGGCCAGTATCCATTGTCCTGGCCAATATTTAATGAAGCCTCTTATTTGTTAAAAAAATGTATGCATGGTCAGACTGGTAACTCTCTGCACCCCAGACACTAACATGTATAT